>NC_072856.1:10405000-10725000 GCF_028858705.1 Grus americana
CACAAAGCAGGTAGTAATGTCAGCATTAAAAATTAACTGCTGCAGTAACAATTGACTGTTTGACTCGGTGAGCTATGAGAGAATGTATTTAGTTACAGTTTCATAACTCTAAATGAACTTCTACACTGTTAATTCTTTTTTTTATTCTATACATCTTTATGGAACCCTTTTCTGAGTAAAGAGGACCCCCAATGTTCTTACAGTGCTCCTAAAATGATTTTAAGCATGAGTGAAAGCCTCATTTCCAGGGTGGCAAAACATGATCTTCCTTCCAGTGGAACATTTATATTTAAAGCAAGCCACTTCACCATGTAGCTTTATATACTGACCCTTAAAATGCCGTTTCTTGAAAACTCATTAGTATTTTCCAAATTATGTTTTTTCTCAGAAGCCTAATTCTGAAAGTCTTTCTAAATGTTCTAAATTTGAGGAAACAGGAAGGGGAGAAGAGCAGAAGAAATAGTAGAGGAATATGTGGTAGAGGCACTTTGTTAAAATAATGTGATTTCCCTTATGGTAGACGCTGTGCCTTGTCTCATTTCATGCTCTGTGTTTTTGTAGTGGTAAAACCAGACTTTTTAGCAGAAATAGGATAAATACCGTAAAGTCTTGATTGCCATTTGATCATGATTAATGTCCAGAAGAGATTGTTTCCACTGTGTGTTAAAATCAAGGAATTTTTTTTCACCAGTGCCTTCACAGGGACATGGATTAAAACAGTAGACCCCACTTCAGAATTCTGACTTGGTAGAGTTTGTGAAGTTTTGAAATTACTTCAAAGTTTTATTTTAAGCTGTGTTGGGTTTGCGTGGCAGGGTTTTGGTGGCGGGGGGGCTACAGGGATGGCTTCTGTGAGAAGCTGCTAGAAGCTCCCCCTGTGTCTGATACAGCCAATGCCAGCCGGCTCTAAGACGGGCCCGCCGCTGGCCAAGGCCAAGCCAATCAGCGCCTCTGTGATAACATATTTAAGAAGAAGAAAAACACTTAGGGAGAGAGAGCTTTTGCAGCCGGAGAGAGGAGTGAGAAGATGTAAGAAACTCTGCAGACACCAAGGTCAGTGCAGATGGAGGGGGAGGAGGAGCTCCAGGTGCCGGAGCAGAGATCCCCCTGCAGCCCGTGGTGAAGGCCATGGTGAAGCAGGCTGTCCCCCTGCAGCCCATGGAGGAAGGATGAGGGGGTGTAGAGATTCCACCTGCAGCCCGTGGAGGACCCCACGCCGGAGCAGGTGGAGACACCTGAAGGAAGCTGCGGCCTGTGGGAAGCCCACGCTGGAGCAAGTTCCAGGCCGGACCGGTGGACCCGTGAAGAGGGGAGCCCACGCCAGGGCAGGTTTGCTGGCAGGACTTGTGACCCCGTGGGGGACCCCACGCTGGAGCAGTTTGCTCCCGAAGGTCTGCACCCCGTGAGAGGGACTCCATGCTGGAGCAGGGGAACGATGAGAGGAGTCCTCCCCCTGAGCGATGAAGAAGCGGCAGAAACACCGTGAGATGAACTGACCGTAACCCCCGTTCCCCGTCCCCCTGTGCCGCTGAAGGGGGGAAGGTTGAAGCCAGGAGTGAAGTTGAGCCCGGGAAGATGGGAGGGGCGGGGGGAAGTGTTTTAAGAGTTGATTTTATTTTCTCATTCCTCTACTCTGTTTTGCCTAGTAATAAATTAGATGAATTCCCTCTCTAAGTTTGGTCTGTTTTGCTCGTGACGATAATTAGTGAGTGATCTCTCCCTGTCCTTATCTCGACCTACAAGCGTTTCATTATGCCTTTTCTCCCCTGTTTAGTGAATGAGGGGAGTGAGAGAGCGGCTCTGGTGGGCACCTGCCTCCAGCCAGGCTCAACCCACCACATAAGCATGTGTTCAAGTGCTCTGCTGAAACATAAGTCACTAGTCTCTTTATTTCATTTTTGTCTAAGATTCATTTTACAGAGTTATCTGTCCAGAACACAGGCAGAAAATCACTGCAATGTAGGGTACTTAAATATACTTGAAAAAATGCTTTTATACATTTATAAAACTATCAATAGAATTTTTCAGCAACAGCTGAGTGGGAAGAGAATATATTCTGAGCAATGCCAGTTAAAGCCAGTATATTAATCTGCTGGTAGATTTGACTGTTGGACTCAACTGTTGAGAGTCACGATGGAGCTATATATAGCTGAATCTTCCGATTGCCAAGTGGTATTAACACGTTAGATTGAAAATGGACCAGTAGAGCCTGCTTGGGACAGTGTAGGAAAGCCGTCATTCCGTAAGCATTCATGTTTGGTTTTGCCAATTTGAAACATCAGATAGCTACGTTTTCTGAGCAGTAGTCAGAGTCAAAAGTTGTATGACTCAGTCCTCCACTGTGCTCCAGCTTCTTTTCAATGGGTTGATGATGCAAGGAAGCCCTGAACTGGAAGATCTGGTCCTCTCAGAGTTCCCCAAGCATGTAAGAGCAACTCACAGCACACAAGAAAGAGCAGAGAAGTGTCCTTCATATATGCAGCTATTTATGAACACTAGAGAGTGCCTTAGAGCTAGTGGAAAGGGGTTGTACACCATTTGCATGGAATTTTTCTAAACCAAGCCTAATTTTTTTTTAATGTTCTGTGGTTGCTTTGTCTGAGAGTCGACCCTATCATTTCTGACTGTGACTGCTCGCTGTAGTAGCTGTCAGCAGAGGTAGGAAAGTCTTCTTTGCACAAAGAACTAATAGAAGCTTAAAACAGATTAGCAGTGAGTAGGGCTGATTTAGATCTCTTTGTTAAAATTACATGGTAAGATTAGTGTTTGGCATTTTGTTTCACCTGAAATGCTTAACAGAGCCACCTTTAAACTACAATGACCAGAAGAGATTAAACAGCATTGTGTTATGGCCTTAGGCTTAGAGTACTCATGGAAGAAAGATGGTATTCCTGTTATAATAACAGGGCCTCTATTTTTATATGTTAAATTTTCCAAGATTTCAAGGTAGTCTACAGACATATTGTGAAGTTTAGCCATTGCGGGGGGCAATCTTCACCTTGATACTGTCAGAGGAAATAGAGGACTGCTCTGCAGGAAGCTGTGATTGTATGCAGAAATTACATGTTAGCCTTCAAAAGGATTAATACAATTTATTCAGTTCCATTTATCTAAGACTCTTTCAGCTGTTGGCTTCAGTGTCTTCCTTTGCACTAAGTGACTGAATATCACACTAGTCCATCTTTCCTTTTGTGTCTAATGTTATGCATGGTGTCCCTTTTTCACTTCACGTTCTGATGTTGCTAGAATTTGCAGCTGCATTGCTTTTCACTGATTTAAATATGATACATTGTATTAATTTAACAAACATTAATGTATAAATAGAAGTGTTATGAAGTGTCTGCTTTTTTAGGTGTAGCTAAACGAAACATTGGAAAATGTTTTCCATAAAGGAATTAACAGAAGGATTGGTAAGAGAGAATTATTTTATTAAACAATGGTGCTAACAGATGAGCTGATGGTCATGTAAAGAAGCTGGGAGCAAAATTTTCTTTTTAAAGGTCCTGTATTGGTTTGGAGGTATTACTTGAATGTTAGAGGAAGGGCGTAAGTTAGAGATATTTCTGTATATAACTTCTATTCAGATTTCATAGAATTTGGGTAGGTTGAACTATCTGATTTGCTAAATCTTATCAGCTATGACAAACACAGCAATAATACCATTCACAACAAAATTACTTCATTCTCTTTTGGAATAGTACACTAATAATAGTGGTAAACAGACCTGTATTTAGTTAAAATGCAACTAAATATATTTTCAGGTTTTGTGATCTTTCAAAAATGGAAACAAGCTATATTATTTTAGATGTATACAACATGTTGACGTGATACTCTTCTTCATAAGTAGATAAATGTGCTTTATTTTCCTGAAATAATGAAATGCTTAAGAAGAAAATAATCAATATGTGTGTATTCTTTATCAGAAATAAGGACTTGTAAAGAATTATCTGCAGCTTAATCTGTTCTGGGTTTTTTACAATTTTTTCCATTCTGAAATTTAAAAGAGAAAATCTGATATATGTTATACCGAGGACAGGCAAAATGTTACCTGGTAATGTTGCTGATGTATGTGCAAATATTTGGTAAATATCCTCTTTCAAATGTTTCCTATACTGATTTACTGTATATTTAGTAATTTCAGCAACGCTTTGAAACCTTTCAGACTGAAAACTAAACCTGAATTATTGTAATACGTTGTATGGTAGAATGTAAATATAGTTCTTTAAATATTTTCTTTACATATTGGTGTACTCTTCTTGCCTATAGCAACTGGGAGGGGGAGTGTTCACAGTGATTGTTTTGTTCTGTTAAGTAGAAAATGTTTAAGTTTTATGCAAAAACATAGTATTCAAGTTTCTTACAATCTACATTTTCTTCTAAATAAGTTTCATGCAAAAAGTTATAGCTGTTCTAGAACTTGAGCTGGAAAAAGTATTTCAGCATATGGCAAGGAATGTTTGAAACTGCCAAGAATGTGCAAATGTCTGTGGATGAATTAATGAATAGTAACTTCATTTAAGTATTGGTAATACGTTCTTTATGCAAGCCAAGGGAAGAGAGCTAGTTATTACTTGAGCAATAACCAGAAAGGACATAGTGCTAGAGATATGTGATATCATACAGCCTGCAGATGGGAATGACTCCAAACATGTCAGCACCTGTTTGAAGTACTACCTCCCCCCCACACACGCCCAAATATGCAGTTAGAGTGAGGGCTAACCATGCTGGCTTGGAACTAATGGCCATCTAAGTCCGATTATTTCTGAAATACAGATTTTAATCAAAGAATTAAGCCATTTGGATTAAGTGCATTTTATGCTGGGAAAGGATTATTTGTTCATGTAGCTACATAACATTATTTCTAGTCTGTTTCCCAGGATACTTGTTTATTTTTTTTAAATTATCACAAGTAAAGCAAATGTGCTCTGATACAGAATGCAGTATGGTTTTGTCCTTTTCTTCCAAGAACTTAATCTTTCTCTGTCACTTAGACATTATCAGTTAGTCATGAGTAAGACTCGAAGACAAATTATCTTGCTGGAAAGGCTTCATCTAGATTTCTGAAGCCGTTACCATGTAAAAATGATTTCTTCCTCCATTGTCTTTTGCACAAATGGCCTGAATTTCTTTTTACACTAATATTCCTGTGCAGGCATATTCTCATATTCTCTCCTTCTTGACTCTGAAGCTCTCAAGTTTTTCTGCAGCATGAGAATGACAGGTGTGTGAATTGGCATGCTAGGGAAATTTTTCCCTTTTAAAATCTGATGCTAATCCATTTGTTTCCAAAGCATCCCAAACACTAGGATTGGGAAGAGCACAGAGTAATGGATGTAGGAGAAGGTGATACTAATTTTTGGGAATGAGTAAATTTTTGTTGCATGTCCATACTCAGCTGGATTCTCCTGATGAGGCTGGGAAGACGCATATTTGGTCATTTCAGTTCTTGGCCCTGAAAGGCCAAGTGTATGTTCTTCTAGCATTTTCAGAGGCTGAAGGGTTTTGAAACCAAAATGATTTAAACATTATTGCTGAAAAGGAAGAGAGGTGCAATGCTCCAGGGACCTGGACCTGATGGAGGCTGAAGAACTTTTGCTCTGCTTCCTGTTCCCTTGCCCTCTAAGCTCCCAGGCAATGCAGTGCCAATACAAGAATGCTATTGACAGTTTGCATTTGTGCTGCTCTGAAAGATCATTTAAAAATGTGTTTTAGCACAAATGTAACTGAATAAAACGTACAATTGCTAAAATAACAGTAATAAACGTAATTTTGTAATATTCATAGGGTGGGAGAAAGAGGGACAGTGGTGGAAAAGCAAACAGCTCTCTGCTTCCTCAGCTCCCGCGTTGGTAGGAGGAGGGAATACACCAGACAGTCAGATTGTCCTTCCCTCCACAGGTCTAAGAAGATTTGTAGATGTTTTCTTGCCTTTTCATAGGTCTGGAATGGAGGGACATGAGAAGTGTAACTGATTGTTTAAAGCATTCTGTTACCTTCACTTTCAAAACTGTCACAGCATGTCTGTTTATTATTTGAAACAGATTTAAAATCTTGTTTGAAATACTTCACATTCTGCCTGAGAAAGTAATGGGTTGCTTAACTGAGTGGTTTTTATGGGTTATGTATCAGCAGACGTTCATGTGGCTAACACCTTTGATGTTCTGCAAATGGAGTTTTTAGTTCTACCAATGGTGCCAGTAGTCAGCAGTTTTCTATGAAATTACAGAATTGGCAAAGAAATCCTAATGGGTTTTCATACAGCTTGTGGAGTATATAAACTTTGTTAATTTAAAATATTTTAGTACCTTACATTGCATTTACATTGTTGTAATGTGTGTTATCTTTTATCTTTGGAGACAGCACTGGAGAAAATAAACAATTTGGTAGGGGAACAGAGTAATAACTAGATCATTCTCTCTCCATGGGGTAACACTTCAGGGTGGTGGTACTGTAGTGATGGTGGGAGATTTTTTGGTATGGTTGGTGGTTTGGGTTTTGGGTTTTTTTAATTCTTCTTTGAACTAGAAGGTAGTGCTCAGTGAAGAACTACACAAAGACCTGGATTTCCTAAAAATAAGAAAAAAAAAAATACAGCAGTAACCTGATGAAGCAATCCCCAGATTGCAACATATTTTTCTTATTTTCAAACTGCCCAGAGAAACTAACCTGCTTTTCCAGTGAAACAGAAAAGTATTCTAAGCAAATCTGAGGCAATTGATTTGCATTCAGTTGGTGTCTGAAACTTTTTCAGGCCAAAGCTCAAGCAGGACATAAAGTTCAGCATGCAGGTGACAGGCTAAAAGTGAACATGTGACTGTCTGGAATGTATGTTGTCAATATTTGTGGCTGATAAGATGCAGAAAATTCAGACGCGTTTACCTTTTAATCAGGAAGAATGACTCTAACAGAATCAAGAGGCCTTTGCATGAAATCCAGGACAAATGATAAGGCAGAAAAAAGGTATGTTTGTCATTCTAAATACTTTTAAGAGGAGAAATGGGTACTCACCTAGCTGCAGACGCTACACCAAGGCACTAATAAGTGAGTAATATAGTTTTCCTGTAGTTTTTTTTTAATTGAAAAACACAATCATTATGAGATAATGTGTGGTGGAGTGATTGAAAAGTAGTATGTTTCCCCCTTCCCTAAATAAGCCTGAAATGAGAGTCTTAGAGCCTATGTTTTGAAGTGGATGAAATGGGGAACTTCAGGCTCCGTCGTGGTGGTCCTATGGTATACACCATACTTCGAGGTAAGGTTTGATATATTTGCTGTTCTCCATAATTAGATAACTAGTTTTCCGGGGGGAAAAATGCCTTACGCTGTAGGGAGTTTATGTTTTAATGTCAGTCTTCAGTTTGTCAGCCATGACAGAGCCTGTGATGCATACAGAAGAGTACTATATTCAGTGCATCTTCATTTTTATCATTTTTTTTTAAAAGGACCATTAACAATGTACTAAGGCTTTTGGCAGATGGTGTGAGCTATTCAAGAAATAACTGCTCTCTTTAAGACAGCATAAAAGCTTCTACAACCAGTATAGAATAAGTACATTCTACGTACAGAGCAATCAAAATCCTCTTCAGATCTGTCTTGGGGCATGGTTCACTTTTGGAAACTGACAGTTCTTTTATCTTGTCACGCTTACTGGTGATTTTAGGTATCATAGCACCTTTAGAAGACTTGTAGCACTAACTTCTTAAAAAACATTCATATTTTTTCTTGTGACATGACTTTAACAACAGGTAATAAACACGTGAAGAAAGCTGGAAGTCTAGGTTTATATCCTTCCCTCTTACTTTATGTCATGGAGGATTCTAGAAAGAGGTCCATCAGGTCAAAAGTATCTAGAATGGTTGAAATAATAAAACACCACATCCCTTGCAGAAACTCCTTCATGCATCTGTGACTGCCACAGTTTGGAATGTGCATAGATAGCTAAGTGAGGCAGGTCCCTCTAAGAACTGCTTTTCAGGGCATTACACAGCTTCAGACTTTGAATTCTTTGTATATAGTATTAGTATGATGGGCAGCTTTGTCACTGGCTTTTCCAAATTGCTCTTTTACGTCGCCTTAAACGCAGGAGTGAGTTTGGCTGTAGAAACTGAAGAAAATGGAGAGATAAGTAAATGTTCTGGGATCATCACAAAAATCCCGTGGGGACAGCTGCATTTTGATCTTAATAGACATTGCCCATGCAGTTGTCCTTGTGCGTGGAACAATCAGTTGCCCGGTTTAAGGCCAAAGTCACATTTATTAGTGGGAGATGCAGCATTGGAAACTGGAGTTTACTAGGAAAAATTAGAACTTAATCATAACTGCTGCGTGGAGGCACTAGAGGACACCACAGTAACAGACAACGCTTTAAAAGTTCCCTTCTTGCCAGAGCATTGCTTTGCATATGCATTTATCCTGGTGTTGCAAGTTTGAAAACTTGCCATGCTGTGAGACTTCAGCTTCAGCAGAGGCGCAGACAAAAATTTTAGACGGGTATCATCATCGTCTGTTAAGATGGAAAATTGCCTCTTTGGCAATAGCAGTATTTATGGGATAATTAACTTATCCACAGGATCGTCCATGAATTCTTCCTCTTTTATAATGTCTTTTGAGAGGACATGCAAGTAATTCAAAGAGCAGAACTTATTTTTAGGTTTAGTCTGAGCCTGAAATAAACTGAGAAGGCTGAGTAGTGTTACGATAAACAGGGACTAAAACAGAGACAGGAAATAGGGGGTCTTTGGTAATGAGTTCCAGCCACTCTTGAAACAGAAAGCCAGAGAAGGCATTACTTGAAAATAGTTTCTCAGTGACAGCCTAATAATTTTAGCTTGTTATTCGACATTAAAAGGGAACAGTTTCTGCAGATTTATACTATTCTTGAAAGATCCTTTTTTAACAATCATTTAGCAAGTTATATTTTTGACGTTTTTAGAGTTGCATTGTTCTTGTTGCTAACCAATCTGCTGTTTAAAAAAACCAGATGTTTGGGGGAGAGTCTGAAGTTTATACAGTTGTGTGTTATATATACATCTGTGAGACGCATTTGGGATAAGACCGTGGGACAGAGGCAGAAGATTTAGCTTAAAATGTGAACACGCATTCAAGATTTTAGAAGTTGAGGGTTGAAAGGGGAAGAAGTCACAGCTATATCCTGTAGAACAAAGCAGTGCGCTTGCTTCCAAAAATTTCTTTTAACTGTGGGAATGTGACTGCTGAGATGGGCCCAAAGCATGGATGGTGAGATTGATATTTACAAGCACTTCACGTGGCTAAAGAGGGTAAGTGATTTGCTGGGCTTTGTTTTCTCTTTGTAAATGCACTTTAGCAAATCTTAGTCAGAATTCTCAACTTTGCAAAAGAAAGTATCGAGTGCCTCAGACATAAAATATTGTAAGTTTGCTCATGAGGAATGAATTAAAGATGTTTCTTCAGGGAGGAGGAGGAAGAGGCGGCTTGGGCGGGGGGGGGGAGGGAGAATCAGCTGTCTTTGTCTTTAAAAATGAAACTCTAGGATCAAACTTTGAACAAATGGCAATAGATTCTAGCAAGTGCTCGTGCTTTCCTGAGATTGTAATACAACAAAACAAATCCTGCATGGGAATGTATGGCAAAAAAGGAGAATGTGTTGTTTACCATGTTGTGCTTTAAAATGAAAAATTATTTGCAGTAGTTCTTTGCTTAATCAATTCTTCATCAGGGTAACTGTATGAGAACTTTTAGGATGCCTTTGTTTTGGATAAAAATGGTGGTACTTTTTTCCTGTGCCTGTTACTCTGATAAAATTATGTTTTTTTAAAAAGACGGTGGTATTAAAATCCTAATTTTGTGATGAACTGTCAGAACATGAATTAACTACATGAGATCGTTTTTGTCTTCCCATAAAAGAAGTAGATTTATGCAGTTGTCTCATCACCTTGGAAAAATCACTTAGTTTTTGTTAGCTTTTAGATTTTTTTAGGTTCTAAGTATTTATTTTTCAGTGTTTGAAAACTCCACAAATGGGATGTGAATAGATCCTTCACAGTATACTGTTTTTTTAATTACAATATTAATTTAATTGTATGTCATGTGAGCAGCACATCCTGTCATGATACTTTTAAAATATATTTTAACCGGTGTGTACTGCTCTTGTAAATTCTACACACGCCATTTGTGTTAGTGCTTCTGTATGGCACTGGATTAAAACCGCACATGTATAAATATGCACATGCACTCTATTTTTTTTTTACTAGTGGTATAAACATAATATGTAGGTAAATACTTATGTGAAATATGATTAGGAACTTTAATTTTGGTAGTTTCTTGAATGAATATAAAATATTCATGATATAATGTCAGTCTTTAATAAAAGCTTGAGAATCTTGAAGTTAATTTACAAAATATTTACATCAGGTTCTGGAAACTTAAGTTTCTGGAGTGTGGACAGGGAGGGGATTAACTGGGGAGCGGGATAGTGAATGAGAAGAGACAACAGGAAGTAGCTGTCGGTAACATTATACTATTAGTTTAACTTGTGCTCTGTGCAGTTAAAGCTAAGTAACTCTCTAGTGTTTTTTGAGATCACATATTAATTTGTTACTTAAATGAAGTTTTGAATACGGTATTTCTGCCACTCCTACTTCCTGGTTTAAATTTCGTTGCTAAAAAGGTTTGCTAACAAAAGGCTAAGGTGTGCAGTTATCAGATTGTGTGGCATTCAGGATACACTGAGGACAATACCATAATGAGAAAGGGCTCAAGAAATAGCTTCAGTGCAAAAAGTCTCACACTGACATGTTCACAGATTTGGAGAGGGTTAACACAGGGTGTCTTTAGGATGATTTTTCAAGTACTGTGTTCAGAAAGGATATTGTGTTCAAATGTAGCACAGGCTTTTACAGAAATTAATAATGCTCTTACAGTGGTTGCATGTAATTCCTTTTATGTAGGGTACATAAAGGAGAATATCAATACTGCTGCTTTTCCTTGCAAGCTCTTTAAGGAGGTAAGCACATGTGGGGGAAGGGAAGAGAGCTGAAAATGATCTTGCATTGTTCACAGGAGAACTTAGGCAGTCTGCTCCCAAATTCCTTTGACAAGTGATTTTAAAAAAAAAAAAAAAAGTTTAAACAATCTAAGTTGCTTATTTAATCCTCACGTTCAAGAATCCTAATGTCACATATCTGGCGCTGACTGTGATAGCATATAAAGATTTCAGGCCCTGCAATCATAAACTGTTGCTCTTTGGCTGATAATGAAAGTATGAGTACCCTCCAGAGTAACAAATGGCACTTAGCAGAGAGTAACTGCAACAGGCTTCCATAAACCCTTGGTGAAGTATGCCAAAACTGGCTCCAATTTCATTAATAGCAGAAATCACTTGAGAGACCGGGATCAGTTTTGATATTGCAGTTGGTTGGCTAACCTAGATTTGTGTGATATCTGTGGCTTGGACTGGCTTAGGGCAGCAAACAAATACAAAAATCACGAGATCCAGGCAGGCGAAATGAGATACAACTGCTATTTTCAGATGCTTAGAGTAGAGGATCTGGTTTTAAGCAGTAGTCTGGTAACATAATGTGTATGGTACCATCATGCAACAGCAGCAGGGACAAAGCAATACTTAGATCAAATAGCACTAAGGTGTCACCACACTTCAGCTCTTTCCGTAGAACTTTCTTGATGTTAAAATGACATGTGAAAAGTGCTGTGCCATGAATGGCCATAGGTATGGACTAAGCAGGCAGCAAAATGTAAGAGCAGGTGGACAGAGCCAAAAAAACATTTAGCTTTGTGTCAGTTGTATATGAAGCACAGTTAATGTGTTTTCCTTTGTTTACTGTTTTTTCTTCATTTGACTTTTTCCTGCCTTTTGCCAGTAATAAAAATTATTAGTCTGCAGTAGAATTTCTCACAAGAGGAAGAACTTTTTCTGATAATATCTTACCTAATATCAGAAAGACAAAACTATGCAATGGGTACAGCTATACCATACTTCACGGCATGTGATACTTTGATGGCAATTTCAGAACTGTCCCAGTTAGGTTATGCTCTCTGAGAAGCTGAATGATAATCTGACATAGGCAGATAGCACCGCCCTGGTTTCATGCAGCGTTAGAAGAGGTTGTAACACTGCCGATATTCCAGGATACCTTGTTAGTAAGACACAAAGCCTGGCTGAGGAGGTCACAGGAATTATTAAGGGAGGCATCTCTGTCAGCTATCTGTTTCTAGAAGGATATGGAAAATTCTTGTGTAGTTCTCATAAAGCAGTTTGTGGGAAGCGTTTTGCAGATAACCTATGTGTTATTTTACAGGGCCTAAGCATAAATCTGTCACTGGAACCTGAGACACTCCCAACTACCTGAAGCTGAAAGTGTCTCATCTTTAGCAAACTTTTGGTTTTCCCAAGGGATTTGGGTTAGAGGGTTCACATACAATTTCATCTGTTGTGTTCTTGCTGTATTCTTATCTTTCCATCGGGCCTTGATTGGAACACACCATTCCGAATAAAAATGGCACAACCTCTATTTTTGTATGTAGGCATGTAGATATAACCACAAATTATTATCAAGCATCACAAACATAAATGCTAGTAGTTACTAAAAACAGTATTATGTGCTCTCTAAGAACATTATAAATTAACTGAGCTATATGAACTGCAGTGGATGGAGCGTGGCAACATGGAAAATCTCTTGCCTCTGGAAAATTTTGTACAGTAGTAAGATGTTCTATTTTGAAAGAGAGATGCCTTCACATGAAATGGAGGCATGTGATGACTCTTGTAGCTTGCCTTAGACTTACCTTTTGAAGTACATGCCACACTGACCTGAAATAAGTATATGTTAATCTTTCCTTTCCTTTCTTCCGGATGCTATTCATAACCTGTACTAGCAAGAGGTGGAGCAATCAAACCCCTGCTATAGCCATTAAGCTTATTATACTGAGGGTAAATCTTAGGACTTCTGTAAGGATACCCTCTTTCAAGTAATGTCACTGTCTGGAAGAGAAAATAGGTATTAGTATTAGGAAAAATTATCCAGAAAAATATGTGGTCAAAATTCTTTCATTTTAAGGAGTACAGAAATTGGCTCAGCTCTGTCTTTACTTAATTTCAGACTATATGCTGTTAGCTTTTTCAAAGTGACTGCCTCTTTCACTTAACCAACAAGAATCAACAGCGAATAGAAATTCCTGTTGTTCCTTTATTAATTGCCTTCAGATGAAAGGCAAGAATTACAGACCCAGAAATCATGTTCCAGCCTTCTCCTCCTCCTCTAGTACACTGAGTGAACATACATATATTCAGATGGGTGTGTATCTGAGGTAGCGCTAACATGCCAAGAGATTAAACTTGTATTACATCCATGCCAAAATAAAAATGTTTACTGTGTAGGCTACTCGCTCATCAAAACACAATAGCAGCTACTGTGACTCATAACACCAATTCTGCTGATCCCAAAGAGTAATAAAGAGATAGAAAGTCCATACTCTTGTAAATATTATCAACTCTAAATAGCCTGGAAAAAGTCTATAGTGTACATTTTCTTGTATTGAAATACAGTACTGTGGTCTGGGTGCCGTTAGTAGTTTGCAGGAAAACTGGTTGAACTCTGCTGGCTACGCTCCTTGTCTTCAGCTTCTAAACTGCAACAAAAGACAATACATCAAGTATGTGCCTAATCTTCCCCATTAATGCAAGTATAGTTGCCACAGGCATCTTATTCAATTATCAGTGGAACTGAAGGTGATTCATGTGACTGAATAAGAAGAGAGGAGGGTTATGACATAATCTGTCTTCTAAAAGAGGGGGATGACTTGTTGAAAAAGCTTACAAATCACCACTCTGACTGCCAGGTTTCTTTTCCCAGCTCTTCTCCCCTCCACAGCCCAATATGAGATCCATGGCATTAGTGACAAATTTCTGTATAACAGCTTGCTGATCAACTTCAGAAGTTGGTATTTTTTGTTTTAAAATTAGCTGTATTGGAGAGTCTTTGAGCTGAAACTGAAACAGCACACATGAGGAGAACATAAACTGGCCTGTATTCAGTTTTATTATCTTGCATATGTGCTTGCTTTAAGGGGCTTACTTTTACAGCCTATCGAGATTCAGCTAGTTGTTCTGTTACAGAAGCTTCTGAACAGAACATCTGTATAGAAGCACTATACAATGGTTGTCTTCTGTTCTTACAATAAGCTGCATTCTGAATTGTTTCCTATTAAAATAACATGCAAGAAAACAGCATTCCATGCTTACCGGGCTCAGAGAAGTCTGTTGAAAATTAAGATAGCTAACTAAGTCGATCAAACATTTCTTTCCTTTCTTGCCATGCCCTTTTATACTTTTGCTGATTATCCCCATTTTAAATTAAAGCTATTGAATCATACTCAAGTCTGATTTTTTTGTTTGTTTGTTTCATACATTCTGGAGGAATATTTAAGCCTTTTTCTTGGAAAAAGACTCTGTGCTGACTTGATTATGTAAGTGATACTTAGACAATTTTCCAGCAGCTACCAATATTATGTCCAAGTTAAAGAGCATATTCCAGAGAGAGATTTGGAAACTAAAGATGAAAAAGAAGCTGAAGCAAGTGATGGAATGCAAAAGCCTTTGGGGTTTTTTCTAGAATCAGGAGAAACAGTTGATTTAGAATTGTTTGAGGAAACATTTTATGTTAATATCTGATGCGATCTAATAGGCATTAAACTATATACAAAATCTCTGTGGAGACTATAATACAGGTGCTTCAAGAAATTGCTTTGTAGCTGCCTTAGGCAAAGTATATATGGTATACACTTGACTTTCATCTGCAGTGGTGCTACCATCAAGGTAGTTTCAACTACCTTGCCTTAGTATATCTGTCCTTCTACTTTGTTATCATGTGTTATCATAAACTTTTTTGTATGCTTTATGCAATTGCTCTCATTCTTTCATTACAAGAAATATAATTAACATATTTAGCTTATAATTTGTGGAGCCCAGGTAACGATCTTTGGTCTTTAAGGCTACATCTTCTGAAATAACATCTTTGTGGAAAACCTTGGTGATTCAACCTTTTGGTCATGTGGTTGCAAAAGTCTAGTGTTTATCGTTTGCGAGCTCTTACACCAAGTTGAGTGGTCTGTAGTCTTATGACTTTAGAGTTACAGGTCCTATGTTCAATTGCTGCTGATACATGTGATATCTAAGTATACTTGGTTACCTCTCAGTAGTGACTTTCGCAACTGCAGAATGCACTCCAACCATCCACAGATGGCCTTGGTTCATATTACATTGTTTTATCTTGTCTTTATGCATGCCACAAAGATTTCCCAAGTCTTAAACAACTGCTGTGTGTCAATCAGCCACTTTTATTTAGCAAGTCATTTTCTGTCTACTGTACTTTTCTGTACGTATCTGAGCACTCTCTGGCTGACCTATTGGCAGGGTTGATTTTTTCTTCATCTTTTTCTGTTCACATGGGTGTGATTCACTAGCTTTTACATGGGTATTGAGTATTGGACTTCAGCAGAGGATATTTCACAGTCACTCAGTGCAGCAGACATCATTGGAGGCTATACGTATGGTAAATGTAAGTGCAGTAAAATATCTTATTTGTGATTTGATGTTGAACTAATTCTTAATTACCGATTATATAAAATGTTGAATTCTGTTTTGCATTCATGACAGAATGGTTATGTAAAAATGTGTTGGCAGTAATTTAACTCACCGTGCATGTAAGGCAGGAAGGGGGAAGTGGTTACATGAGTGGTTACAGGTATATTTCTTAAATCTAGCCTAGGAAAATAGCAAATAATGGCAGGAGAAAGGGTGCAAAATCTGCTTGACTAGGCAGTCTTCATCATTAGGTTTTGTCATTGAGAGAATCTTTGCCTGCCTAGCAGTGTGCTGTTCTTCCCTGAAAACTTGATGTTCTAGGTGCTGGAAAGTCTCCCCTCCCGCTGTGTGTGAGCTAGAAACATACTGGGGGAGTTTGTGGGCTCTCTATTGGGAAAACTCATTTAATGGTATGTAATGGAGTTTTAACCCTAATGGAAATGTAGCTGCCAAGGCTAAAGATTTTGTATTCTAAAGTACAGTAGTAAAGACTATTCTAAAGTACAATAGTACTGTAAGTGCTACTTACAGTAAGTAAGTAAGACTTTGCTCTCTGAGTGGAGTAACAACCCAGGCAGAATGGCTGGCAGTATGATTGAGGATGCATAGCTGAGGTCAAAGGACTATCTAGACAGATATACAGAAATGCATTTTGTTTACTTGTGAGGATTCCTTATTTTCATTATAGTACTACAAAGGTTAATAAGGAATGAACTTTGAGACCATACGGACTGACTGGCCAACTTTTAATACAAAGGGCCTAAGTTAAACTGAAGATGCATGTTTTATAAACACAGTGGGGAGTTTTGGGGATGGGTGGTATTTCTTAATAAAAGGAGAAGGCTTGAAAAAATTACATTGAGATGTTAGGATAGATGGACAGAGATGACAGGACAGAGAAATTCTAAAAAATTAAAACTAGTTAGGAGAAGAGGAGGGAGTGAAGTCACCATTCCTCTAAGGCTGTTGTATACTTACACAGGGGGCCAGCTCCCTACAGGTGCCACTGTAAAACTTATTAATTTGTCTGAAACTTCTGTTTGTGTATGTTATGCACTCACATGTGCATATTTAGAGCCATTTCTGTGTGGTCTTGAATCTTAGTTGTACCTACTATAAACTGGTCAAAAGCTAGTGAGAAAAGTATATTCTCAGTAGAGTTAACATACTCTTCTTTTGACAACGAATGCTGGTGAGGTGTGAGTGAGATTCTGCACATTCAGTTTTTCAGTGTTCTTGTTGACTCTCTAAAACAGGGAATAAGGACCGAGCTTAGTGAATTTATAGGTGATTCTAGTTAGGAGTCTTGCAGCCGTGCTAAAGGACATGATTAAAACATCTGAAGGGCCCGATATATAGGAGAACAGTATAAATAATAGGACGCAAGTCAGTATAGTCTAGTGCAAGGTTATACATTTAAGCAGAAACAATGAGTAAACACAGGATGAATATCCATGGTGGTATGATAAGAACCAGTAGGTTGAAGTCGAAGAGATGATGATTCAGGTTACACATGAAGAAAAATGTTCTAATGATGGGTAGCTAAGAAGTAGATTATCTGGGGATGCTGTGTAATCCATTTCCAGAGGCCTTTAGGAGAAGACGAGACAAGAATATTGCAAATAATCATTGGTCCTAGGATGGTATAATGAATCAGATGATCTTTTCAGACACCTTTGAGTCCTGTTTGTTGGAGTCTTTGTGATTCAAAATTATCAGAGACAAGGGTGCTCAGTTACTCAGCTCAGATCATAGATGCCACGCTTATATCTAGTTTAGCACTTTATGGCTTGAAAAGTGTCTTTTGGTTGAATAAATATTTGATTTCTTGACTTGCATTAATTAGCACCATGTTTATTTTCACCATCAATTTTACATTTGGGCCTGTAGACCTTGGTGGAGATGAAGAAGCAATGAATGTATTTAATATTAAAAAAAAATAATCCTATTCACAAATGTTCAGTTGAAAAAGAGAGGACAGCGAGGATTATCATTATATTGGTGCCATTGTACAAGTAATTATAAATGAGTAATCAGCTGCAGACTACCATAGTTGAAGGGAACTCAGTGAAGTTGGATTCTTGTGTTAGCTAAAAGCCAGCCAGAGTGTTTTATTCCCTGGCAGAAATGCATTGTCCGCAAAGGAGCTGGGAAATGAACCACTAAGGGCTCATGTTACTTTTGATGCTTTAAGGAAACAGCTCCAGAGTTACACAATGTTTTAGTATGCAGGATGAAGCTGTGGGACTCTTCTAAATATTTCAAAATAAAGCTGCAGATAATTTTTTCTTAATTGTGGTGTTTGTCTCTGGAGTATTAAAATTCATAGGAAATGGGACATAATAGTTAGGAACAGGCCATATTTTAGAAAGTCTTGCTCCTTAGAGCCATTTAGAAATCCATAAGTGATTATGTAGCTAGAGTAGTTCCTGATTAAGAATTTGATAATTTAAATAATTTGTTAATTTATAACCAAAAAAATTATACTTTCACTAATTTCTAGGAATAGTATAATATATATGGCAATTTTTACCATTTAAAAATAAACACCAAGATTCCTTGACTTTGGCAAAAGACTGTTGAGACCAGATGTTTCAAATGAAATGGTTTTTGTCTTGATAAGATGGCATTTCCCAATGAAATAATTTGCTTGAAAATATTAAATCTATTCCTATACCGTTCTTGATTGCTCGAAATGAGAAAGTATTCAAAATCGAGCTAAAAAAAGGTACATACAAAAGCGTTAATGTATATGAAATAAACAGTTTTGATCCATAGACATATTTTTGCATGTTTTTTGCATTATAATGACCACTCAATTTGTATCGGTTTTTATTAACTATTGCTTAAAATGTTAATATTAACTGTAAAAATTCTCATAGCACTTTTTTCCCCCCCAGTCACAGGTGAATCATCATTCATCTAATAATGAAACCTATCAAGAAAGATTGGCACGATTAGAAGGTGATAAAGAATCGCTCATACTTCAGGTATGTCTTAAAGAGAACATTGTCTATGTAGTTGATATTCAGCGAATAAAAGCTGAAGTGACAGAGTATTTTCTGTCTAACAAATGTTAGCGGGTCACCAAATGTAACTGTTATTTAATCAGGACTTAATTTATAATTTGTATAATCCATCTAATTGGTTTCATGGTGGGGTAACTGGGTAGAGGAGAGAGGAGCAACAGCAGTAAGAGGGAGAAGAATGACAAAGGGATAAAAAAACCAAACAAAAAACCCCTTAAAAATAGTGCTGTGAAGTCCCAAGCCAATGCTGTGGTAGTGATTCTCATTATAGATTTGCTAGGTTGTACCAGCTGATTTTCTAGGTTCTGCATGCCACCATTTTTAATTAACTGGAAGACTGGCAGATAGATAGAACTGATATTTTTCCTGCTTGTATACTGTGCCAAAGTTGCTTTACATCAGCAAAAAGCTTGAGAGGGAGGTAAAGGGGGAAAAGAAAATTCGACAGTAAAACTCATGTGTAAGCTCTTCCAGGTTTCCAGTTTCTCAGTTTACCAAGCCTTTTTCAAACAGATCCCCTGTGCCATGTGAGTTTTCCTCCTGGAGAAAACGCTTGTTCATAGAATTGTAGAATGGTTTGGATTGGAAGGGATCTTAAATATCATCTAGTTCCAACCCCCCTGCCATGGGCAGGGACACCCTCCACTACACCAGGTTGCCCAAAGCCCCATCCAACCTGGCCTTGAACACTGCCAGGGAGGGGGCATCCACAACCTTTCTGGGCAACCTGTTCCAGTGCCTCACCACCCTCACAGTCAAGAAGTTCTTCCTAATATCTAATCTAAATCTACCCTCTTTCAGCTTAAATCCATTACCCTTCGTCCTATCACTCCATGCCCTTGTAAACAGTACCTCTGCAGCTTTCTTGTAGGCCCCTTTAGGTACTGCAAGACCACAGTAAAGTCTCCCCGGAACCTTCTCTTCTCCAGGCTGAACAACCCTAACTTTCTCAGCCTGTCTTCATAGGAGGAGTGCTCCAGCCCTCTGGTCATCTTCATGGCCCTCTGTGGTGGGTTGACACTGGCCAGGTGCCCACCAGAGCAGCTCTATCACTCCCCTCCTTAACTAGTCGGGGAGAAAAAGTATAACGAAAAGCTTGCGGATCAAGATAAGGACAGGGAGAGATCACTCACTAATTATCATCATGAGCAAAACAGACTGAACTTAGAGAGAAAATTCATCTCATTTATTACCAAGCAAGACAGAGTAGAGGAATGAGAAATAAAATCAAATCTTAAAACACCTCCCCCCACCCCTCCCATCTTCCTGGGCTCAACTTCAGTCCCGGCTTCAACCTCCTCCCCCCTCAGCAGCACAGGGGGACAGGGAATGGGGGTTACAGTCAGTTCATCACACATTGTCTCTGCCGCTTCTTCATCCTCAGGGGGAGGACTTTCATCGTTCCCCTGCTCCAACGTGGAGTCCCTCTCATGGGAGACAGTCCTTCACAAACTTCTCCAATGTGAGTCCTTCCCACAGGCTACAGTCCTTCACGAACTGCTCCAGTGTGGGTCTCTACCATGGGGTGCAGACCTTCAGGAGCAGACTGCTCCAGCATGGGTCCCCCGCAGGGTCACAAGTCCTGCCAGCAAACCTGCTCTGGCATGGGCTCCTCTCTCCACAGGTCCTGCCAGGAACTTGCTCCAGCGTGGGCTTCCCACAGGGCCACAGCCTCCTTCAAGTGCCTCCACCTGCTCCAGAGTGGGGTCCTCCATGGGCTGCAGGTGGAATCTCTACACCCCCTCATCCTTCCTCCATGGGCTGCAGGGGGACAGCCTGCTTCACCATGGTCTTCACCACGGGCTGCAGGGGGATCTCTGCTCCGGTGCCTGGAGCACCTCCTCCCCCTGCATCTTCACTGACCTTGGTGTCTGCAGAGTTTCTTACATCTTCTCACTCCTCTCTCCAGCTGCAAAAGCTCTCTCTCTCTAACTGTTTTTTGCCCTTCTTAAATATGTTATCACAGAGGCGCTGATTGGCTTGGCCTTGGCCAGCAGCAGGTCCGTCTTGGAGCCGGCTGGCATTGGCTCTATCAGACACAGGGGGAGCTTCTAGCAGCTTCTCACAGAAGCCACCCCTGTAGCACCCCCTGCTACTAAAACCTTGCCACACAAACCCAACACACCCTCCTCTGGACTTACTCCAACAGGTCCATGTCCTTCTTGTTTTGGGGCCCGCAGAGCTGGATGCGGTACTCCAGGTGGGGTCTCTCACCAGAGCAGAGCAGAGGGAGAGAATCACCTCCCTCGACCTGCTGGTCACGCTGCTTTTGGTGCAGCCCAGGATACAGTTGGCTTTCTGGGCTGCAAGTACACATTGCTGGGTCACGTGGAGCTTCTCATTCACCAACACCTCCAAGTCCTTCTCCTGAGGGCTGCTCTCAATCCATTCTCCGCCCAGCCTGTATTTGTGCCCTGACCCATATGCAGGACCTTGCACTTACAACTTATGTTGTATAACTTAAAATAAAAAAACTTTTTTTTTTCTAGATATTGCTAAACTGTACCTTACATAATTTTCTGCTATTGCTAAACTGTACCATACTTTTTAAAAGTGAAGCTGGAGATTCTTTAAATGGTCTTTTCATATCCTTTCTTTTTACACTTACAAAAGCATATTATAAGCATATATATTTATATCAAACAGAACTTAACTATACTGGGTAGGTGTTCTCCCTACTTTCAGTTACTAGTTTCTGTAAGCATGTTTTATCCTGTATGTTCTGTTTGCACTTGTGTTAATTTACTGAGCAGACTTCTCACTGCTGTTGTTAAATAAACAACCAATGTTTTGGGAGACATATGCTTAGGCTTGGTTGGATTTTTTCATCACTGTTAAATTGCTATGATCAAATTTAGAAAGAAAAAAAAATCCTGAATGAAAAACAAACTTCTGGTTAGAATTTAAGTGTTTAAGTGTGTGCTGCAAATTCCCTTTTTTTCTGAGAGGGAATCAGGTCAGGGAGACATCACAACTGATATTTATTAGAACACCTTTTATTAATCAAGTGGTTATTAACTGTAACATCTTGATTCTGTTAATAATAACAAACAACTTTTCACACAGTACATTTACTCCTTGTACAGTTCACTCGCACACATGTGCACGCACTCATAATTGGAGCAACAATTAGGAGGCCAAACCCAGCTGTTTATTCAGAAGCAGAGGGTTGTACTGATGCACCTGTGGCTTTGGCCCTGAAGGCCTCCTTTTTTTCCATCGTATGTATGTATAGTCCTGTACTCTTTGTCTGCATACAGCAATCACTGTCATCTTGGATGTGGGTCATGCTATACAGCCAGTTGTTGATGGTCATGCGTGCTGCTGGGCTTGTACAGACTTAGCAGAATCTTTGTGTTCAAAGTATATCAGTTTTTGTGGATTTAACAGGACCGCTAGTCTCCAGCGCTTTTAAGTTCCTGAAGACTGTTCCAGGCTACTGCTCAGTTTGTACTTTTCCTGTCTTTGTCCTGCTGATTTTTAGCAACTATTTCTTCATCCACACAAATAGGTACCTATAGAGCAAAGCCAGCCAAACTCACAAAGAAGGGATTTTTATGACATGGCTTGGACACCTGCCTATAGTTTTTCTCAGAAGGAATGTAGTAAAATCAAATGTAGAAATTGTCTTTCTCTTGCCTTTTACTCCCATCACACCCCCAACAAATCCAGAGGCTTAATCAATATTTATGCATTTTGCTATCCCACTGCACAGTATTGCAGTAGAACTCCAAAAACCCCAGGCAAATAAGGTAGATGAAAACCTCAGTCTAGTAGATGAACATCAGCAACAAAAAGGTGCCAGGATGGAGCTGGGATTAGAACCTGGTTTACACCAGTTCTGCATATTCTAACTAAGCAGTCAAATATGAGGAACACGGGCGAGTCCCATGCTGTGGTTACTCCTGAGGGAGTCTGCTGGTACAAACCTGGCTCCTGGGTGTGACCATTGCCGTGAAGGATGAGAAAGTGGTGGGAAACAGAGCGCTGTGCGGTCTGTAGTGGAGGCTAGAAATGCTACAGCATCTGGGATACCCTCTCATAGCTCAGTGCCTGTGTATAGGAGCTAACGTACTTCTTTAGGTGTTTGATTTGTTTTGGGTTTCTTTTCCACAAAGATGTTTTAAACCCTTATACCACTTGATTTTTAGCTAATTGTTCAATATGCCTCACTTTAATAGATACTTACAGAAAATATATTATCTATAGGCTGACTCTTGTGGGTGTTGCATTGCTAAGGCAAGATGGACTCGCCAGTGTAGCATATGCTGAGGTTATGTTCTGTGTGCAGCCTCCTGATTCCCTGAAGAGTCTGGCAGATGTGATCCTGAACAGAGGGGAAAATATGAGCTCAAAGTGGCTAATGTGCCACTCAGCCTCACTACTGGAACATCCAACACATGCTTCTAAAGCTGCTAAGGTTTTACTAAATTCCTTTGCAGGTCATGTTTGACATACAGAGTTTTCCTTACAGGTTACAATGCTAGTTGGAACCTAACCGACACTTTAAGCAGAGCTTGTTTTCTTTCTCTGGAACCTGCATCAGACTGAAGGAGAGGTTTCAGTTTGTTTCTTCTTGCTTTCTGATCTCGGGGGGGGGGGTGGGCCATCACTCATTTAACGGGAGCAAACCAATAAAGTAGACAAGCAGACTTCCTTGCGGGAAGTTCCCACCCGTCCCAGCTTGGATGTGTCCCCCTGCCATCCGCCTTCACTCAATTCTTCCTATCATTTCTCATCCGTAACTCATCTGTACTCTACCATACAACCAGCTACTTTAAAAGCAAAAAAATTAGATAGTCCTCTTCCCCGCCGCCCCCCCCCCCCTTTTTCTATGTTCCTTTCCCAGGCATGCTTGTCATTATATTTGCAGGTAAAACAAATACAGATCAGTCAGTCACTCCCTCAGTCACTCCCTCTGCAGCTTTCCTGAAGTGAACTCAAATGTTTGTTGATTGGTTTTAGAAATGCTGCGTAGCAGGTACATCTTAAAGGTTTCACTTCCACATAATGTGCCTTTTTTTTCTTTGGGTTTTTTTTTCCAAATAAAGGTGTTACAGGGTTGGATATGAGAGCATAGATAAGTTTCTTATTAACACATTTCATTCAAACTGGAGTTTAAACACCTAAGGTTGCTTTTTTGTTTGAGATAAGGTTTTTTTAGTATAATCAAGGCTTTTATATAAATAAATAGTGAAAATGAATATACAGAGTGTATGTGCTGCTTAACGTAGGAATGAACACTCGGGTTTTTTCCACATCTTTCTAATGTTATCCTGAGCATAGTTTTTTCAGCTCTGCAAGCTTTGAGTTAGGCTGCTGGGGTTTTCTTATTACAGACTCACTGGTCTGCACCACCATTCCCACAGTTCTTTACCAGTATTGCTTATTGTTGCTTTTCCTCGGATTCATTGTCTGTATCTCACTTATTTTGCTTTCGTGTTTTGGCTTGCAAAGCCTGGGAATTTTTCTTGGAATAGAACTTTGCTGCTGCTAAAACATGCCTTTTACTCATTGCATTCTTTATAACTTCAGAACGCTTTATTGATAGGTAAGCCAGTTTTCTGTTCTTGTAAGAAGTAAAGTAATTGGTTGGTTTCCAAATGAGCAGTTTTACTGTTCATCCGTTTTAGGGAGTGAAATGCTAATGGAACCTGAAATGGCAATGCATGCTCCAAAACCACTTAAAATATTTTCAGTATCCTATGTTCTTGTTTGGTGCTTTCTAATTTTTCAGAGTTTTGCTGACTCAGGCTACCTATAGGTAGTCTTCCATCTCTTCTAGAAATGCTCTTTCTTTTTTTATATTAAAACAAAATAATCGGGGGGGGGGAGGGATCGGAGGGCGGGGTTGAAGCAAAATATAGGTAAGACTGAAAAATTGTCGGTCTTGATAGAGGAGGTTGCTGCAGCGCACAAGAATATTAAACCGTTGAGACTTTAAAAGAGAACTTGCTGTTAAAATGTGCATTTGAATGTTAATTGCATAAGGTAATTGAAACTTATTTACAGTCAGTTCAGTAGCATTGTGCTTCTTTTCTCAAATTACAGGTGAGTGTTCTTACAGACCAGGTGGAAGCTCAAGGAGAGAAAATCCGGGACTTAGAAATCTGTCTTGAGGGGCATCAGTTGAAACTGAATGCTACAGAAGAAATGCTTCAACAGGTAAAAATCTGGATTGGAAAGCTTCTTGCATAATCTTCTCCAACAGAAGGGTGAACACATATAATGATCAGCTTGTCGGCATGTGTGAGTGCCTTTGGCAACAAGATAAAATGGGGAAAAAATGTCTCTTTTATTGTTCTCTTACTGCTTTGCACTTCCCTCCCCCCCCAATAAATGTTTCTTTGTTTTCCTGTTGCAGAAACGTTTTACTGGCTGGTTGCATAATACTGTACGTGGCAGCATGTAAAATGAAACTATTGTGTCTTATTTGTACTGTGCTGACAAACTAAATTTGGACATGGTTGAGTAACTGGTTAGACAAGTTAAATGTATCTAATATATGTAGGAGTTATAGAATTAAGTTTTATTTAAATATCTTCTGTTTTCTTACGGTTTTGGAGCTGAACAGGTAGTAAGTTGAAATGAATTACTGTATCAATTTTGGTTCTATAACCATTTTTGCTTAATTTAGGAGTTTTCCCCTTATTTTTGAAAGAAAAACATATTTTTGTTTATTTCAATGAACAGTTTCAGGCTATGTGATTTAATTTTTGCTCTTTCATGTTATATGTTGAGGGAGCAGAACATACGATAAATTAAATACCTTACAGTTCACGTGTTACTGCAGAGCTGGCAGGTCTATCAATGCAAAAGAACTTTCCTGGTACAATTTTCTGTAATTACAGGTCATCCACTGGTAATACAGTACATAGATATCAAAAATGGATTTGAAACTGTAAATGATCTTCAAAATCTGCAGCAGAGATTTGCAGATAGATACTGTTCTTGATGAACTTACTTCATCTCCCCACTCAAAATGTTGTGTTATAATTTTATTATTTTAGTCCATGTGAAATATATAAGTCTTTCTATGAACTATTCATAGCTTTAAATTACAGTTGTGTTAATCTATATAAACTTGGTTTACTATGATAAGGATCTGTGTACGTATGTATGTAACCAGTAGCAGTTTCTATAAGATAAACTTGTATCCTAAACCTTTTAAAGTTATAATTCTCCAAGCTTCTCTAAAAACAACTTGATCTCACGCAACTTTTGCAGCCCAAGATCCTTACAGCTGGGAAAAGTTTTATTCTCATACTTAAATGAGGGGACATTTTTAAAAATACAAATAGCATGTGTCTTTAGTTTTTCAGTGAGGTCTGAAGTGAAATTCAAAGAACAGTAACTATTTTAGTTATGAAAATCTGTTTTCAGACTTCAGGAAGGCATTCACAATAGAGTGTAGAAGTTTCCTGTTTCAATCTAAAACTAGATAGTTTTTTGGTGACTTCTGTTAGAACTGTTGCTCTGACTTAAAATTTTCTGCTCTGATAGTCTTCTGAGGAAACTGTGAATTTAAAGCCTGATTGAACAGAACACTGAAGCTTCTGAAAAGAGAATATAATAATGTATGTACATTGCTATTTCAGTGAAAATGTTTCAATCTACCCGTCTGGCATTAAGCACGTGCACAAATTGCTTACAAAGCTGATCCTAAAGTGATAAAGTTACAAAAGTCTGTACTAAAGCTAAGGAAGTCAGAGAATCTCCAAATATGTTTAACATAAACCTTAAATCTAAATTTTGAATTCACTTTGAGTAGCTGTAATTGTTGCCAAATAGGATTAATTTCAAATTTATTTTCTTTTCTGTACACATATTAAATAGTTAGCAATAAGCTCAAATTCGTTGATTGTTTTGTGTCATAGTTTTGAGATCTTGCATTTGAACATAACTTAGAGAAATACTGACAAGCTTGCATGTTGACTGCTAACTTTCTAAGTGACTGCTCCCTCATGCTTACAGTACATATGATAGCTCAAGTTTGGGCTTTTTTTTAAGAGAATTATCTCAGCCACAACTTGGTAAAAATTTCTGTTTCATTTTAATCCTATGAGTTTGTCCATTTGAACTTTGCACAGACAGACACGTATACAAACACATACGGTTAGTATTTTAATTTTAGTGTGAGCAATGTACTTTCAATAGCTGAACCAAAATTAAAAAATAATTTCAGTGTGGAACTGAGATATTTAAAATATATTTTCTCACTGGAATGATAAAAAATGATGTTGAGTTAACATTTTAGTTTTATGAACAGTGAGAAGAGCAAATGAAATTATATAGTGGAAGTTGATGAGGGAATGGTAGTTGTGATGTCTTTCTCACATGGATTACATCCCCCAGTAGACAGTGAGATATGGGAAACCCACGTTAGATCTCTCAAAATCTCAACAGTCAGAGAAACTGTACATTTATTATGGCTTAGCAGAGGGCCCTATTTGTCTATAATTTATTTTGAAGGTCCTTTTCTCAGTTCATCTTGCTGAAAAGATTACACTCTATAGGGAATGAGTTGAGATTTGGAGAGAAGAGAATGACCTGATAATGTGATGATTAGGACATTCATGTAAGATATGTGGCCAACGGGCCTTCTTGCAGCTTATTTGTCAAAAGTGGAGTAAGCATCTGGCCTCAGGGACTTCAACAGACTGATGGATCAATCAGGTTTTAGGGAGCGTTGGGTTCAGATCTTCTCACCCAGCACTTGCCGGTGTCCTGTACACATGCTCATGATGCTTAGCAAAGTGATGAAAGATACTAGTACTGTCACTGAGATTTTCCAGTCAAAACTATTTAGTGGGTCTTTCAAGACAGTATTTATTTATTTTTACAGTAAGCTAACTTATTTCTAATAAGAAAAAATCATCTAGCTCTATGTACCAATATAAATATCCTTGCTTTTTAGAAAGACTTTTATTATCTTTCTGAGGTGCGTGTAAATCCAATTTTATTGCGTGGTTCTGCTTGCTTATTTACAATATATTGAACTCCACTGATTTTTACCTTTGTGAACTTAAGTCGACTGCTTTTTCTAAATGGAAAATGAAACGATAAAGATAATTGCCCTAGCTTGAAAAATCTTTAGTGTATATTAGTAGAACTAAGCTAACTGCAGTATGGATAAGCATATTATTTACTTATCTGGCATAACATATACCTGAGTCCAGGATAAGCCCTGTCTTTTTAGTTTTGGGAACTATAAGAAAAGTGACTTTTATGTAATTCTTTGCCCAAAATGCTGCAATAAAAAAATAATCATACACTTTGTTAAGATAATTTAATGATGAGATCTGGTAGTTCCATAACAGAAGGGGTATATAATGCTACTCTGCAAAATGGTTTTTGCTGAACCTATGCTAGCAGAGACTTGTCCAGTTTGTCAGGGTGGGGTTACTGGCTAAAATCCTTCTGGCTTATGATTTATGCACAGTTGTTTTGAACGCTGCTACAGAGCGATCATGGAAACACTTTCGAAACAAAAGCTAAAATAAACTTTATATGAATTATATAAAATGGCTGTTCAGCATTTAGGGTGGACATCTTGAATGAGGAATAGTAGAACAGACACTGCTGCCTCTGTGCAGAGTCATGATTCTTCATCACTCTAAGAGGATGGTGCAATATCCCTTAGTTGAAATGTGAACTTTCAAAAAATGAGTTGAGCCAATCTAAAGGTTACTGCTACAAAAAGGAGAAGGCCTCATTCTCCTTTCATCCTTCTATCTGTTCCTGACCTTGTGTTTCTGTAACTTATTTTATACTGACTCTCATGCCCATCAGACTTTTTCCTCAATGACTGGGAGAAAACTAACTTGGGGTTTAAAAAGAAGGGGATGTTTTTCTGCTGGGTTAGTGAGTTGAAAGAGCTCACAGAAAAGGTCAAGGCGTGGCATAAGGGCAATGGTGAGATGTGCATTTGACCTAACTGTTTATGAAACCACAGCCAAAGAAAGCATGGCTCGGCAGCATTTGAGAAACAAGAGGATCCTGCCTAACAGATGCAGAGATGCCCTGGTGCGCAGTTACAGATAATGCATGTATGTTTTCATGAGATGTGATGCTTACAGTGTCAAACTCAACATTTTGCTTTTGTAAGGATACTTGCTCCACTACAGACTCTAATCAAGAAAAAGCATTTTTCACTTTGAAGGTGTTTGCATTTTCTTTCTTTAAAACAAAGTACGTCTTTTGAAAACTCATGAAAGTCAATGGCAAAACTTTAACTCAGTCCTTAAGTATGGTTCCTGTTTGGCCAAGGCACATGTTTCCCTGGTCATCCTTCACAGTAAATGTTAGGAGAAAATTTTCTGAAGCAGCACTGAGAGCAAGACGCCAGTTTGGTCTCACTGAATTGTCTTCCAGTGGTATCTCTTTCTTGCCATCAAGTGTGTAAAGAATATGGAAATGCCAGCCTGTGTGAATAGTTACCTGCCTTGCCCCTTAGCACATTGTAATGAATGTCATTAAATAAATAAATAAAAAAACCTCCTGGAATTATCCTATGAAAACAATTTATGCTGTGACAGTCCATTTCCAGTACATCAGCTGCTTTAAAATGTAACATTACAGCCAATTCTAGAGAAGAATGATGTGTATGTCTCTTGCTCTAAGTTAGTTTCTGCATTTTGAAGTACTGTCTTCCAGTCAATTTTAAGAAATAAATATTTTTTTTAAGATAAGAGAGGGTCTTGTACATCTGCTACGTTAGCCTTGAGGGAACCTCCTACCAACTTGCTAGCAACTTTTCTTTACAAATGTAGAACAGAATTGGAAGGCAAAAGTAATTTTTGCTCTAGAAAGTAGCCTAAATTGTCCCATAGTAGAAAGTACCAGCTATGCATAATGTAAACACATTGGTGCTATGGAATCTATGCTGTCAATCTTGACAGCTATGTTAAGTCACTTTGAAAAGTGAATTTTCTGCACATACAGATTTCACCTCCACAGTTCTTTTAAGTGCATTTGATTTGGTAATCACCATGAGTAAGAATAGTTAGTTACGTCTTTGCTATTCCAGTGCTGCATTTGATTTCTTTAACAGATACTAGTTCCCATTGCAGCTCCGTGACATGAAGTATAACTGTACAGCTTGCTTTGCCAATCAGGATGCTAGTCTGTGTGGCAATGTCTTTCCTGTACCTGACCTGTACCAAACCCTAGACGTAGTTTGACCGTGAGTTTCTGCCTTGCATCTTACTTCCAACACATAATTGCAAGAAGCAATCCAGGGGACTCTTGTCAGATGGTTGCATTGTGTAAACTTGGTTGTGTCTTCTATAAAGTAAATTCTCTTGCAAAGTACAAGGCTCTTGGCTTTAGGATTATTTTTGTCTTAAAAATACACATAGAAACTGAAATGCTGGAATGCAAACAGGAGTGAACTTCTGTTTCTCATGTCAGTTTACAGCCAACTTCTGCCTAGTGCAGAAGAAAGTGTGCCAGGCAGCGTCCTTTGTGGCGCACAATGGAGAATCTTTTAAAAACCAGTGGATTAAAAGAATGCAGGGAGGAGCTGTATGAGAGCAGGAACTTGAATCCAATGTAGTTTAGCATGTACCTGTTCTGGTTTTGCAATTGTCTTACACTCAGGGGAGACAGAATCCCATCTTGGTTGCAGAGTATAAATCTGGTATGTATCTGTTTGCTTCTTGGGAACTTTGCTGGCTGGCAAGGATCATTCCTTCAACTTTCAATTGCCTGAGTTATCTGATCTTAGATGAATTTTAGCACTTGTTTATAGCACGCAGTAACTTCTTGCCAGCAGCTAGCTTAGTGTTTCAGATTTTGAAGTGTGCTCTGTGCTGCTCTGGTTGTGAGGCATAAGGTTTTTGGAGTGCGCTCTTAATTTGTGCAGTTTGTCTATACAGGTGAGCATTACACTGCTTTGTTATTTTACAGTTAACGTAGGCACGAATCTGTTCATCAGGCGTATGCAAAGGGCTGTTCAAGCTGGCAGTACAATGGGAAGTTCTGTCCTTTCCGTTGCTTAACTATATAATGGGTAAATGATGAATTGGAGGGCTGTAATTCACTCTCTGCTACTGATTTGCACCATTTCATGGTGATTACACATGGACATTGCTCTCAGCTGTGTTTTCAGTTAAGCAAATATCTTATTTCTACCACAGCTGACACACAGCACTTGAAAAGTGCAGTCCTCATTAGTGGTAGTTCTTGCTGAATTTTTGCTTACCAGGTAGGTAGCTTGGTTGGTTGGTCAGTCGGTCTCAACTATTTTAATAAGGGTGAGAAGTATGAGATTTGAGTATTATAGTTTGTACAGTGCACAAGTGCAAAATGGGATCTTTGGTTGTTGGGTTTTTTTCCTACACTTGACTAAAATCTTACTTATGGTTTCTCGATCAGTGTATGGCATGATTGTTTCTTCTGTTTTGTGGAGTGCTGAATATCCTGGAATTTTCTGTGCTTGCAGCTGACAGCCTAGAATAGCATAGTGTCCTCTTTCTAAGCTATTTTCTGTCTTGTTAAATTTTATGAGCAGCTTTATAAGAATTACATATTTCTAAGACAACAAAATGTGAAAGTGAAATAGCACGTGTTTCAGTTTCATTGGGAATATTGAAAAGCATGGTTAAAGATTTGAAAAGTATACAGTGTGAATTTTTAAAATACATATGTGTTTGGAAAAAGTTTGCTGTTCATTGATCTGTCTGGCACATGCATATTGTAGCTTCTGCATGACTCATCTTTGTAAGTATTCTACTCTAAAATGGCTTTTTTCCCTTAATTTTTTAAAGTAAAAAGTTGATTTTAAAAAAACCAAACAAACAAAAACCCAAAACTTTGATGCATTAAATTATACCTTTAGTGCATTATAAAATTAAATCCAAGTATCTTGTTTATAATAAGATTCCTTAGAATATGTTCTATTTCTGTTCTGTGTTTCAGCTCTTTTAAGATCCTCTTAAAGCTGCTACAGCCCAAATTACCATTTTGCCTGTCTTATATTATCTTTTTTTCTTTAAAACCAATAACATAAATTTGTATTTTCTTTTCTTACAATTGCATATTTATTCTGGCTGAATTCCAGTTGCATCATACCACTGAAATACACTATAATTTCTCTGGAACAAAATGGGTCACATTCTTAATGAGCTGTTCACTGTGAGCATCTGCTTGAAGATGAAAATAATTGCTTCCAGATGTTACCATTTCAAGAGAGGACATTTCCTTTAAACGGCACTTTCTTTCAAAGCAGAAGTTGGATTCTCTAGATGCAAGAGAAATTGTCAGCTGTTTTCAATCAGTGTAGCTCCATTGAAAACAAACTAGGGACAGTTAGCTATTTTGTCTATTTTAAGGCAAGAGTTTTATGCCAGTTTACACTAGCTGAAGATCTGATTCTCCAGCTTCAGAGAAAACAGTAAAATTTTGAATTGATTAAAAAAAAAAAAATAATCAGTGCCTTCATGCTCACTTATACCAGGTAGCACCTTAGTGTTCACATGGAGCTACTGAACTCAGAATGAGTGGAGTGGGGTATTACTCTCCGTTGCATAACTAAGTGTAATTTGGGAGTCTATAGAAAAAGTAAGGAGTAATGCCAGATGGTGTACTCAAAGGGTAGATCTTTAGTTAAAAATCTCTAGAGGGACACCATGTCTCCTTGCCTTATTAAGAAATCTTCCTGTCTTATCATGGAACCACCATGTCAGTGTCAAAAAAAAATATCTAAATGTTGTGTCATTTCAACAGTGAATAGAGTCTGTCCATGGGGCCAAAGTCACCTCAACCTGCTAACCTTTTCGGTGTTCAGTGGCCTTATTTCATATCAAAGTTCTCATTTATAGCTATGTCTTAATCTGCAAGGGTCTGCTATGTTAACAGCTGTACAGAGGCTGTTCCAGTCCTGATTAGTGCTTGATTTATTTCATTCAGAGGAAAAAAAAACAAACCATGAGGGTACATTTCTGTTTATTTTCCCATCCATACACAAATATCATTGTCAATGTCAGCAGGAATGGGCATGGCACTGGGAATAGTGGGTGGCTTAGATAATTGGTGTTGCAATGCAGATGCAAGTTGAATACTATTTTTAATTTGGGCAGTATTCCTCACTAGACTAAAACAATGTACGTGTAGAGCAGATTTGGGTTCCAAATAAACTTTAACTGTATAATTTTTAAAATAACCTTTGTGGCTTCCTTGGCTCCAAGCCTTGGTCTATAACAGTTTGTGGAAGAGGAAGAGATGAGAAAAGGGTGATGGACGGGGCAGTTTCTGATTGCTTAGTAACATTAGTGTAGATCCAGAATAACTGCGGTAACTTCAGTGAAGTCACTTCCATGTAATTCAGAGCAGAATCTGCTGTGATTCCTCAGTGCATTTCATATGATCAAAATGCCAACAAGAGTTATGAATTACCATAAAATTTTTTAACCAGTTAGAAACCTATGTTCTTTTGCAAAAATTAATTAGGCACTTGGAAAGTTAGGTATTTTTTTTTTCAGTAAGGCTTAAACTCCTGAATGGATTCTTTTTTTCTCTTTGCAAGTGGAGGCCAACAGAAGCATTTTATATATAATATGCTCTGTTAAAGTTTAGAAGATTTTTTGCTTTGGCTTTCTTGAAAAACTGAAAGATGCAATGAAGGTGTGAATATTGAATGTTTTCCAGTGACATCACTCTGCCCAAACTATGCCTTTCTCTGCAATCTGAAAAACAAACTCGGGGCACACAAGCAGGAGTCATGGCCAATTGTTTCTCGTCGTGCTGGTTTTGGCTGGGGTAGAGTTAATTTTCTTCATAGCAGCTAGGATGGGGCTATGGTTTGGGTTTGTGCTGAAAACAGTGTTGATAACACAGGGATGTTTTCGTTACTGCTGAGCAGGGCTTACACAGAGCCAAGGCCTTTTCTGCCTCTCACACCACCCCACCAGCGAGTGGGCTGGGGGTGTACAAGGAGTTGGGAGGGGACACAGCCAGGACAGCTGACCCCAGCTGACCAAAGGGATATTCCATACCATATGACATCATGCTCAGCATATAAAGCTGGGGGAAGAGGAGGAAGTGGGGGCGGGATGGCGACAGCAACATTCAGAGTGATGGTGTTTGTCTTCCCCAGTAACCATTACGTGTGATGGAGTCCTGCTTTCCTGGAAATGGCTGAACACCTGCCTGCCCATGGGAATGAATTCCTTGTTTAACTTTGCTTGCATGCACAGCTTTTGCTTTACCTATTAAACTGTCTTTATCTCAACACATGAGGTTTTTCGCTTTTAACCTCCTGGTTCTCTCCCCCATCCCGCCATGGGGAGAGCGAGTGAGTAGCTGCGTGGGGCTTGGCTGCCGGCTGGGCTTAAACCACAACACTCATTTACACTGTTACTCGGTTTAGACATTATTGCTGTTCAGATTCCGATTAGGGCATACCACTTCTCAGTGCTATTCCGTCCAGAGCGTGTAACCTTCAGAAGTTAACAAGTACTACATCATGTAAACTTGCAAGTACTATTAGCATGACTGCAGAAATGTTACTTGTCTTTGGTACTCTATTTTGGTTAGGCTGCTCATTCTGCAGTACATTCTTTATTGAATAGCACATGATAACAAGTTCTAAAATGTTTCACTATAATACTAAAATGTAGCTTTGTCCAATGAGTATCTGAGTAGGTAGCTAACTGTTTTGTAATGTATCATGTGCAGGTCTCTATGGCATTATGTAGGTTTGTTTGTTCAGCATTAGTAGTGTTTTCTGATTTCTTGTCTGCCCTAGGAATTAACTCTGTTACACGTTTTCTTGAAATGGGGAGGGGGACACAGTGGTTTAGTGATTAAAGCTGGAGAACATTTAGGTGAAAATAGCTGCAGAACTTGAGAAACGCACAGTTGGAACAGTTCAAGGTATACACACTGTGAAGAGAGGTAGAGAAATTTGCTTTCATATGAATTTGCCAATCACTCCATTATTTATTTTTTTTAGTTACTTTTTCTACCTGCAGTAAATGCTTACATCAAATCTGTCTTGCAGCATTTTTTGCATTGTAAAGCAGTAGCAAGTGTGACTTTTGAAGAAGATAATAATTTTGCTTTCGTATTGAAAGTGTTAAATGCTGGAGTAGAGACTTTTCTATGGCTCTGCCAGTATATCATGTAGCATTCTGTCGGTGCTCAAATAAATAACTGGAGAAAATGTTCTGCTTTGCTTTCAGGAGCTGCTAAGTCGAACGTCACTAGAGACTCAGAAATTAGATTTAATGGCTGAAGTTTCAGACCTTAAGATTAAGCTGGTTGGTATGGAAAAGGAACAGAGTGAATATGAAGAGAAACAGAACAAAGCTGAGGTGAGTTTCTTTCATTAGCTTGTTTTCTTTTCTCTTTTTTGTTTCCTTCTATCATGTGTCTGTGGTACACTGTCATACACCTGAGCTTTTGAGCTGAATTCTGCATGCATAGGATTTTCCGTGCTTACAGCACAGACTGTATCATTGATCCTGTGAATTCAGTGAGGAATATGATTATGTGTTTTTGGGATGTGGTTTCTTTTCCCCTCTCTCATTATACTTCAAAGGCTGCTGTTTGGCTTTAATCAAGACACAAAGTCCTTTCCAGAAGCATACGTTACAATTGGCGCTCACTTAACCCTTTCCTTTCCGCAGGAGCTGGCCTGGCATGGCCATGTGAGGCCTACCAGGGCTCCTCTATGTCATCGTTTATGTGGCAGAGAAGACCATCAGCTGAGTGGTATCAGCGATGCTACAAACCCTGAGATGGTCACCCATGATGATCTTAGTGCATTCATGGGAGGGAAGGGCAAGGGGCACGGCATTTTCCTCAAATGAGCCTTTCCCCTTGTGGGGAAAAAATTATGTACATTGGAGGAAATTCTAATCCTTACTCCCCTTCAGATGTGGAGAGTTCTGGACACACAGAAGCTTTGCTTTTTACCATACTGGTTAACAAAGGGAGTATGAAACGGGGAGTTATATGAACAACATCCATTTTGTGGTAGTGAGCAGCAGGTGGGAGCTGGGAAGGAAAGCAATTATGGAAGACAGTAATTCATATGAATTCCCATGTGTTGCCCCACTCAGAGTCCTGCAAGGGAGCCAACTAGCAGGAGAGGATTACCTGGCAAGGGAGGATTACCAGGTCTAAGATTTGTACATTGCTGACTGAAAAAAGACTTTATGTTCCACATTGACTTAGGAGACTTTGAAATCCAAGTAGTGTTGGAAAACTGTTTGGTCTCCATAACATTGCTAGTGGAATATTTGATAACTATGCATTAGTAATTTACCTGTAGTGACATAATACGTTTAGGGTGTGTTTGTTCTCTGACTTATCCTGTGAAGTTTTCTTTAGAGATTGAAAGATAACTTAAAGAGAGCAATTTCTGGCAAAGGTTGCAAGCCAAGGAGGCACCAGCTGCTGTTTTAACTATCTGTGGCCTTCTTATGCTCTTTCACCCATGATTGTCAGTGTCTTGTGTACAGGAGGCCTAAGCAGTCTCATACAACCTGATAATTAAACAGGTCTGTGCAGCGCCTAATTAGTACAGATGGCAGCCTCCACCCAGCAGCGACCTTCCTCAGAGGCCTTCAGCACTTCCCATTACATATCAAATACGGGGATGAGGCTGCCTAAATTATTGCAGGACATGCATGGTCAGCCTGACTCCTGGAAAGCAACAAAGTTTTTGAGTGCATTTGCATTGACAGTATCCAGTAGGTCTGGCCCTGTACTGAAGGTGAGGCTGTGACCTGTGAAAGCCTTCTGCCACCCCAACAAGGTGTGCGGCTCCCTTGGATGGAAAAGTTGAGCTTTATTGGCCTGGAAGCCTTTGTCGTATTGCTAAGTGATAGGAAATGTTCCTGCTGAGATGGAAAAGGATTCTAATCTGATGGAAAAGTTGAGAATCGTTGTATTAAGTATGCCCTGAATTATTAACTACCCCAAGGTGTGATTAGATTTCTGGCCTATTGGAAGCTGCAAACCTGTGTATACAAAGCAAGGAAAATGGGTGTTGTAAGTAAAGCTATGGGAAATGAACAGCATTTTTGGTTTGCTCATTAGGCCATTTTCAAAATTATTTCAGATTGTCCTGAACAAGCCTTAATCCAATTTGTCAAGATGAACAGGGATTGTTTTCAGTCAAACTGGATGCTTACTTGAATTCTAATGCTTTAAGCCTATTTCAGCTCCATTTACTGTGAATTTTCAATACAAACACAATTTCAAACATCAGAATGAAATTTATTAATATATTTTCTTTATACTATTAGACTACAACTGCTGCTTAAATTGGGTAATGTCTTTGAGTGTCTTCCTGCACTCCTTGCCTCCACTGCCCAACTACATCTTTCTAGTGAATAAACCACTCTTAGGTACACCAACAGTCTACCTCTAGTTTGCTGTTGTTTGTGCACACACGGTTGTGTCGCAGTGACCTAATTGCTTCAGAGTGAGACAGTTCTCCAAAGTGACAGTGACCGAATGAAATTAATCTTGTTGTAATTGTATCTCTGAATGTCATGGCCACTACAACATGCTTTTACAGTGTATACTGCTTCAAATAAAATTGCAGTTAGTATTTTTACTTAAGTCGAACAAAGCTGTGGGTTACAAAGGTTGAGCCTTTCTTATAGACTACCGCTGGCCAATTGCTGCTTTTAAGACTGAGTTTAGGGTTGACAGAGGTGAGCAGAATGGTGATTTTTATAGATTTGCTACTATCAGAAGTAATAGTCCTGTTTTCACCCTAGTGCATGTGTTAGAGGCATCCAGTAGTTAAACCACTTTAAACAGCCTGTTAATTATACTTCATAGCTGACCCTGCAATTTCTAAATATAATAACAGGTTTTAAAAAGTTTAAAATTAAATGTGACATTGCAGTATAATTCAGCTAAAACATATTTGCTCTGTACTCTAATTTTATGTCAGCTTATTTCACAGCAGCTGTTTCCAGTCACATAGAATTTATCGGTAGAATTATTTCTCTGGTTGGGTTGGGGGAAGACAAAATAAATTAAGATATCCTTCTAAATATGAGCAAGTTTTAATGTGTTAGATTCATTTCACTTGTGCAGCTGTGGTTTTGTTTTGGTTTTAGTTAGCAGCAAAGACTTTATCAAGCATCTCTAACCTCCTCTCAAAGGTATTAATTTCACACTGAATGCCACTTGTCTCTGGCCCTTCAAAAGTACATGCTAAATTTAAAGTGCCATTTATATATATAATGCGGGGGCCGGGAGAATAGCTGCTTGTAAATGGACAGTTTCACTCTTGGCTCTGTCATTTTAATTCTTTTTTTGTGGGATAATGTTCTACTTTTGCCGCAGTGATGCTGTGAAGGCTTTTTCCCTACCTGAGAAGCCTTAGAAATTTTAAGTCATTAATGGCAGCCCAGGTGCCTGTTCTACCTGAACATAGACAAAAGAGACCTTCTGTCACTATCAGGAGACTGCAGGAATAATTGTCCATTTCAACTGGCTTAGCAGCCCTTTGTCTCTCCTACTTTTTCTTTTCTGGCATGGGATAAATTTTATGGGTTTTGCTTATTCATATGGAGGATCTGAAGTTTGCTGTAAGCTGTTGGGAAGTGTTTTTGTGACTCTCGTGTGGACACTTCTGAATTAAGTATCTAGTGCATAGTTACTTGCAATTTCAAAGAAACTTGAGTCAGTGAGCCACTGACTCCCACTGGGGAGTTTGGTCTGCTCTCTCACCTGAATCAAATTCAAGGTATGGCATGTTAGTGTTAAGAAATTTTCATGCTGTGAAAGAATCTCAGAAATCAGAAGCCTTTTCTACCTTGAAACTAGAAACAACTATAAAGGCATATATTGCAGCTGGAGTTCATCTGTTTCTCCTCCGTAGACCTCTTATCCTTCAGTGGAATAAGGATTTTTGCCATTTCTGTACTGTCAAATTTGCCCTGCGGGACAGGTACGCAGAGTGTTTCCCATTTCCATTTTTCATGGCAGGTGGCAAAAGAGAAAAGAATTACAAGGCAGCAGCAGGAGTGTTTCTGAACTCTCCCACGTTGCCACAACTGGAGCAGCTGTCAGTTTGTACTCAAAAGTCTGTGCATCTTGTTTGAGCAGTGGTTCTTCAGAACCTTGTATAGGTTAACAGTGTTCTCTATCGAAGATGAGCACAGACTTGGCGCTTAAAAGAAAGTAAGGGAGATGAATGCATGTCCTGATGGTTCCAGTCTCCAGTTGGTACTGCTCAGTGAGGCATCTGATTGTGGCGATGATGGTAAAAAAGAAACAAAACTAAAGCATGGAAAATGGAGGGATTGTGGATAGTACCTAAATTGTACCTACAGCTAATCCTATGGGTGTTCCGCTTTGCAGTGCTCTGGTAAGAGGAGTTAGTTAGGGGGACATTCTCACCTCTCTTTCCTGTATTGTTGCAAGGTGGCTAATGTAGCTGTGGAACATACGAAGGATGTGGTTTCACCTGGGGAGCTGATACTGAAGGAGACAATCTCTTTTTACCTGTGCAGACCTGGCAAAACATATCAGCCTTTAAAAGACTGGATGTTGCAGAGTTGGTATGCTGGGGCCCAGTATTCTTTCTAAATTTTTTGATTGTTTAGGGAACTAATCCTCATTTGCATGCATAAAAAGTTTGTTGGATGAAAGAGGGTGAGCGGCAGACATTGTGATCCTGATCGAGAATGATAATTATAAAGTGAAATACATGCAACTGCTTTTCTGAGTTTCATCTGAAGCACAGTGCCCTAGAAAAATACTCAACTGCTGTGAAACTCTCTTACCTGATACGTACGCTTTTGAAAGGGAATCTTCGCGAGTGTTTAAAGTTGTCTGTGGATACTGATACAGTTTGAGATGGGTTGTGTTAAATATTCACCTGATCGGAATAGCGTCCTGTCCTTGCAGTAGCTGTTCCCTAGTGTTGAGATTATTGGCTCACTGGAAAGTTGAGATTATAGGAGGACTGTTAATGCATTGTAATGAAAAAAATAAATTTTTTTAAAAAATACCATGTCATCTGTTGTTCTGTCCACTAAAAACTTTTTCATTCACCAAATTTATTCCACTTGAAGATTGAGAAATCACAAAACATATGTTGTTAATGTACATGAAAATTAAGAGAATTGCACTTCAAACTTGTAATACTTGAGAAAATACCTGGCACTATTTGCTACTGAGTTGGGGAATTCAAGTGAAATGTTATAGAGATTTTAATACTTGTCTTTGGTTTGTTTTCTGTAGCTGGATATTTTTTCTGTGTATCACCGATACACACAAATCCAAAAAGCTGGCCAGCAAATCAGCACACGTTAAAGTCATTACTTTTTCCTCTGTGGTATCCTTTGATTGCTCCTGTGTATGTTGCTGAACTCTTTCTCCATGTCAAGATGCTGCCTAGCTAGCAAGCTAGGTAATGGAGTGACTTCTGACCCACGCTAGACCTGGAAACAGAATTACTTTACTAGTAAATTCTGTGTATAAATTGTGGAAGAGTAGGTTATGGCCCCAACTGAGCACTTAGCAATTTCTTCCTAGTGGATGATTTGGCTGTGTAAATGAATGCAATCAAGTCCATTTCAGCAAAAGTGTGCCTCTGAGCCAGCATATTAACATATGTTCCCATTTTTCCTGATATCTGACTTCATGTGACTGGGTAAGTTTCTAAAAATGAGGGCCTAAATTCTATCTTCAGTTAGGATCAGAATCATGAATTAGTGTAGAATATAGATTCTCTTCTATTTAAACTGTAGCTTTGTGCAATATTCCAGATTTATACCCATTCACAGATACTTTATCAGAAGGGAAAAACATAATCTTTTTTTTTTTAGTTTGCCTTCGTGTATTTCTTTGTGCTGCAACTGTAGAAGTATCTTCTTTGCATCATTTTCTTTCTCACCATTTTTTTGTCTCTTTTTTTTCTTCTTTTCCTTTCTTCCCATGTTTTCAGTCAGTGGTGAACCTGATCAGTGAGCTACAGGAGCAGATGTGTAGACTGCAGCTGGAGATTAATAGTAGAATCCAAGAAAGAAAGTCTCAAGATAGGAAACCAGACTTGACACCTAATGGTCCTCAATCTAGTCCAAGATCAGTGGTAGAGACTCTCAGCCAGAGGAATTGCTCTCGGTGTGATGTACGAGAAGTGCACCTTAACAGAAGCCTGTGTATTGCCTCTTCTCTTGCAGAAACTAAAATCTGCTAACCACAGCTATGTTGTGAATTATTGGCATTAATCTTTGTGGCTTTCATTAGCAAAGTGTGAGGTGGTCATAAAAATCACCCTGATTACTGGGACAAATTTGGTCACCATTGATGCCTTTCTACTAAAGCACAGATATCTGTAAGACCCAATCACCTCTTTCAGGGATTTTATTTTTAATGATTTTCATTTTACTTGTAGGTCTGTCATGCCAGTATGGTGTGTGATTTTTTAATTTTGGGCTTTGTGTGGTTTGGGTTTTTTTCCCCTTAGTTGAAATTGCAGCATGCTAGCGTGGTTTGGTAGTTTGCTTATTTTCCTCATGATAATGTCACCCTAGCTGTGCATGATGGTATACCCTAACCAGTCCTCTGAACTCAGATTATTAATTCCTGAATATCTTAAAAGCTTAACACAGGTACAAAATACAGTTTCAGGTAAGATTATCTGAAATATAGCCCTTTTTCTAATGATAATGTTAAAAGTGAATGAAAAGAGCTATAATAAAAATAATCTGCTTGTACCTTTAAAACAGCAAATCCAACACATTTTTGTTTATTCTCTGACATTACTAGTTTCTAGAAAAGCATTTTTGTATTTACTTTACAGATCCTAGTTGTATTTGGTCAAAACTATGTCACATGTCAAAACAAAAGCTACTTTGCATAAACTGCTTAATGTTACTGAAGGTGGAATGATACTGGTATGCCTGAAAAAGTCCATTTTAATATTTGCTTTTGAATCAGTTTGCTTTAGTTGCCATATCTCTTTGGTTAAAATTTGGATCCCCAGAACTCATTTTATAAATAATCTGCTCAAATTGTAAGGGAGTTGTTCAGTAATTTTTCTCATAGGTTTATTTTACAAAAATAACTCATTAAGGGTATGATGCCTGTTTTGAAAATAGCGTTATCGTTTCTGAGCTTGCCTCTGTTCATAAGTAATTAGTGAACTATTATAGTAAAAGCTGCATATTGGGGAAATAATTTGAGAGTCAAATCTGGGAGTCGTTCAAAATAAACATTAATTTAATCCAAGATATTAGTATGGTTGCTTAATGTTTGTACTATACAGGATTCTAAAATTGGGTTACACTTCCAAAGGTTTCCATTCCTTTAAGGCATTTGGTCACGTCAGAGTTCCATCAGGGATTTAATAGTGTTGTCCTTCAGAATGAAGGACAAGTGTAAGTTACGGTTCTGTCAAGGAAAGGGAGAAGGGACATTTGAGAGACAACTTTGCTGGTGGAATAGACGGAGAATGTTAGGAACCCTGGTCAGCTGCATCCGCTGGGTCTGCAAAGTGGTGAACATCAGTGCTGAACACCGCATCTTTGTAGCCATGTTTGACTGCGGGTGTATGGTATTAAATGCCCATAACTTGCTAGATACTGTTTAGTCTGAGTGTTATTTTTCTTGGTAAGTAGATCAAACACCTGTTTGGGGAGAGGATTATCACTTCAATGAAGGTTAGTAATCTTTTAGTACTGCACCTTTCTGCTTATTTCCAGGTGGCTGAAAAAAAAAACAAAAACCCCCAAAACAAAGCAACAAAAAATCCCAACTCTCCCAAAAACCCACAATAGTTAATGAGACTGCAGTTGTAGATTTTTTTGCTCATTTTCACTGAGACACATGCCTTCACCAGACTCAACTGGCTTCCATAATATGACTAAGGAATTTGCTCATAATTTCAGGTGGAGAGTTTGAGAAAGTATTCCTTATTTCTCAATTCATAATAGTTTCTGTTGTCTTAGACTAGGTCACAGTTTTTAATGTGGTGGTTCAGTATTTTTTACTGTGTGGCTCATGCATGATCTTTAATTCAGGACTATGGAAAATTAATATCTACCAGAGTCATCTTACTTTTAGCTGCTGTTCTTCCTTTGCAGGGTTTGCTACAGGAACTTAGACACCTCAAAATTAAAGTGGAAGAACTGGAAAATGAAAGAAATCAATATGAGTGGAAATTAAAAGCAACCAAAGTAAGTAGAATACTTGGCATTTGCTAATGACAGACTTATTTCAGCTGGAAAGCGATACACTCCACTTATCATCAGTATTTACTTTTCTTACAACTGCCTTGTCAGGGCCTACTATAAAGTCAAATGTTCTTCAACCATCTTCACAATAATTATTTTGGTTTAAAGTTTTTTTGTAGTTTCTTTTTGTGCCTTTTGCTCCCTCCCTGCAGTTGCCAGTCTTCTACCTTTTTGTAATTCTCATTTAAAAAAAAAAAAAAAAGGCATCTTGACTTACAAAAGACCTGTTCTGAAGAAAGGTGCTTTGAAGGTTTTCTGGCTTTTATTTGGGTAATGGTGACCTGTCTTGTATTTGGGTAATGGTGACAAGCCTCTGTGGAATATGCTTTCCAGACTGAAAAGGAGAGACATGCAAAGTGGGTTGGGTGTTCACTTACTATGGAATTTATTTTAATAGACATTAAGCCCAAAATACACCATTAGATCATCTGCTTTGACTTCATGTATATCAAAGTACATGACTGCCTTACCCTTCTGTTGACCTTAAATCCTGGAAAGCTGTTGGATCATAATCTGGAGAAACTCGACATTTGAAACATTTCATCATTTTCTCCAGTAATTAATTTTTCTAATTGAACATTCTCATTTTTAATCAGTTGCGCTTTATTTCTAGTTTGAATTTTTAGCCCTTTTCCACTAGATTAAAAAGTACCTTATTATTTTTCCCTGTTGAGGTACACTTTTGTGCTGTAATTGCATCTCCTTTCGTTTGTGTAGTACTATAATCCCTATTCGTACCAATGACTGATTTTTTTGAGTTGTGGTTGGATCTTTGAAAAACATTTCAAATTATTAAACTGGGTTTTCTTTTTAATACTTGATAGCTTGATCCAGGAATGACGGATAGATATGATTTGCATTAGCATTTCTTTCTTTTGAGATTGCTTAGATGAATATTGAAATGTTGCTATCATGTCTTTTTTTCATATTAAGATAATAGCTCTTGTACCCATGAAAATGTTTTCTCTGACGTGGTGGAAATGAAGAGTCTTTGGGAAAATATTTTCTCAAGCAGTGTGTGGCCAGTGGCCAAGACAGATAAAGATTATGGAAAGTGTAGAAGCAGAATGAGAATAAGAAAGAAGAATCATAAAACCCATTGAGTGAGAGAAGATACAGGATTAGAAAGGAAGAAAAGTACAGGGGAAGAGAGAGTAAGAAGAAAAATAATTGTAGAGATGACAGGAGCGAGACATTAAAGGAAAAGAGGGCATTTAAAAGAGCTGTGAGATCAAATAGTCCAGGGGAGTCAAATCCAAATCTGGTATTAAGAGGTCTGCAGCTTTTGTCTTCCTGTTGCTCCAGCTTCTTAGATGAGAAAGTGGAATATTTCCACGGCTCGCTATAAAAAGCATATTAGTCACTGGGAAGTGGTAGGAGCCCTTCAGAGATGCAACAAGGCAGATTCTTCTATTCCGTATGGAATTGCAGGCAGAGTGTGATCTTTTGCTGCCATCCAGCTGCTTGCTTCCTGGGGAAAATAAGTTTGTGTATTAGAGTAAATTAGTCCACGTTTTTCCCTATTTGGATAATGTTGTATGGTGTTTTGCATTTTTTTCCTGCTTTATTTTAGTATTTTGAGAAATTGGTCACATTAGTGAATTTTTTTTCTTTGTTTCCTTTTTTCTTTTTTTTTTTTTTTTTATCTGCAGGGAGGTTTGGTATGCTTTCACTGGGGGAAATGCAGAATTTTGATATATAAAGGCTTTAAGGGTGCTGAAGAAAATATTAATGAAGCTACTGACTTAGTAAAGTATGCTGTTGACAGTTTTTCTCATACATAGGAAAAAAGAGATGAGAGTCACTGTTTTTCAAGCTGGACAATCACAGAATTCTTTTTCCTCTGTGTTGTTGAGGTCTTTAACATGCGATATTCTATCCCAGTCTAGCAGCAGCAGCACGAATTGCAGTACGTGTAAATGAACCACTGATATTGTTGTATATATGTGGCTGTTTTCCAAGCCATGCTTTGCTTCTACCCTATTTGCTGTAGTATTTGATGTGAGGAAGAACAGGTTCGTTATGCTGCTGAGGGCTCAGCATTAGTAGGTTCTCAGTTACATTAATAAATAGTAACTAGGATAAAAACCCAGCATCTTTTAAAAAATGTTTTGTTTTCTTTTAGAGGTGTTCAAGCAAAAGTCAGGAGTTGCCCTATAATGGTCATGATGATATGACCAGTATTGCGGTGTTGAGAGCTTTCCAGAGTTTCTTTACCTCCCTGAATCCTTGAAAATTTTACATTTCTGTAAATCTCTCTTATCCAGGAGATAATTGCATTGGAAAAAGTGAGCTTCTGTAAAACGAATAGGAAAGTAACACCATGAAATATGTAAGGTTGATATAGTGTTTATGAAATGTCCTGAATTGGAAACAGGACATCAGTCAAAGTGTTACACTTAGAAGTCTTCCAGTTCATGGGAAAGAATCACAGAAAATTGGTGATGATGTTATTCTGAATTTGTTGTACTCTCTTTCAGGCTGAGATAGCCCAGCTTCAAGAGCAGTTAGCTCTCAAAGATGCAGAAATAGAACGCTTACAAAGTCAGCTATCTAGAACCTCATCACATAGTGAAGTGGCAGAAAGAGGTAAGTGGAGGGGAATTAAAATTAAAAATCAAAAAATCTACTTTAACTTCAGTTATGTAGCAGCTTGGCTCAGTATTTCAAAGCTGTACGAGGAGATACAAGAATGGACTTATAGAATTTATTTGGGGAGGAAAAATGGTGCAAATTTATTTTGTCTTCAGGCAGAGTGAAATTCTGTCCCAATCTATAGGAAGCACGAATTGCAGTAAGTATCCTAAGGGCACTGAAATTTTTTCTGCTGGAATTTTATTTATAATTTGAAAGAGTCATTGTAGTTCAGCAGGAATATATTTTTTTGTTTATACCTTCAAATTTTTTTTTTAAAATCTTTGCAGTTTCCACTTCTTAAAAAAAAAAAAAGTCACAGTAGTAGCTAAGCATAGTGTTTAAATGTCCAAGCATTCTGAAACATAGTCATTGATTCGCACCTTTCCATTCCTTTGGGAATATATCTCATTTAGGCTCCCTCTCCCATGAAAGGTTGGACCAGTTGGTCTCTCAGGGTCCCTTCCAGCCTGGGCTGTTCTATGACCGTATGATATTGCAGGTTTCTGTTTTAAATCTGCACTGTCAATACAGGTCAATGGCAAATAAAGCAGTTTCTTTAGCCTTTGGTCTCAACCAGTCATGTCACAGTTCTCTGAAATACTGACTCCCTGGAGCTTCTGTCAGTTGCTGGGCTGTGAGCAGTATGATATTAGTGAGCTTTTTCTTCTGTAATACTGACACCCATGCAGGAATATTTCTGTGTAGTTTACCACAATGCATCAGCTTAGCTGCGCTAACTTAACTTCTTTTGTGGGTGTTAACTAACACTTCCAAAGAGTGCCCTTGTTGAGATGTGACTTCTGAGGTGCTGCACCACCTTTTCTCAGGGCTTACCGTGAATGTCCTTACAGGAATTAATGCAGATGTGTCTTTTCTAGAAGACTCTGTATTTTGACTGTTGTTTATTCCAAAAAAGTGACTTAACATACACTTGGTGCTGATTTCACTCAGCTGCAGAGCTTGTGCATGTAGAGAACTGCATGTCTAACTAGGAAATGAGTTTGTCTAACAGCAGTGGTTTGTAGAGGAACTCTTCTACTAACAGAATGTTGTATTTTCTGTGAGATTCCCAAATAATTCATGATATTTCAGGGGAAAGATAGGAGTATGACAATAAATCAAGAGCTCAGCGACTTTCAAATTCTAGTAGTCTGTCTGTTCCTGTTCATGCTGAAGATGGGTGAAACTGTCTTTGGTTTCAGTGGGAGAAGAATCAAACCCTGTACAGATTCTTTAGGCTACATTTAAGAAAACCACTTAGACTATATTTGAATGGAAACAGTATGCAGCAGTAAATCATTCTTCTGCAAAAAAATTACTGATTTGTCAGATTTTTAGGTGGTCTTCTCAAAGCTGGAAAATAATGTCAATGTACTTGTAGTATGCTAGAATGCATATTCTAATTAAATTGCAAAATTTATCTAATATGTGCTTTTTCTACATACTTTATTTGACTCTCACCATTTACCATCGTAGAGGAAGTTTATAGGAGAAGGCTAAAAGAAAAACGTAAGCCTTGCAATTCACTTTTGGCTGTATCTCACTGTTCCTTTCACACAAATTATAACTCGGATGCATTCTGCAGCAATAATTCAATGTTTGTTTAGATTTGGCTGTCTAATTGTAATATACATGAGACATTGCTTTCATTGCTTGCAGCAAGCAGACAGCTACTTGCCCTGTTTAGTAAGGTTTCACTTCAGAAAAAAAAAAATCAGAGGTTCACAAATCAGATAGTTGGACTTCAAAGGGATGTTGTCAAGGTTAACAGAGCCAAAACTTAACCTTTACCTCTTTTTATTTGTACATATGTAAAACCCATATAATATCTGGAAAGATGGCTTTAATTGAAAGCCTCCTTCCTTGGAGGGAGAGGATTTGGACTTTTTTTAATCAGGGCAGTAAATTTAAAAAAAAAAAACAACAACAGTCTGAATAAAAACGTTTCCATACTTGATGTTGTTATAAATATTGTAAGTAAAGTTTGCTTTAGTGTGCTTAAAAATACCTTGACACCAGTTCTTTTTGAAGTCTAATACTTATAAAGAGAAATCAGTGGGACACTGATTTTTAATGGCTTTTTAAAAATCTTCCAAATGCTTGCCCACTGCCTGCTGGCTTTAGTTTTTGATTTGGCTGTGTGTCTGTGCATGTCTTGTGTTCTCTTTTGCAAGAGAAATGTTTGCAAAGTTTATTTACATGTTTTAAAACTTAATCGTTACAAGGTGTGTATTTTTCAGAATCGCCACAAGAAAAACTAATTACAGTTTTTGCCAATAGTCTACATATGAAATTGTATGTTCAACATTTAGTTGTAAAACAGTTTTTAAAGATGCTTTTTAGCAGTATTGATTTTCTTTTTTTCCCCTCTCGCTTTGTGCCTTCCACATCTGGTTTTCATAGTGTTTTGTGACACAAGTGGGTCTGTTTTAATGTCAAAGCATGAATTCCTTGAGTGGCAGTCACAGCAGATAAACTATTTCAGGTTCTATCTCCATCATCTAGACTTTATTAAGTACAGGTTGGTACTAGAGGACTTGCTAGGAATAGTGTGTAGAGAAGAAATGAAAGGTTTGGTTCAGCAAAGTTAGAATGATGTGATTAACAACCTCACAAATTTTCAGAGAGTGTTTTAATTGTTTTTACTACAACATTCCTGAATAACCTCTATCTTGTAACACTAAATTGCCTGAGAGGCAATTCTGTGTTAGCTCTTGATGTAGATTTTAACTCAGTTATTCATACTGAAATGTTTTTTTTAAAAAAAAAAATTTACAAATTTTCCTCATATTAAACTAGCTTTTGTTATTTTTCATTTTCAAGTTTCATGAATGCCCTTGAACTACTTCTCATAAGATGGCAACTATTTTTCCTAGATGGAATGTAATCAATTTTCAATCATACTTAAAATTATTTCCTTAAATATGTAACAGAAAATGCACTCTCATCTTTTGCAAAATAAGCTTTTTTCTTTTTTTTATTACTTCATGTTTAGAGTATGAAATAGTATTATGTAGCCTTTTAGAAGCAAAACCAGCGTGTTTGTGTTGTGTGATGCTTTTAATAGTTCAGCTTTTGAAAAGGTCCAAATTAAATGTAGTTTAACAGTGCATTTGCCATGCCACTGTCCTGGTTTTGGTTACTAATAAGAACATAAGGAGAGTATCACAAAATATGTATTGTTTACACTAAATACAGCAAGTGTATTTTGCTTATAACATTTTAAAAACATTTCTAGATCAAGAAGTTCAACGGTTGAAGATAGGAATGGAATCATTATTGGCTGCAAATGAAGAAAAGGTAAGAAAATAATCCTCGTTCTACATAATAAGAATGAAATGATGGTTTTGAATCTCTGAAATGTTCTGAATAACATGCTTTCTGTAAGTGTGGTATTGTCCTGATTTTTGGATTATCCCATGAGATTGTGACAGAAGGTTGATATTTAAATAGAAAGTGCGGCTGACCTTGCTAACCTGGCTGCAGAACTTGGGAGGCTCATTAGATTCCAGAGGGAAGTAGAAAGCCGAGGCTGTAATGAGCAGAATCTCCTGGTTTCTGCTATTGAAACTATCACTAAGGTTTGGTTGATTCTGGCAGCTCTTCATCTTCCAACCTAATCTGAAGTGCATTGATATCCTCAGTTTAGATTGTGATATTAAAAGAAAGTCAAAGTGGCCTTTGAATCAGATTCAAAATTTTGGCAGAAGGTGACCAGGAGTTAGAGAGAGAAGGCAAAGAAACAGAAAAAGGAGTACTAAAGGAGAGGAGGAGTGAAATTAAACCCATGTAAATGTTAGATGTAGTTTTTATCTCATCACCTGTATGCTGTTTGCCTGTCAGTCAGACAATTCAAGGGCAGAGTTTAGGGCTCAGTCCTGGAGGATGTTGAATCTCTACCTTCAGATGCCGTTGACTTACTACATAAATTTGTCCTTATTTTTTGGAGGGGGCTGGAGGGGGGAGTTGAGGGGGATTAATTCTTAATTCTCAAGGAAATCGTAATTCTTGTTTTATGATAATAAACCAGACCATAGGATTTTCCTTTAAGGTGACACACTGGTATATGATCAAATAGACAATAATATACATCCCTAAAAACTTTCTCTAGTAAGTGGGGCATCTGGGCAGGGCAGTGCTAGTTCTGGAGCACATTAATGTGACTCATAACAACATTTAGTTCTTAAAAAATCAAAAAGCCAAAATTTACATCTGGAAAATAAAAGACATGGCATTATCTCTTGCCAAAATTATTCCAAGTCTGCGTAAGATTTTTTGTTTGAAGGGAACACAAAATATTGTTGCTTATATCCTAATATCTGGGTATACTCACAGGGAAAGGAGGGTTATTTCCTTGGAAACTGTAGTGTTTAAACTAGTGGACTGACAGTTGACCCACAGCTTCTTAAATGTTTAATGTAGAACTGTTACCTTCAATAATATTGCAAAATAAAATATTCTTCCTGAGGGAATAATAGCTCTAAATAGCTTTTGGGATAACTCTAAACATTCCTTGTGTCATTTAGGACAGAAAATGCTCAACTAAGTTGCTAGCAAGTGATGCACATACTGCTGCTTTTTTTTTTTTTTTTTTTTTTTTTTTTTTACAGAACTAGGTATGTTAGTTCTTTGCTATGAAGAAGAACCTACTGCTTCCATCCATAGTTGGGATAATTGGATATCTGGTTTAGGCCTCTCTTGTCTTGTGTATACTTGCTGAGGCTTGAAGGGAGGATCAGCAGCATCTACCTATCTGACCTGGCTGTGGCAGTGCAGCAGCTCAGTATCAGCTAATCACTTAAATACTTGCCAGCTTTCCTGGAAGGGTTTGGTTTGCATTGGGTTTTTTCCCCCACTTTTTTATTTTTCTACTTCTCTGTTTCTGTGGCTGTCCTGACACCTGCTTGTGAAAACTAGTTCCTTATTACTTGCTTGGGTTTGGATTCAGTCCTCTCTAGTCACCAGATTATTGCCCAGGCATAGTTTAGAAATGGGGTCAAAGAAACAGGACAAACTGTAAGAGTACAAATTGCAAGATTGCACACTTGGTGACTTATATTGTATATAGAAATGAGAAAAATGACAGATCCAATCAAATAATGATTACTACCCATCGCTATGTGCAAAAGGCAAGCACTCTCCCTGAATGCATGAATCAAGATACTTTCTGTACACAATAGGAAAGCATTAGGTACTGGAGAAAGCGTGGAGTCGGATAATGTATCAGCCATCATGGGACCTCATTTCTTTGGTTCTGCATGGGTTTGACTGCCTAGGTTCAAAAAGATGTGTTCAAAGCTGGAGTAAGTGTAGATGTCAGAATGCAGAACGTATCCTACAAGAGAGGATTAAAGAACATGACTAGATTGTTAAACTATACAAAACATAAACACGATTTACTTTATGATTACAGGTACAATGCTAGCAAAAAACCAAACGCTGCCCACTTCAGGCAATTGAGGTTCATCTCTAGAATATTCCCTTGAGTCTTAGAAGTGAAAGCAGGTTTCCAAATTATGCTTCTGTAAATAACTAATTTACTAGTAATGTCAATCTCCTCTGGTTTCCTTATATCCATAATTTCACTGTCCAGCAAATATTATGTACAATGGCAAATAAAAGCCAAGAAACGTTCTTTACAAGGCATGTGAGAGACCTGATCCTGTTTTCTGGAGAAGCAGGCCAAAATCACAGAAATGAATGTGTATTCTGCAGGTTAAAAATGTTGGATTTTAAATATGATTTTATTTAATGCTTTTCACAGGACCGTCGAATAGAGGAGTTAACACTATTGCTAAGCCAGTACAGGAGGGTCAAAGAGATAATGATTGCAGCTCACGGTAAAGTGTCTTGGGAATAATTTCCTGATATCAGGTCTTTTAAAAACTGCGTGCGCTACAACTGCTATTTGTTGTCCTTTTAAATGTATGTGTATAGTAATATGTATTTTGTTATGCATATATTTGTATCATGTTGGAGTGCTATGAGAGCAAGTGTACACTCTTTCAGGTACAGAGAGAACCACACTATGACATGAGCAGGCTTGTGTATTATTGCCTGTAGCTTGTGGAGGCTTTTTTTGTTTCCTGTGCTGTAGTCAGCACAAAAAGATAGGGTCAAATCTGTCTGGAGATCTAGTTACAGCATTACTAGTCAGCAAGGCGTCTGTGACTGAATCTTATGCTCTAAGTCACGAAAGAAAATTTGTTCTACGTCAGTTAGCAATAAATCCTTCCTTGGAGCCTAATTTTGGTGCTATGTGTTATTTGAAATGGTGTCATTAAGGATTCTGATAAGGAAGGATGACTGACAAGATTACTGCTCTGCTTGTACAGCTGTGTGAAGTGCTTATCAGTTGGGTCTGAAGCACTGCAGTTTACTGCCTTACGTGCTAAGGCGCTTTGCTGTATACAGCCATGGGGCAGAACTCCTACGTCCATGTAGCGATGGCTGGGTGGGCAGGTGGGGCCATGGTTTTATTAGCTACTTCGTGCGATCCTGGCCCTCCTCGCTGATGGGATTCCTCTGAGTCTCTTCCACCATGCAGGCCTATGACATAACATCCTTCCTGGCCAAAGCTCCCTACTTCCTTTTTCACTGCTGCTAGTTGCCATCCCCGTGGTTGTACGTGGGTTGTACGTGCATTGTAGAGGCCAGACCAAAAAGAATTATAGCAAAAGAGTGAAAAGGAGGGAGCAAACAGCGGAACAATCATACATAGAATTTGTCGACATAGGGGCAACTAGGAGAGTTCATTCAAATTAGGTAAAGGCATAAATTTACGGTGTTCTTATTAAATTGCATTATATCCCTCTCAAGAATCTAGTACTCAAAATTAAAATCACATTCAGGTTGATTTAAATTAATTGATCTGTAGGAGATGAATATAGTATACAGACAGGTATTAAGTTTGTATGGTGTTTCTTGTGACCATTATGTTATGAGCAACTGGTTTTTACAGTGTAAAATGATATCAAGAGACCTTGGTGAATGAGGAATACTAATTAATTAAATCCTACATTCGGATTTCCTGCACCAGAATTCAATTCAGGAATGGCAGTATGATCAGCTGCCAGCCAGCCATCTAGCATCAATGATACAGTGTTTCCCTTTTATGTCATGTTTTTAATACAGCATTCATAAAAGGGAAGCTGATCTCAGGTGCAATTTGATACTGTTAGGAGGACTTTCCTTCCTTTTTTGCTAAAAAGAGTTGCAATGAATATACTAAGTTCTGTTGCCCTTCCCTTCCACTAAGAAAAAATCCTGATAGCCCACTAGACAGGTTCTTTGGAGGGAACAACTGAAAAGCCACGGTTGCTTTGGTGCATACAGTATTATATATTTAACTCCAAAATATGGGGAAAAATCTTTGTCCCATTTATCAGCTATGCTGCAGGAAGTGGACTGGGGTTTAGAAAAATCTTACTTCAAGTTGCCACCTTAGTTTTAAGTGCTAAATTTAGTCTGGGAAACTTGACCTTCTGAAAGGACAGTTTTGTTCAATGTACATCATCACATTAACAAACAATATCTTCAGGTCTTGTATGGCAGAGTGGAAACTTGTATTTAACACACAAGAATAGGGAACAAGAGTTTGCTGAGCACTAAATATTCAGAACCCTGATTTAGTATTGCAGCTTTGACAATTTAGGAATAAAAATCCTACTAAATAATGAATTTGGAGTATTTCAGTATTTGTTTAGAGCTGGGATATCCAGAAAAACCTGGAGCCTGTTTACCATGTTCATCCTTGAACTGAGCATGGGACACTGCATTGTGATACAGGTGATGTCAAATATGCATGCTACCTATAAAGTGATACGCTGTCAGAAAATGGTACAATTTGAACTTGCCTCATACCGTCAAACTGAATTAGCGTGGTTCAGAAGCTGCCTCATAAGCAACTCAGCTACTTGCAACCGAGCAGAGCATCTAACTGCAAGTGGTAAATTTGTTGCTCTGATATAAACCAGCTTGCTTGTAAATCAGAGCCCAAAGGAGGGGTGGGGAGTGTAGAGGCTGGTAAACTACACATATCAGGTGAAGACTGAAGGGGATCTTAGAGACTGATGTATTAGACTCTATGATATGGTCCTAAATGTTCTGGGGGGTTTTTTTGGCCTGTTTCTCTCCCTTTTTACTTCTAATTTTACTGCTTGCAGGCTCTTCTGTCTCTGGTGGCAGTGAAGAGGAACTTGAAACAACTTTAAGGAAGTGGAACCTTTTGAATAACCCTCAAGGAGAATTATTTAAAACAGAGGTACTTAGTAAAGATGTTTTAGAAGCAAGTTCTGCTGTATATGTGATTTGTGTGTATTGGTTTCTCTGTAGCAGTTAAGGTAATGTAGGTGAGAGTTTGGCCCTGCCTGAATTATTGTGCCTCTTGGTATGGGCACTATAGATTTAGAATCAGGCACTAGTTACAGGCTTGAAACTCTTACATTTTACACAGGCCTCTGCAGGAGAATTGTCACCAGCTCTGCAGTCTCCGGTGCCACACAAAACTATGGAAATCAGGCAAGGCCTTTGTTTCTTTATATTTGTGTGTGTGTGTGTGTATATTGTCCTAAATCTGTAGTATTTAATCTGTTTAACTGTTGGCATCTTGTCTTTCCTGTTCCTGGCTTTGTAAGAACTTTTGGGTAGTTGTGAAAGCAGCGTTTGCCATGGAAGTCTGCAATATGTAGTTGTATAAGGTTTGAATTGCAGGAATAAATTAGTGCTTTTACATATCAGAAGATATATGTATTGTAGTACTTAATCAGTATATTTTATTCTGATTTGAAGTGGAAACATTCCAGTGTCTTCAACTAATTTAACCTCTCCACAAGAAGAATCTTTGGAAATCATAAATAGGTAAGAATGAGTAACTTTAATTGAAATGTAAAACATACAGCCAGAATTATTTTTATAATTCTGCCTTTTTCCATTTTAAATTTTTTTAAAGCCCTTAATGTTGCATGCTGTTCACAGAGAGTTATTACTGTCTACTTTTGCTTGTTAAGAGCTTCTAAACAGTCATCTATAGATATAAGGTCTAAAACCACACATTGTGCCTTGCTGCCTTTCGTTGTTGATCAAAGCATGTCTTGTTGCTGTTTCTGACTTCATCTATTGTACACCCCAATACTATGAGTTTTATGCTAAAAATGTAATAAAAGACGCAGATCTCCCAATTCTGAATTATCTGTTATATGCGGATGTTATGTGATACGGACAGCTGTCATATGATACAGTTGTGGCATATGCAAACATACCATGTTGTAGTAACTCTTACTTTTTAAACTGTCATTATTTTAAGGGTTCCACAGAAAAAAAAGTCAAGTAGTTTAGAAGACTTGCAGAGTGAATCTCTGGAAAAGGTTGGTTTATTTGTAATCACAATTTCTGGTGTTTAACATCTTGACTAAAAGATAAAGGTCAAGTATAAATATTCTTTTTTGTTTCACATATAGTAACCTTAACCACCACTAACATAGTATGTGGGTAAAAAAGCCCTAATGATAAAACAGTTCAGGTTCTTTTTTTGCCCCCTTGCCAAGCTTAGAATAAACAAACTGACACACCCATATGTACACAGCTTTAAATTCAGCTTTTCAGCTGAAAGAAAAGAAAAATATTGAAGAGAAATACAACAAATCATGTTAATGAGAGGTCATTTTGTTGAACTGCAGTATTATTTTATTTATAGGTAAGTGTTTTTAAAATAATTTTGACTTCCAAATCACTGAAAATGTAAGGCAGCAAATCCTGAAAGTAATTAAATATTGGGACTGGGTATTTCCACATAGAATTCCTTTTTGCGTGTTTGCGTGTAAATATAACTTCGATTTCTGATACAAATGGCATTCCTGAGGATGGTAGTGATGCTGCCTTAGTTAGAATAGCAGGAGCACTGTTATGAATTCAAAGGCCTAATTCCATTCCAGAATAAAGACTTTCCAATTTACAAAGTCTCATTACTTTATGGTCCAGGGGCTTGTTTTGTCTTTATGTACTGTTATTGACACTCTGTATACTCAAATCGGGCTTAATACCAGATTACCCACAGCCAGTATTGCCATTTAAAATGGATACTAGTAATATGATTGTTTCAGTTCTTCAAATTTCCTTATTTTTTTCTTAAATCTCTGAAGATGAAAGTAACCAAATAGAACGTTTGAAACTTGTGTTGCACTCATTTGATTGTGGTCATACATGTGACAAATCAATTCAGAACTAACATTTCATTTCGTGTGGAATTTATGAAGGTCTGTTTTCTTCTCATAACTTTTATTTTCCTGTCTTAAATTCAAAAACTTAATTAGTCTCTGCAATATGATATAATAAGGCTGTAGCTACACATTTAGGCTGTAAATCTACTTTATCTGTTAAATCAGAGTCCACTGAGGAACAAGAACCTACCAAGGATAGGAGAGAACTGTAGCAAGCCAGCCCCATGTTCAGCAGGGCATTTAAATGGTCTGCCCTAATTTAGGCACAAGGCTTCTTAGTGAAATAAGTGAGACCTCCCTATGCATACGAGTGGCGAAATGTGAATTAGTTGCATCCAAAACTAAGGCCAAGAAAACTTGTTTTGCTGACTCAGTGTGACAAGACTTTGCATCTTGCATGACATCCAAGAGAACCTGTGGTAGCGGCACTGTTTACTGGAGCTATTGTACTTTGCACAAAACTCCAATTTCAATTCTGTCCAGCAATAATAAAATAAAACACACTAGCGTCTGTGACAAAGCCGTGCTGTTATTTTTATCACTTCATTTCTATCACAGTTCTTTATGGGTTCAGCTGGATACATACAGTATTGTGCATGTTCTTTTTTTATGTCTGTCATTTTCATATTGTTTTAACTGTTAAATGACTGTTATGTTCCCAGCTTAAAGTAAGTCTAAAGGGACCACCCAGAAGCCTGAAGATAGAAAAATCCCTTTGATCACAACAGAACTTAAACAAGGTGCAAATTTTGTAGAGCGGTTTGAACAAACACACTTAGTATTACATATTTTATTGAAATGAAATTAAGAGATAACACACCTTGTAATATATTGTCAATGCATTGAGTAGCATCACTACAGTAATAAGACTATAATTGATGTTCTGTGTATGTATGTTAATACTAACATTTGTCTGTTGCTTTTTTCCATAAAACTTTGAAATTATCCTCCCTGCAACTCCATAGTATGTAGACGGAAAACCAGTACAGCCTGTTGTAGAACAAGAGGTATATTAACTGTAAACTCTCTTAACATTTATCTTTTGTGATGTGCTGTGATGGTATGGCTGTGTTTTCATTTTACAGTCATTTTCTTTTTTAAATGTTTGCATAGTTCAAGTACTGGCAAACTCTGAGAACAGGGGTAAGGATTTGAGAAGGAAAATTTTTTTCTCTAAAAGCTTTTATGTGAGGTTAGAAGCTGAAGTCGGCCAATTTCAGAAAATACAGTGCTAACATAATAAGCAATTTTCTCCTCATATAATTTTTGGTACAAGTCAGGATGTATTCCTGCAGTAGCCGAAACAGGAGCAGGAGTTGAGGAACTGAGGGATCGGCACAAAGATCCCTCTAGGCCTTGAAATAAGAACAGATAAACCAGCGGTTATCTCATCAAATACTTCATGTATCATCCTGTCACGGACAACGTTTTCAACATTGTAAAACACTTTTGTCAGAATGGGGTTAGTAAATAGGAGCATACTACATGTTTCTGTTTACTAAATGTTTTGCATATTTTTGGTACAAAGTTTTCTTACCTAATCTCCTTTCTGATACTGAACCGTTTACCACATGAGCTTACTCCAAAACACACATTGAATGTACACCACTCCCACTAATGTCACTTGGAGTTGCAGGTCCATTGCTTCTCTGGAAGAGCCTCTGTATTCCTATAGTTCTGTCAGTTGTGGGATATATGTTTTTGTTCAGTGATGGCTCCTTCATCTTTTTATTTAGATTCAGTATTGAAGAAGTCTGAACGTGCTGTTTCCAAAACTGTAGAGAAACACCTCTGTGAAACACGTACTTTGGCTGGAAAAGCATCTTGTTAGGCTCAAAACTATCAGATTTATATGCAGGTTCTAATCTACCCTTGTACAAGGAGCAGGATCCCTGAGCAGCTGATCACTGAAAAACTGAATGCAAGGAAAATTGAGATTCTGTTTTTAGCAAAGCCTACATACCTGTTCCTTTTCAATACAATATACTGAGACTTTGAGGACCTCCTCCTGTGAGCTCCGTTGCTGGAGGAAGGTCCTTCCACCATACGTAATCTCACTGATGCTGGTGTCACTGTGCATGTGTACCATAGCTGCGGGCAAGCATACGTTAGACTCTTATTTTAGCCTGACCTGGACAATAATTGTAGAGTCAGCAGCTATTCAGACTAGCCCTAAAATACAGCTCAGTCTATGCTTTTTTTGTCCCAGCATGTATCAAAAGTGTACCTTGTGCTTAAGTTCTATAATAGAATTGGCAATTATATATTTAGCTATGTATTTGGCAACTATATATTTAGCTATGTTTCTTTTAAAATGTCATATTTGTAATGTTATCTATACAAAGACATCTTAATTCTTATAAAAGTTAAATTTCTGTACCCTAACTTCATTGTTGATGCTTTTGCTGTTATTAATGGTGGTGGGCAAATATGTTTGACAAAATTTGAGTTACTCAAATACTTTTGGCTTAAATTCCAGCGAGATACAACTGAGAGGTAGAAAATTACACAGTCTGATGAAAAATAGGGGAAAAAAGTGACAGAGCAAGGAACGGGCTGAGAAGTAACTAAATGTGTTTCTGGCCCTATCAAAGTTGACCTTGGAAGGACCAAATCATTATAGTGCCATGGTCCTAAAGGAAAGGGAGACAGCTAGAAAAAGTCTTGTGACAAAACCAGGTAATATTCAACGTATATAATATTTTAATGTAATATACAGTCTGGCTGAAGTGGGAGGGACAGACAAGGGAAGAGAAGGCTGTGTGTTAGCTAGAAAGCTTTGCCAGCTGACTGTTGGATTTAAATTGAATTATCCGTAAGAAGGAACATGGAGGGGGTGGTGTCCTTTTGAACCATGAACTTCAAATACTTTTTCTCAATTTTTAAAATATTGTGTACTGGATTGCAAATGCTATGAGTAATTTGATTTGTTTATTTAGTTATTTTTCTTTCTTTAAAAAAAACCAAAACAGAGTAAGCCGCTCGTGAAAGGCAGCAAGTACCAAACCTTGCCAGGAAAGCTGCCTCGACCCTTACAGAATGGAGAGCAGGGAACATACAATTTGCCAGACGGGTGTGCCATGAACAACAACGAGGACATCAGCATCCTGGGCCTAAGTATGCATCCACCCCTCCCCGAGAGGGTTATGTGGAAGGGAAGAAAGCAAAGTGTTTGAGGGATTGGGACAGAACGTGGTATGTAACCTGCTATGCCAGAACAACGGACTGATGTTTAAGTGATTCAATTAGGGAAAGTTCTAGTTTTTATTTTTTAGTTTTAACAACGTACCAAAAATGTTCCACGTTAACTCACTGGAGAGTAAAGGATGGTTTTACGTTAGAGCGTTCTTTTCTGCAGCACTCAATGATATAATATGCTGACATCATGGATAGCATAAGTAATGAAGAGACGTTTTGAAGATTGTGGGGAGAGCATTCTGAAAGCCAAGAAATCTGTAACTAAAAATTGGTAACTTTAGAGATGCAGACATATTGACAATATGAATAAGCAGTATTTTTTCAGACACGCTTCCAATGCTCCCCTGAGCTTGCTGGTCTGTTTTCTTTAAAAAAAAAAAAAAAAAAGCCAAACAAAAATGCACAGCCAAGTACATCATCAGTGCTTTTAAAAAATGTACGCTAGATTGGTGTATTAAAACAAGCCAACCCATCCTTTGCCATCCCACTGCATTGTAGTGTGTGAAAGTTTGCAATATAACTAGCACTAACGAGCACATTTGGGGCAAATGTCCTAGTACCAGCGCTGTTGGTTGATGTAGCTTGTGGGGAGCCACAGATGAAAAATTAACTTGCTAGGTGCAGGAAAATATCAGGGGATTTTGAAAATACGAGTATACTGTTATTCCACAATTATAGCTATGTGTGGAAACTTATTTTAATTTCTTTCACTGACATCTAAGCATGGATTTATTGACAAAAAGTATTACAGTGAGGCACAGAACCAGCTATTTGCCAAGGACTGAAGAACTTGAGAGCTCTGGCACAAGAGCATCCCTGGTGATATTGAAGTGTTCCTACACTTTAAAAGTTGTAGTGGGTGGTTGTTGGTTTGGTTTTTTTTGGTTGGTTGGTTGGGGTTTTTTTTTGTTTGGTGGGTTTGTATTAAGGCCTCATGGTCCTAAAAGCTGGTTCACTAAGTTGTGGGTTATTTAGGGTTTTTTTAAAAAAGTTTTTTTCTGTGATTGCAACAATGTAGGCGATGCATGAGCCATGCTGTTATTTCTTTAACTGCAGGATTATCCAAGGATGGGTGATCTTGTACAGGAAAATGTCCTTTTTCTAGAAACAAGCAATGACTCCTTAAATATACTGAATTAACAGAATTTTTTATGCAGGTTGCTTGTTTCTTGCATGTGCAGTAAACTCATTATACCTCCAGTTCTATGTTTCGGAGGAATTTGATGAAATTGTAGACATTCCTTCATTTCAAATATTCCACAGGCTTTATGGAGCTCTGTAGTCTATGCTTAATGTGTTAAAATTGTTTAAGAATAGTTCAAAACAAAAAAAAACCCAACAGATAAATGATCATCCCTGTGTTTTTTTAAGATGACCTGTACAGAATTCTTGGGGCATGTGCACACCAATGCATATTCACTTTCATGTCAAGCATAACTGCTTCTTTTCTTTTTGTTTCTGCTTTTAATGCTCAGCTTACTACTTTGCTCTTCCATAACTTTATTTTGCTGGTGTTTTGTATCTTCTTTGCTTCTTCATCTGGCTTTCTGCTTCTTGGGATGACTGAAGATCGCATCAGGAGTGTCAGTGCACCAGTGCTAGGTACTGTATCCAAACAAGATGCACCTTTAACATGAGTTTTGCTGCTTACTTTTTTCCCTTTCCCCTCTTTGTCTCTTCTCTATGAATTACTAATACCAAGTGGGCCATCCAGATTGAATTCCTGAAGTGCAGAACTGAAGGAACAGCTTTTGCTGTATGGTGTTTGGATGGGATTTCTTTTAAGATACTTAATCCTTGTTTCATTCTGTTTTCACTGAAGTCAAAACAGAAAAATTCCCACGGATTTTGATCGAGGAGTTTTGGTATTAAGAATAGGCAAGGCAAGAGTCTGCTTCAGTCTGAAGACCTTGAATTCATTAAAATAATGTATTTAAATACAAATGACTGAATATTATTTTACCCAATGTTTTATTATTTTTTTTGTACCAAATGTACAGCTACTATTTTTTTTACCTTCTGAACATTATTTTTTTATACAAGAGCAATTTTATAGATATCTTTTTTATTATGTTCTGTATTTAAACATTAGTCTCTCAAAATACAACTTTGTTAATAATTAGTATAAAATGTGACTGTATTACTGTTCTTAATCCAGGAGAAACAGAGAATGTGGATGGTACAGTAGTCTCAGATGACCTTTCACCTCTTTCTTCGGGAACGGATTCAGGTCCACAGTCTCCATTGTCTCCAGAAAACAGAAAGAGTCCAAAAGGGATCAAGAAAATCTGGGGAAAGTAAGATTATTTATTTATTATTTAGTTCGCTGTCAAAGCATTTCAGCTGAGAATGAATCTAGTTCTCAGCAAAAGTTACAATATCTGTAGCAAGAAGAAAGTAAAATTCAGGAAAAGGAGGGAAAGCAGCTCTGTGATTGTCTGGGTGTGTCTCTGTGTACACATGGGTGTAGAAAAAAGGATGGTAGTCTTCCTAGTGTTGTGCTGTCGGAGGAAATAAGACACTCTGCTGTTGTCTTACAATGCTAATAATTTAGAATGCCAACAGTTTGATTAGCTATGAAAAATTAAATGATAGTAAGTTGTTCATTACAGAAGCCATCAGGTAAAATATAAGAGAAAAATGAAGAAACAAAGGGGGGGGGGGAAACTGCAGTTTAGTGCGTTCACTTTATCTGCTTCAGGAGAGCAGACGTTTAGGAGTCTGGCTTCCAGCGTGGATTATTCATTGGGGTGAAGGCTTATGGCTGCTCTGCAGACCTCTTTCATTTCCCTTCCTCAGAGTTAGGTCTCGACTGTTTGCCTACAACTTCTTCAGCTACTGCTTGAATTAGATGTTTATGGTTTACAGGAAGAGTAATACAGCTTCTAGTTATACAAAACAAGTGTTCTCTGTCACAAGCTAATCTTGGCACTCTTGTCTTGAAAGAATAAGAAGAACGCAGTCAGGTAACTTCCCTGCAGATGACCTGGGTTTGGCAGAGTTTCGAAGAGGTGGTCTCCGTGCAACAGCTGGGCCTCGGTTATCCAGATCAAAGGAAACAAAAGGCCAGAAAAGGTAAATGGTTCCTTCTTCACCTTGCACAGCATATCATGTGGTATTGTTAGGTGTGCTGAACAGCACAGTTTTTCCCTCCTCTTAGGAAAAACTTCACCTTTTTAAAGAAGAAAACTTATCTCCTGTGGGAATATCTGCAAAGAGATGAGGATTCAGCAAGTCTCTTTTTCCTCTTTTCAAATAGAAAATGGGAAATTCTTATTCACCCCCCTGACTCTCCCCAACTGCTCACAAGCTGAGGCACAGGACACTGTTGGCTTTTATTATTGCACAGCACAAAGCGCACTAACACATATGCTGCAGTGCTGCCTCGGGGACACGATGAGCTTTCTGATAATAACCTGTTAATCTTTCCTTTAACATTTTTCAAATGTTTCTTGTACTTTTCAGTGATTACAATGCTCCATTTGCTCAGTGGAGCACTGAAAGAGTTTGTAACTGGCTTGAGGACTTTGGTCTTGGTCAGTACGTCATTTTTGCACGGCAGTGGGTGACTTCGGGCCATACGCTGTTAACTGCAACACCTCAGGACATGGAAAAGGTAATAATCTGTTTCTCTCAAGCAATGATGCATGTTGATTCTGTACAACCAGGCCCCTTCAAACAACTGGCAGTTCTACCTTTCTGAACTATGTAGTATTTGTTTTTGTAGATACCTAATGAGATGAAAAGAGCCAGAGGCAGGGCAAACTATTTGTTAATGGTTATTGTTGCAGGAAATGGGAATAAAGCATCCATTGCACAGGAAGAAATTAGTTTTGGCCATTAAATCAATAAATGCAAAACAAGATGAGAAGTCTGCACAACTGGATCACATCTGGGTGACACGTAAGTGTTTGAACTATCATGAATTGTTTGGAAAGGAATTCCCCCCACCCCTGTGGATGGATTGCCTGATAAATGTTTGTTTAAGCAGTTACCAAACAAAAATTTTCCATAGAGTGAGGATTTTTGTGTTGTTCTCGACATCCAGATATACAGCTCTACAGTATGATCTTCCAAGGGGAACTCTGCTGTTCAGATTGCAGGGAAGTAAATGGGGAGGGGCTCAATCTAGTAGGAGCTACATTATGCCACAGAAGGTACATGCACTGTTACGCACTGTATGTAAAATATCACAGGGGTATTGTGGACAAAGCTGTTTGGTGGGAATTGCTTTTAGGCTTCTGGGAAGAGGCTGGCCTTTTGAAAGGTGACGGGGTAGAAAGAGCTACCTGAGTGCCTCGGAAGGCGGCAGCCCAGACAAGAAGGGGAGAAGGGCTTCATTCTCACTGATGTGGATTTGGGTACCCTGCTGTTCTTGTGTCTGCAGGATGGCTTGATGATATTGGTTTACCTCAGTACAAAGACCAGTTCCATGAATCCAGAGTTGATGGGAGAATGTTGCAGTACTTAACTGTGGTAAGCTAAAATCCTTTTTCCTCTATTTAACCAAATTTAACTTCAGAATGAGCAAACAATTTTATAATTTTCCTTTAAATGTCAGCAGTTAAAAAATTTTTGCAAGACAGAAATAGTGCCAGTAGTAACTCATTTGTGTTGCGTAGTACATGATTACTATTCCTAAGGTACATAAAGTCATAGGATGTGTTATAGCTAACTTCTGCAAAGTCTTTCTTTCAATATAGTATAGCACACCACGATTAAAGGTAAAATGACCTATTTTACATGCAGCTTCTGGAGTGTGTTGTTCTCCACACCAAGTTAGCAACAATACTTGGTAAACTAAAGATAAGCAGCAAATCCAGTAATTTGTACAGCTGCGATCACATAACCAGCAAACTATGCACTACACATAGCCACTGTGTTCTCTTACAGTCTCCCTGCCCTGGTTTGGATAATTATTTGGTTTTAAGTGTGCTAGGCATTTTTTTCATCCTTTAGCTGTTATCAAAAGTGCAGTCTTATTACACTGCTTAAGGAGCCTTTGTTAAGGGAGCATGGTCCCTACTGTTCCATGGTTATCAGGTACATATTGCTAGCTGCAGTGATCCTACCTACAACAGGGTCTTAGCCAGATCAGAAACAGTCCAAATATTTTAAAACTGTCCATGAGCTGGGATTTTACTTAATAGGCTGCAAGCTCGCCTTCAGTTTTTAGCCAGGTCTTGCTATGGTGCAATGTTTAAAAACAAACAAAACACAAAAAACCCCACAACAAAACCCCCCACCCTAAAAGCTCTCTTTTAAATATAAACTTCTATTTTACTTAAACCATAGTTACTGTGATTTATATAAAACTACATAGCAAGCTTGAAATCTTTCTTCCTGAGGAAAGTACCTGTTTTGATATGTATTCTGTGGGACTTGCAAGGCTCTCTCCTTTCCAGAATGACCTTCTCTTTCTGAAAGTCACCAGTCAGCTGCATCATCTGAGTATTAAATGTGCCATTCATGTGCTGCATGTCAACAGTTTTAACCCCCACTGTCTACGCAGGAGACCAGTTGAGGAGGTAAAAAAATATTTTTAAAGTAAATTAATTTAAACAAGCACTAATTACCTGATTCCAGCCAAAGGGGGTAGAAAGTTAGCAGTGTACAATGATACCTCAATCACTGCTACTAGGGAATTGCAGCTAAAGCAGTACTTATGCTGCTTTCCAGCCCTGAGATGAACATGTATTCATTGATCACTCCTCAAGTGCTTGAGCCACTTACTAAGTTGAATCTCACGCACTTCCCTTTAAGCAAATAATTTTTAAAGAAGTTAATTCAACTTCCAAGAGAATAATTGGAATGTTTTTTCTTGCCTGTCCTAATTTTTAACTCTCAAGACTGCAAGGTTTTTGCCTTAGTCAGCATAGCTTATTCTTGGAGTGTTAAAGACTGACAGTAACACTGTTCTCAAAATGCTCTCTTTTTCACACCCACCATCTGTAGTCTCTATTGTTATACTACTTGATGCAATATATGGGGTTTCATCTGTACAAGACTATGCCTGCCATCTTGCCAGAGGATGTTTGAAAGAGGCCTTGAACAGAAACAATACCTTAGAATTGGGGAAAAAAGTACTGCTCTTTGCGGAAGAGGAGGAATGATGTTTTTATCTGAACTGAGGATACATATTGTGAACATGCAGTGACGATGCAGGCTGTATTGTCATCATCTTTTCTGGTTACTTTAACAGAATAGTGTTTCGCCTTCTGAAGTAGTTCAGTGGTCCAATCACAGAGTGATGGAATGGCTCAGGTCAGTCGATCTGGCAGAATATGCACCAAACCTTCGAGGAAGCGGAGTGCATGGCGGCCTGATTGTAAGGATTTGTTTTAACATTTTACTATATATCTACTAAAAATTGTCGGGCTGTAATATGAAACATCTTTTACCTAGTATTTGTGAAGCAGGAGGAAACAAATACATTTCCATTATGACAGCATGATCAGAGGGCCTCTGCATCTGATCCATGCATCTGAATTTTACAAAGGCAACCTAAAATAAAAAAGGGACTGCTAAAACATTGTTTATAATCAAAGCTGAGCTGCACATGAGAGTTTAACAGCAGTGCATTAAAAGCAAACAAACCAACCCCCCAAAAATAAACTATACTGTGGGGAAAGTTACTTATTGACAAGGCATCACTGAGTGTTTCTTTGAGTGGTTTTAATAGAATTCTGAGCCACAGTAAGTAACCATCCTGAACTTGCAGAAGTCTTGCCAGCAATGAGGAATGACTTTTTTTTAAATTCAAAACATTCAGAACTACGTGCAGCTTAGCAAAGTCCAAGTTCTGAAATACCGTGATTCTAGTGCCATAGAATTTTTGCCAAAATGAAATAGAAAAAATTGTGCTAAGATTAAGTTTATACCCTCAGAGTAGAGCAGAAAATTCTGAAAACAAATCTGTTAAATCCAAACAAATGTAAAGTTTGATGATAAATGTAAGTTTTTGCCTAATCATGCTCTGCATTTCTTAGTGCCTTTCATGTATTTCCCATTCAAACCCTAGTGAGTATTATATCACGAGTGAGGTGTAAGAGGTCTAATGTAGATAGACAGCTTAGTAAGAATGAGAAATCCCTCTGATAAGCACAGTAATGGTTTACTATTGCAAATTTTTAACCATATTAAAAAAATAAATACTCTGCCATTTTTTAATAGATTCTTGAGCCTCGCTTCAACGGTGACACACTGGCAATGCTGCTGAATATTCCACCTCAGAAGACCCTACTGCGACGCCACCTAACAACCAATTTTAACGTACTAATTGGACCAGAGGCACAACAAGAAAAAAGAGAAATAACGGAGTCAACAGCATACACGGCTCTGACCACCACTGCCAAAGTTCGGGTATGTACTGCTTTCAAAAAGGAGATATTTCAGAATTTCAGACTTCCTCTCCCCTGTCTTACAAAGAAAATAAGGGACAAAGTTTGCAGGGAGAGGTCAGTTCTAGGACTGTGACATTTCCCTTAATTTCAGATGCCAAAGGATTTAATTTGTATCTGTTTAAATCAGTTTCTGAAATAAGCATGCGATTCTATCTTTTCTTAATTGTATTTAAAAGCCACTGTAACTCCCAATTTGAAAACAATTACATTTATTTAGTTTAGAATCTACGTACTTTAAGGACTAGGGTATAGCAGCAAATCAAAAAGGAGAGGATTTTGAATGTTTAAAGGACAACCTTATTTTTTATATTTAAAACTTATTGTTGTCTTATTTTAGCCAAAGAAACTTGGATTTTCACATTTTGGAAACTTAAGAAAAAAGAAATTTGACGAATCAACAGACTACATTTGTCCGATGGATACACACCCAGCTGCTGCGAACGGTACTCAGAAAAACTATGGTGGCTACAAAGGACTTAATCCATTCACTGATAGAGAACTGGATCAGGTGGGACAGACAGACTGATGCCATTCTCATCTCATCCTCTCCATGCATTCCAAAGCTTGCAAATAACCAAATGTTAGCATGAAACAAAGTGTTTGCTACATCCGCATGAACTCATTGAGAAAGTATTGGCTGTGGACTGGAAAGAGTTCTATACTAAGAATGTCAGGTCAATTTTTTTTAATCAATGTAATAATAAACTCATCCATCTTCAAGCCCTTTTTCAGGAATATAACACCTTTACACTACGAAGATCGATCTATTTTGACAATTAAGGTGGATGTTGCAGTAAACACAAGACTTTTGTACTTCTAGCTTTCATAAGCTCAGTATGGCACATGACTTTTTTCATTATCTTTATGGGTGATTTTTAATGTAATAAATTTATTTGGACTAATTTGTACAAAGCTATCAAGATATTGAAGTACAACTGGATTGTATATTTTTAACAGACATTAATCAAAGAATCCAACTGAATTTTTCTTTCATTATGTACAGTGGGGAGTAGTTATGCTTAGACAGTATATGTGAAAACAATGCATCAGGAATGAATGAGATTATTAATAAACCTAATACTTAAATAATTCACTTTTGTTATGTAGTAGTGAACTTGTGAATGAAACTGTCTTGACATGATACAGACAAATGATGAAGACTAAAAACCATCAAATTTTATTCAACTTTGCTGTTGTGTAAAGGGATATAAACCCTGAAAAATGGAGCTCCAGGGGGCTTGTGTGAACTTTGGCAACACACAGGAGCCACAAAGGCAGCTGGGGTGAACTGTCCTACGCCCAATGGCCTTAAATGAGATAAAAACACTTTAAGCCTAATAAGAGAATGGTCACAAAATTGAAAAGACTAACTGTGAAGGAATTTTTTCATTTGCATGGTTTACCGCATCTAACGCCTCATTGTGTTCATTATCTAACCATTGTCTTTTTCAGTGTACACCATAGCAAAGTACTGTTCCTAAGTAGGGACACCACCAAATCCTGATATAACTCGGGATGGATGTCTACTTGCACAGTTATGAGTTGCAAGTGAATGCATTAACTTTGAGCCAGCAGCTTACACCATACAGTTGGTCAAGCGTTACAAAAAGACTGGGTTTCTGTCTGGGAGCATAGTCTTTCAATAAAGCATGACTCTGAGCATGTGGTCATGCTTGCCTGTGGAAGAAGACTACCAGAAGTCTAATAAGCATTACCATCAGGAAAATATTACTTTTCACTGATTAGCTTTTTTTTCTTCTTGTGTGAATTACAGCTCAAGTTTCATGGAATCAATCTTTCATAATCAGGATTCACTGCCTATCCTTAAATGCGTTTTCACATACTTTATAGCATGGATACATTTTTGTTCATGTGCAGAAATCGGAGCTTTTAAACCTACCACAATTTCATTTGTCCAGGCACAGATACCTCAATGATGCATGTAGAGTGAACAAAATTGCAGATACTGTCTGTTTTGATCTAGTTCCTGAATACTTTTACAGATGGAACACTCAGAAGGAACAGTAATGCAAATAGGGGCTCTGTCTCAAGGCATAAGCCATCTGACGGTATGTACTAATTTCACTCTCGGTTTAAAGTCACAAATGTATTCTGCTAGAATTCAGTAAAAGCTGGTCATTGCTGGTGGTAGTTAAGAGTAAGTAGGTCACTACTCTAGTTAAATACCTCTTTGTAGCCTCACTGTGCTTTCACAGTCCAAAAAAAACCCCACTGATTTTGAATTGCATTAGAAATCAAGTTCCATTTAGGCCTTTTTTAAGTTTTCATGAACTCTGCTATCTCTTTGACCCAATGAGAGACATCTACCCCCTCTTCATTTATGAAAACAATTCTTCAAAGATTTTGCAAGTAACTGCCATTGAATGCCTCAGTCACAGCAAAGTCTAGCAAAGAGGTACACACTTGAAAATTTACATGAGCTAAAACTCCATGGAAAACAAAGAAACAAACAAACAAAAAAACCCACTGTATTAATTCCTGACTCCATAGCAGCTAATTAAAAAAAAAAATTGATGGAAAGGTATAATGAAGAATTGTATAACATAATTAAGTCACATGCCACACAAAAAAAAAAATCTCTCTGAGAATTTTCTCAAGCAAATAATAATTTATTTAACGCTGCATTCAATAAATTCTTTTTAATTTTTGTGTGGCTCTATCCCCCTCTGTTGTGAATCTAATCTCATTACAGTTGGATTTCTTTAACTATAGCCCTCTAGCTGAACACACTTACTGGTTCACATCTTGTTTTTTCAGACGATGTTAAGCCAAGATGAAATGCTGAACGACAGCAGATTTTTAACACCTACCTTTGAAGACTGGAGCTGATGTTTCAACGTGACCAAGACCACTAATAATACCTCATGCCTGTCCAGAGGGGTGGCCAGGAGAAGCCGGACACTGTGGTTACCTCTTTTCTGCCCATGAGACTTACCACGTAGCATTTAATATTGTCAATGTAGCAATGCGTTACAGGTAACTCTCCTCTGTGCTAGCTTCCGTGTTACATAATGTGAAACAGGTGTTGAGAGAGAAGCAGTACTTGTATCCAGAGTTGGGAAAGCCAAGACTGGCAACGTATTTTACCCTTTTTATTCAGTTGTCTTTTACATGGTATGTTTATGTACTGTTAGATGAAAGATCTTTTGTAATTTTTTATTTTTATAATTAACTTGTAATGCAGGAATCATTAATAGTCTGTAGTACCATATGGACTAATCAGAGCCACCTAGAAATTCAGATGGATGCTGGCGAGTGTGGCAGTAATGGCTCACTAACTCCTGCACTTCTTGCCAGAGACTGTTCCCCATAAAAGGTTTTTAATCTCTCATCCCTTCCATTGGCACATGTCCTGCCCTCTCTAAGTGCAGTGTAGAGTGGGAAGAATGGAACGTAATGCTATCCATCAAGCCCTTGCTTTTATCAGGAGGATGACAATCGAGATGGAGCATTCACAAATCTTTAACACAAAAAGACACTGAACGACTGCAGCAGGAAATGTAATTCTGAGACTACCAGAAAAACTGATGGACTTAAAAGCTGGTGCTTCATTTGAAGTGACTTTTTTTATCATGTGATTTTTTTAACTATGCACTAAGATGTTCATGATCAAGCAGTAATCACAACATTTAAGTAATGTAAAATGTAACTTTAACAATGGTGTTCGCCACACTCTGTAGGGTAAGTGCAACAGAATTTCCAGCATGATCCATTGTTTGGTTTTAAATGACAGTTCTTTAACTAGAACTATTGAACTCTTTCTGTACACTGACATTTTGTCTAAAATGGCCAGTGCTGCCACATACGTGCAGCATCAGGATGCTCATAAGCCTTCTGAACAGTCAAAATGCTTCAGACAGTTTTGTGAGCCCTGTACTTGGTTGGCCTGAAACATAGTACAGGCTCTCAGGAAGACAGGGATGGTAATAAGCCTGTTTTCTTTCCATAGTTACACCTAATTAAGCATGTGGCTGCCAACAGCCCTGAGTACTGGAGATTGCAGTAGAAACTCTTTTGTAACATTTGTATGATAAGTGGTGATGTAAACAATATTGCTGTTCACTTTTCATTCTTTTCATTCCAGCTACAGATAGATTTTCCTAAAATACTTTATTTAGCAATAGGAGACAAACATTACTGCTCTGACATGTAAAATGTGACTAAGGAGCCTCAGGCAAGTACCATAATAAAACACATTTTTGTTTCTTTAAAACACCTGACAAAATAGATCTGTTGCTATTCTACTGAGCTAAGCAGGACTGCAGCACTGTGACAGGAGGAAATACAGCCTCTCACTACTTGAGGGGCCGTTCAAGGGTGAAAGCGTCTCCTTTACAGCAGCAATTGCTTGTGGCATCTTTTGACAATGCGTCTCTTGTGTATTAATAAGGTATTAACAAGATAACTTAGTAAATAGGGAACTGCCAGAAAAGAAATCTGCTGAGTTGTAAAGAAAAAGACTTAGTATATATGTGGATGGTTTGCATCACTCTCCTTGATGGCTGCAGGGTGTTGGTTTGCATATTAATATAGCCTTAGAGCAGGTCAGTCCCTGCCACTACCCTCCCAAATAAAGGGGAAATCTCCGGTACTGTCAGGAGTGTGCAGCAAGGCCTCTTTGAGAGCTATTGGTGGCACTTTTTAAAGGTGACCTATTCTAGTCCTCACTCCATGAGCCTCTTTCATGACAGAGCCTGCACTGTATGGTCAGATTTTAGAAGCTAAACACATGATTTTATTGTCCAAAATGGTAAAACCAAGGCAATTTTTTTTCAGTCACTGAACAATGAAATGATAATGGAAAATCCAAAGGAATGGGAAGTCTGTCTACACATCAGCAAACTAAAAATGCTTAATAAAAGGTATTAAATGTACCAGTCATGTACATCTCTGATCTGGCAATGCATAACCAGATCATGTACTATGGGCATTTGAAATACTTTTCCAGGTTAATTAGCCAGCAGACTTATTACAGCACTACAGATAGGATAATCTGCTCCAACAGAGGCAGCCTTAATATTATTGGGCTATTCCAAGCAGATTTTTAGATTTCCTTTGATGATGTGTTTATAACTCAGTGTGTTGTTGTGCTAACTTGGCTGTGAATAGTCAATCTACAAAATTATTGATTTTTTTTTAATATATATAGTAAGAAATCCTAATTAGCATAACACTGGCATAAATGCTTATTTTTTGACTGCTATGAATAAATTCTGAATGTTCCTTCATCTCTTGCTGACTGTGGAATGATGCTAACACAAATACAAGTGGTTGATCTCTCATCAGGGACAGAATCATAGTTCTGAATCCCTGTGTCTGTCTTTGCATTATTGCTACAAGTGTAACTGATGAAGTACAAAACCCCTATGGCAATTTTTAACTAGTAGATTCCTTTTGTTTTGCTTCAGATGAATAAAAATATTCAGTAAACATATTCATTAGCATCTGAAGAAACAAGTCTTCTGGCTCAGGGATTTGTCAGACCCTCAAACGTAGTATAAACTAATTCCTGGAAATGAACATGCAGTACTTCAGGCACTGAAGACTAAGGATCAAACACTACATGGTAGAAACACTAAGATGAAGCATTAGCTGAGTGTAAGATCAACTCAGCATAGCTTACAATAGGAATTAAGAAGCCATGTTTTCTCATAAGCAAATTAAATTTCTGAAATTGCCAAAAGAGCAGGCACTACACTTACTTAGAGAATGACAGTCAAATGATGTGACATCACTGGATAGTTATGTCTGTATATGCAGCCCAGAACTTCCATATATAGTTGGAAGTGATTGTTTAGCTAAGGCTGTTAGAAGACAGCATGAAGTTAAGTAATCCATCCAAATAAATTTCACACTAATGAGAATTTCTGTTACAATAATAAGCAATTCGCATGTTACCCAAATTCTGTTCCTTTTTCCAATAGCATACTGTGCCTTCTTTCTTAGTCCCTGGTAAAGGGCTGTAAAACAGCATTTAAAAAAGGAAAAAAACAAAACAAAACAAAACAACAACAAAACCCCCTGTTCTTTGTACTCTCCTTTCCCAGGATTCACTAAATGAATTACCTGTAGAGCACAGTCAAATAATCCTAGTCCAGTTTTATAGTCCTCTCCCAACCTCCATACCCATGTTAACAAGTGGTTTTATCTCTGCTCTACCTCTCCGATTACACCTTATTTTATCCTCTCAGAATTAACATTTCATACTAACTTAAGAGGTTAGACTAAGTTACTTCCACACAATTCAAGATGATCTCTCTTCTTAGTATTAAAACATACACAAGTAATTACGAAGTTATAAACCACAGAAATTACATTAAACAGTTAAAAAAACAGAAACACACCCCAAAAAAGGAAAGAAATCCTGCACAGTTACGTACCAGTTGTTCCTGTAGGAAAATATGCAGTACTTATGTTAATAAGTAAATGTACTGCTCTTGGGATAGCCAAGTTTGTCCAGGTTGGGCTGACATGCAAACTGAATCATAGGTGGTGGCCCGCACATGAGAACGAGTGTCTCGCTGCTGGGGGATGGGAGGTGGGTTTTAATCATGTCTGCAGTGATGAAGCCAGAACTGTACTTCCAATCTGAAACAAAGAAATTAGGCTATTAATTTGAATCTCTGTACAGTCAGAAGCCTTTTTAAACTGCATATGTTGTACCCACAAAGAAGTTGAAGAACTGCAAGCCAAGAGAGGGTTAAATCTCTCACGGAGCTCAAACCTAGAGGTCCCCTTCAATAGGGACAACAAGCATGTGGATAACAAGGGTCTGTTTGATATGACATGAAAGTCTGTGAATAAATGATAGAATTAAAGGCACTGAGACAGCAGGTAGGAATAAACAGGAAGAGTAAATCAGCTTTTTCCACTGAAGAGAGGTTGCCCAAGGGAAGTTGTGCAGGGAGAGGCATTGAGACCTGTGCCATCCAACATATTAAAAAAAAAAACCAAACCAAAAACCACAATCCCACACATGGAAAAGAGATCAGGTGGTAAGGGGACAAAGTTTGATGATGACAAAAATTCTGCCGTGTAGTTATGTGATAAGAGGAAAAAAAAAATTAAAAAGAGGAAATAAATGCTAAATGATTTCAAGCAGTAATATTATTGAATGCGTCTGCCATTTAAAGTGAGCCAAGTAGGAAAAATAATCCTGCTTTCACATATAAAAATATGTGCTTTAAGCTCATTTATCAGGAGCAAGATGTTGGGGTTATGAAAACAGCAGCAGTCAAAAGACATATGAAATGTTTAGAACTATCAGGAAAGGAAAAGGGACCACTATGTCAAAGTAAAAATACAGTTTGCCTGCATCTTGACTACTGCTGTTCAGTTCTGATCTGCTCAGCCTAAAAAGGGACATAGCAGAGCTGGAAAAGGTTGAGAGAAGAAGGATGAGCAAAGGTACATAATCACTGCTATGTGGGGGAGACCAGCAATCCTCAGGGTAGAAGAGCAGGGGTGATTGACAGCTGTCCGTAACATTAGTAACACAAAGACAGTGGATAGGCACCTATTCACGCTCTCTTCCAATTGAGGCAAATGCAAACCAGAGGAAGTCATTCTTCACGCTAAAGTGCTAATCCTACGGAACTGCTAACAGACTGCCAAAAAGCTCACACAGGCTCCAAAGGAGACACAGTAAGTTCATACAAAATTAGTCCCCAAGGGTTACTGTATCTGTAAAGACCCAGTTGGTTTCAGAACTGAGAAATATTAAAGACTGGAAGAGTATCAAGGCCTGCTGATTACTCCGGCCATCTATTCATGGCTATTGCTGACAACAGGTACAGAACTTTGATCTGACTCAGTTTGGCTCTTACATCCGTTAAATAAAAGCTCACTGACATCATCAGCAAACATGAATACCCAAGTTTCAAAGGAGATTCAGGAGAGTCCAACCCCTCCCTCCATTTCTAATTCAGTGCTATACCAGCCTACAGTTAATGCCTTAATCTATACACACGGCAGCTCTGCTTTACCAGAGTCTAATCTAGAGCTGCTGCAAAACAAAGATGTGCATGTACTATTTACAAGTACTAAGCAATTTAACGCCAACAAAGTGCTAACATAAACTGATTCGGGAGATGGCCCAAAACAGAGCTGTAAACTTTGCTGAAAAGTCCCCAAAATTGGCACATCCTGAAATAAATCAAGAGCCACTGAATAACATGTCTGACCCAAGAGGAGTTAATTATTAGTTCACACTTGGTTTAGATCGCTTTTCAAAACAGGTGTTGTGGTAAGGCTTGTTTCAGAGGGCTTGGGGGTGTCTGTTGTTGAAAAGTGTAAGACAAGAATACTTGGTATTATAGTAATGGCCCCTTGAACAAGAGTGAAACTCAGACTGCTGTACAGCAATGAACAAAGGCATTTCCAGCGTGTGCCAGCAGCCTACCTTGTGGGGGTCTGTCCAGTGTATACCAAAGCGTGAACTGATCAGGATGCCTCTTCGCAATGTCTTCCAGCTCAGCTCTCAGTAATATATCTTTTTCTGTCTGCAAAATGAGACTGCTGTTTAGCTCCGAACCATCTCAAGATGCCCTCTAATGTGAGCTCATCTGGCATTCAACAAGACAAATGCAATGACAACTCATTCAAACCAAGAAAGTGATTAATTTTTCCCCTTATATGATAGCTATTACCATTACAGGCTTCTGTAAATTTAGATTGAGAACAACAAACTATGAGGCTTAATAGCCACCTAAACACTGTCTTAAAGATGGCAACTGGAACAACTTTTTAATCCAGGCTAAAATCACAATTAGCTGGATTTGTGTCTGACCCTGGCAAATACAGCCCTGTGCCAGCACGGTGAAGCTTAGCTGTAGAAACAGATAGATGGAACAAAATCCTGTTTCCTTGAAATCAGTGAAGCAGGAAAATGAGTACAGGGATCAGGATCTGTTCGCACTCCCCAATACAGGAATTAGGGAGTACAAATGAAACTATGAGGACCCATCTTCAAAACAAATAAAAGATGATCATGGGAACTACGAGAACACCACACAAGTATTTATAAAGGGTCTCATGGATTTTTTTTTAATTCAGTTTCTCCTTCTTAAATCATTTTAACCCAAGACAATATATTAAGAGCTTACATAATAACTATTTCCTGCTCCTCCCAATATTGATCATTTTTAAATGTGCTATCTCACATAGTATTTTCTCATAAATGGTTGGGTGAAAATACAAACCCAAAGACACTGGAAGAGTGTGAAACATGCAGAGCAGTGTTTTCTCCAGTAGTCAATGTCCCGTCAGTTTAAAAAGCTCTGAGGCCAGCAATAAAAGTAGGCCATGGCAGAAGGACAAGCAGATGAGTTGGTATACTCACCTGATTAGCAAAAAGAAGGTAACATTTTGTGGAGTCCTTAGGATCATTTGTGATACGACGAATCAGCTGCAACATAGGAGTTATTCCTGTTAAAAATAAAAACGGTTAAAAACCGGGTACTTCTTTCTACGGCTGCAGTTTCAATATTAATGCTGCGTTCCTTCAATCTTGAGTGGGAGCTTAGTTTGCACACAGCCACATACCTCTGAATTTCTCATCCATGCCAAATGGAGAGGTTGGGGGTTTCTATTACAAATCATTTCAAAATAAAAACGAAACTACAATACTTGTATCTGGGACTTTCCTCTTCAGCATTCTCTATCACATATAGTAACTTTATACTCAAGACATTCTCCTAAAATATTTTTTGTTATTGAGACTGAAGCTCAGAGAGATGAAGTGACTTCTCTGAGGTCACACAGAAAATCTAGACTAAAACTCTGAAGTTCCTAGCTCCCAGAACTAAGCTCAAGCCACTGGAAAGCCTGCCTCAGTGTTGCCAAACACTCATCAAAAGAAATACAGGTGTCAGTGCTCTGCTACTAAAGTACAGTGTTTGATACTCCTCGCGCGCATCCATAAAGATGTCTTCGTTCTCTAGACATTCCGTGTGACGAGAATAGTTTTACCTGTTCCTCCAGCTATCATCCCAAGATGCTTTGCAAACTTTTTCTCTGCTTCAGACTTCTTATGAGGCTTGATAAGAAAGGTACCTAAAAGAAATATTAAAAACCTATAGATACATTAACTCCCAAACAAACATGGATACAAATTCCATGGGAATAAATTACTATAGTCTACCAATTAATTAGGCCAGATCTTCTGGAAATGCTAAATGGGCTTGGCACAATATTGAGCGCAAAGAGTTGAAACCTCTTTGTAAACTCCAATCCTAGCTTTGAACAACTGATGTACTCCTTCCCTGCTACCCAACCTTGTTTATAAGAAACTCAAGGAATCCCACATCACTGCCTAGAACACAACTCAGCAACTGTGACAGTTAAAGGTAACCACAGCCCCTACTACACAGAAACGGGCTTCTTAAGCCATCTTCATCATCCTCAGTTGCACCATGCATCGAGCCATTAGTGTGTGTCCACATTCAATGGAGTTGTAATTAAACCAGCATCAAGCAAGAACTCCTGCAAAGATTAGAATCAAGAATGTTGGAGCCTTCCATACTTTTATCAAGTACTTTATTACAGTAATTAATTTCCAGTTAATGAGATCCCCATAACGCTTGCAGCCAGCTACGTGACTACCTTCTAGTATCCTATCATGAGAAGACCTTGCTGATTTCTGCTCTACACCTGGGTACACCATTGCTTCAGAACTATCACAAAACCGGACGGTTTGTAATTGAATTCATGTCCAAGGACCAAGCCAAATGAAAAGCCCATGAAAAGTATTCTACGTGAAAAGCACTTGACATATCTCAATCTTAAGAGACCTGTAACTAGTAACAAGCTTTCCTGGCTACTCTTCTTTATAGCAGCCAAAGCAGTGCAGAAAGGACTGTTTGTAAAACACGCAACACTCGTTTCCTCTGAGACAGAACAGATTCATCAGTACATTTCTCATCATAAAAGGTCATGATCCAGAGAAGCACTGAGCACTTAGTCCCCTGAGGTAAGAGTTAAGTGTACAGCCCCTCTCAGTCAAGATCAGTGCAAAAATCTTTCACTTCATCTTGAAAGAGGATTACTTCTCTGAACTTACTTCCTCCCAAACTCAGACCTGGTTTGATCATGAAATGGAGCTGGCTCTCAGTCAGCAGGTTATTCAGTAACAACACTGAGATTCTCAGAGGGCATTTTAGGCCACAACCTCCCTTGTTTGAGAAGCATCTGGAACATCTGCCTCCATACATATAGCTGAGGTATTAGTTCCAGCGCAGCCTTCTATGTAACATAATGTGATAGCGATTTTTTTCAGATTTAATTACATGGTCCCAGAGGTGAGAAAATAACCAACCATTCCTCACACAAAGTAAACACAAAGTACTGTTTCCCATCATATCAACTCTGATGGGCTCTTGGTCAAGATCAGGAAGGTTGATTTTCTCTTTTCCACTTTTCAAAAAAAGATTCTCTACAAAGTTGCCAAGTTTTATAAAATGCCTCTGAAAATAACCAATACAAGTTCCTCCCCTTTGCTCTCCCACCTTCATGTCACAGTACCTGCCCCCTTATAGACAAGGAGCCCATTTGGCCCTCTGAAATCAATAATATCTCCAATCTTCATGTCATCTAGGTACTGGGACATCTTCCCACCTTCTGGAAACTTGGGATTCACATTTTTGTGGTAGACCTGTAAAACCAATAATTTGTATGATATCAACCACATGCTTTGCTGCAGACAATATTACAAACTGTAGAACACAATATTGCGAGTCTGAAATTTAGCATCTGAGAAAGAAATTGAGATAATTCTTTGCTCTCAGTTATCAGTTGTACCTTGCAACAGGAAGCAGCCAAAATAAGCAATGTTCTGTCATGCACTCTGCACACAGCCAGGCTAACAGGAATAGGTGGCAGGCAGATTACGTACGGGTGCCCTCATTTCACTGTCACTCCAGCAAGAAGAACCTTATGTCACCCCATTTTTGTAATCACTCCTGAAAATAGCATTGCTGCATCCTTCCTTTTTAAGACTTTCCCAGAGACTTCAGCCACATGATAGCTTTTTCACCTTTCAAAGCACATAAAAAGTATTAAGGAGCTAATAACGATTCACCATATTTGTAACATAAAGAACAGAGCAGCAAAAAAAGCCCAGATTTTTGCCCAAGGACAAACTCCATCATAGAAAAGGATTAGAAAATCCAGAAGTTCCAGGAACAAATCATCCTGCATTCCCTAGCTTAAAGGATTTCCATTGTTTCTGTATCCCATTTTCTTAATAAAGACATTAGCAACAACTTCTGACACTTACAGACGTATAATTGCAATCTCTGTAGCATCACCAAAAATAGCAGTTCTTACTGACTTGTTTTCTACTTACAGCTATTAGCAGTAAGTATTAGTAGCCACATAGGCTTCTTGAGGGAGAGCGATCGCTACTCATGCATTGCCAAATAAAAGATACTAGGGAAGCTCCTGCCCTACTGCCAAAGAAGCAATTCCCTTCTCCATCTACCCTACCTCTCCTATCTCTCAGTGACATACAGTAGATGCACAGGATACAACTCACTATTCAAGGATAATGTGCAATTAGTTGTTTGCCATGCAGTCTTCCTATTCAAAAGATGATCAATCAAAATAAAGTCTACATTTCACTAAAATGAAGCACTTTCCTTCCTTCCAGTTAGCAATTTATATTAAAGGAAACCAAAATTTACCTTTATAATTAAATCAACATAACCTTTTGTCTCATCGCTGGAAACAGGGGTATAGGCTCGAATCACCAGATTACCATCAATTTTTGCAGAAAGGTAAACGTGTTGGCCTAGAGAAAAAGAATTACAATCTGATTATTTATTTTTTCATCCCCAGTTTTGAACTTTTCTGGAGCAGAAGACAGAGAAAAGCAGGCATTGTAACCTGTTAAACACAAGCAATGATGGAGAAAATCTTTACCATAAAAATGCTGTATAAAACATCTTGTCTCTTTTTTTAGCAAGAGTTTCTGGAACATGGGGTAACTGGAGAGCTGGTACATTATATAATCAAGGATAAGATACTAGAAAAGTAGGAAATTTATAGTAAAATAGTAATATAGGAAGTTTGTTGCTCATTCTCAAGTGCTCTCTGTATTTTGGGGTCTGCTGTTCTCATGTTCATTAATGAAGTGAAAGGATGCACCAGTTCACACAGGCAAAGAAAGAAACAAACATTACATTTTAATAGCAGCAACCTCTCAGAGCAAACTTCCCAGAGATGCTGCACCAAGACATCAAGAACAAAGCCTTGGGCCATAGTCCTTCTCTGTAACGCTGTGGCTTCCACAGCATTGGACGGTGCTGTCCACAGAGAGCTCTTTGCCCAACCTAATGCTCCAAGAGGCAGACTCTAAAAGGCACTTGTTTCTTTCTGCTGATTAAAAGAACTGAAACTCCTTGCCAAGAGTAGGCACCTCAGCCAGACAGCATTAATCTAGAGTTGTATGGAAAAACAAAAAGCAGGAACAGTGCTGGCAGAAAACACTTTAGTTTTAGCAAAATGATCCTGGCGAAAAGCAGAAGGCAGGAATTTCCCAGGAAGTAATCCGGCCTGTGCAGTTTCAGGATCTTATTCCTAAATTCTTAAGAAAAAAGTCTGGATAACCACAAGCACTGCAGGGCACATATCAATTCATTTATCATTTGTCTAGTTAATGTGGACAGTTCAATTACACTTTCCCATACAAGTCAGAAGAGAATTTGGAGAAAGACTGCTGTCCTTGACAGGCAGCATGCAAGAAGGACGTGGTCACAGCATGGAATGGGAAAGACCCTGACATTTGCCATACAGCAAGGGAAACTGCAAAACATAGTACAGCACAAACAGGGCGACATCTGCCACATCTGCAGATCAGGAAGGGAGACTCTCCCCTGCATAGATTACCATTAATTCAAGGTCCAAGGTTCAATGCCGTCAGTTTTGCAGGGTACAGTAAAGAAGACTGTGCCAATCCTAGTTGAAATGAACTTCATGCTATAGAAAGCAAGACAAAGTTGTATGCGTATGCATGCGATCGAAGGTAAGTGCATGCATAGAAAAGGCTCTGAATATTGCAGCATCTTCTATAAACAGCAGTTGTATTTTCCCCTTTGTTCTGCACAGAGTAGTTAGAAGTTTCCCAGGCAGAAGAGTTGTGCTCCTTCTCATCTACAAGCATGACTGTATAGTCAGCTGCTTTTGACGAATAAACGGAGGGGACCAGATGGAAGTAGAATGCAAATAAGAAATATGAAAAAGCTTTGACAGATACCATTCTGTTTATATCCTTCCTGACTGGTGGTGAATTTCATCAGACTCAGTTCGGTTTCACTGTTCTTGTTCCAAACTACACCACACAATTTAACACAAGCAGAACAAAGCACACACACAAAACATCAGAAATACAGCTCTCTGGGAAATCTGACACAGCAGCATTCAGATGAAGCTTTTAACTCCTTCCTTTGCTGAGCATTAAATTCCCAAACAGTCAGAAGTCCAAGAACTATGAGTACAGTTATAAAACCTAAAACCAGAAATACATGTAATGAAGTGTTTTCAGTACTTACCTACAGGTAATCCTAATATATGATCTGGTGAAGGCAGCCCAAATCGGAATTTCTTAGTATCGTGACTGATTTCCTAAAAAACCAAACAAACAAACAAACAAAAAAAACCCCCACACTAACAGTATCAGAATGAGGTCAACATCACCACTGTGTTGAATTTCAAACTCAACACAATATGCTTTAGTAAGTCTGTTCTTTTTAGCATGCAAGCCAAATACTAGGAAGGTAAGCAGAAATGGCTTTGAAAAATAAAGTTTAAACAGATCAGAAGTTTTAGAACCAAAGTCCTTTCCTCTTTAATTCCACAAGGATTGACTTTTGCCTGTGTAATCCCTACAGCACCTTTGCATAAAGAAAAACTGGAAACTCTCTGTTGCCCAAGGCCAGTGAGCACATTTCATAATTTGTGGCCAAAGATCGGGCAAGACAGGACGTGCAGAAGCACAGGCTGTTGGGGTTACTTCACATTGGTGCACATTGGACAGAAATCACGGTAGAAACACAGCTCAAAACTAGGATTTAAACGTACAAAGAAATGAGTCCACCCTTCATTTGAAACAACTGTAACATTGTAGCGTAGGCATAACCGCTTTTCAGAACCCTAAGGAAACATTGCAGCGTGGCTGCGGGAGTCACAGCCGCCCCTTCAGGGCTCTGTGCACTTCCCTGGCCCCGAAGTCTGGGGCAGCCCATGACCGACCGCCCCTCAGTTCCCACAGGGGCCAGCAGACCGGCTGCCCCTCAGCCTCCCGGGCCGATGGGCAGGAAGGGGCCGGCACGACCCCCGCAGAGCCGGGACGAGGGAGGGGGTTCAGGCACGCGAGAGGCCGCCCCGCGCGCTCGGTCACCTCTTTGTCCACCAGCCGCAGCGGGTATTTAGCGAGTGGGTCCTGCAAGGTGACGAGGCCGCTCGCCCTCCGCCCTGTCCCTCTGAGCAGCAGCAGCAGCAGGGCAGACGCAGCTACCACGGCCACGGCGATGGCCACAGGGGCGTCCTGTGAGGAGAAGAGCCGGCGGTCAGGGGAACGGCCCGCCACACGCGCACGCGGCCCCAACGCGGCGGCTGCCCCGGGCCGCCTCCCTCCCGGCCCCCTCACCGCAAGCGCCTCCATGGCGGCCGCACGCAGCTCCCCGGCCGGCAGGCACCGCTCCACCTGCGCCCTCTGCCCGTTCGACACAGCTGCCCCGCCCCGAGCCGCCCGGCCCGGCCCCGCGGGGTTCCGCCTCTCGGTGCCCAGCCGCCGGGCACGCGTGGGGCCGCTGGCGTGGGGCAAGGCAGACGCTGGGTCCGGGGCGTCTCTGCACCAGGCGGGTAACGCCTGCTCCTCTCACAACCCGGGTGTAAACAGGTTACCCTGGGAAACGAATGCCCGTTTGAAGGGTCTGTTTTGTAAAGCTAAGGCATATTTAGGAATACTTAGTGGTTTATCAGCATTTCATGCGTCCTGCGTGCAGATCACACTGACAGAGAGACCGCTTTGGACAGCGGGTCTGGCTCCCCAGGATGGGAGCGCGCCACTTACACCGTGGGCCACTGGAAGCAACCAGACCTGCTTGGCACAAAACAGCGGGACAGAAACAGCCACAAAATGGTTACCCAGGATGGACACTCACCGGCTATAGTCCTTTTCCTCTCCTGCATTTTCCTACCTCAATTGTAGTTGCCTTCACGTTCAGCAACAGGAAACAGTGATGCAGGAGTTCTGGTTCAGTCCCAGTTTGCCACAGTCTGTCCTGTAAAATAACAAAGTTCAGGTCCTCTAGGCAGAAATAACATGTAACCTTATAATCTGAAAATACAAGGTTCAGAGGTAAAGACGGCATCTTTCATTTTCATACACAAACATCCTCCCTCAAGTCTGCAACAGGTACAGACCTAATGAAAGGCCATTAAAGCTGCAGCACCATTACTGGTAATGGCATCATTACAACGCCAGTGCACCCAGGAAGAGGCACTGCTGATCGCTTGGCTTTGCATTTGTGACTTTCTCTGCAGACATGTGCACACAGTTGGTGACAGACACAAAAGCCAGTTAAAAGAAAACACAAGACCTTGAAGTCCAAGCCCATGCCACAAGGTTCACAATAGTTTATCTAAAATAAAAGTATGCTCATATCACGCAGACATGTCTTTGTCAGGAGGAAGAAAATAAACTGATCAAACCCATGGGGAAGGAAGGAACGCCAGGACTAATGTCACAGTGTGCCAAGCTATAGATGGTGATACAAGGAGGAGATAAATTTATTAGTTTTTTGAATTCTTGCATTTTATGTGACTTCTAAAAAGACTGAAAGAAAGATACAGTCTCTTACGCTACTGAAGTACTGACTATGGAAGACCAGAGAATAAATCTCACTACACACTTTTTTTTTTTTTTTTGTCAATAGTAGCTTTTTCTCACCTGACTTTGAAAGCAGGGGAACCACTACCAAAATGCTACATCTTACAGCTCCATTCCTGAAGTAAATGAACTCCTTGCACCAGTGTCACACAGAGCCACTATCCTCAGAGTATTGTAACTGAGCCCAGGACCACCAGGCTGAATGACCCATTCTCCATGATGAAAAAACCCCCTAGATTCTCCTACTGAGGTGCTGTGACTTCTTATTTTCTGAAAATATGGTAATGGTACGGCTTGCAACTTTTACACATTTTTGTTTTCATCAATGATCCATGTGGAAAAGGCTCGAAACTCAAGGAGAATAAAGCAGAACAAAAACAATAGAGACAAGAAACACTCAGGTCTCTCAGAATTTATCCTACAGGATAAACAGAAACAAGTGAAGGATAAATAGGAATTTATCCTATTATTTTATTTTTTTTTAATTTTCAAGACAGGACTTTCTGTCTACTTTACTATGAGTAATTATTGCACAGGTATGCAATTACCAGTGGTTCTCTGAATTGCACTATTGATAGGAAGCATTAATCTTCCCTCAAGAACAGCAGTCTTCCTTGCCTTTAGTAAGAGAAAGGCAAGTAAGTGGTTTTGTAGAGCTTGAGAAACCTTTAGAGGTATTTCTTGTTTTCTGTATTAACTATTCCTAATGCGCCTTTAACTTTTGCTGATTATTTTCTTTTCTTTTGAGCCAAAGGCACAGTTTTGGTCTATATAAAAAATTTTTTTTTTCCTCCTTCAAAGTACTAGGCCTAATTCTTTCCTCTTGTTAACTTGTCTTACACGGACATAACATCCACAGTTCCTCTGGCATTACTGCTCAATTCACTCTTTTGAAAGCATGCAAAGAACAAGTCTAGTCACTTCAGATGAAGAAATAACAGTCTTTCTGTGCATCTAATACATGACAGTAAACTGATTCCTAAATGAGAAAAAAACTGCCTTTGTGCCACTTGTCCTCAAAAAAACACAAAGGAAAAAAGACTAGGGGAAAAGAGAAGAAAAATGGGAAGACCACATGAGAACATAGTTCTACGGTACCACCTAAATAGTGCAATTGTTCAGATCCTTTTGGGCAGGACTGCTCTGGAAAGAGAGTCAGGAAATACATGGCATGCATACCTCCAGGAAGGATACGATGCTGCTGTGCTGTCGCTCCTCTGGTTTCATCCGGGAGGTCACAGGAGCACAAGTAACTGAGAACAGTACGATGCAGTAAACCATTAGGCTGGAAAATACCTATATAGCCAGAACGCAGATTTCAGACAACAATTGCTTCCTCTTCTGTACTGTTGCCAGACATGCTTTAACGATAGATATATACTTTATATTTTCTGATTAAGACCTTCCCGTTCCAACAAAAGTGACAAAAATGCTCTAATAACCACCCCTGCAAATGTTATCTAGGTGCATCATTGGTAACGTAGTTGGACTCCAGCATGCATGCATACCCATGCGCACATACAGAGCAGGACTACCGCTCCAGAGCTAAGCAGGAAGACTTATGGTCACAGATGCTCACATTAACCAAAGGTCAGAACAAGATATTTTTGGACATAGACTTTTATTCTAAATATTTAGAACAGTGCCAATGAACAATGCAATGAACCTTCATTTGTCTCCATATAACGTTACAAAGAAGACATTTTTACTCACATGTTAACAGAAGAAGGTTTATATCCAGATTTTAAGATTGCATGGAACCTGAGCCTACCTCAGTACTCAGGTAGGCTACTAGGTATCTTACCATTTGACTGTAGGGTTCAAGGAAGCCTCATATAACTGTTAAGAATTAAAGTGGATTTCATATAAATTTTGTAAAAACCAAAATACAATTCCATTATATAAACTCTATTGAAAGTAATTTATTTTTTTTTTAAATCAGATTTCTTTTGCATCACAAAACAGTTCGCATTATTGCTAAAAGATACTGGCAGCTTACAATAGACTAAAAAGATACAATGAACAAAAGCAAAACTAGACTACTTGTAAAACCATACTAGGAGAAACACAAAGGTCAACATCATGCAGTCAAGCAAAAAGTAAGTACCCTAACAATCAAATAAAATACAAATAATTTAAGATAGTGTTCCTAATATATTAAAGGAATTTTTTTAAGCAATGTCAATTTATCAGCATATAACCACTACATTCCATAGGGGCTAGTACAGCTGATACCTGTAGTTCTCCCATCCCTTTTTTTTTTTCTGAACACACCTATTGATATCCCTACATTAGATTAATAGGCAGATAAAAACTTTACAGTTATTTTAAGTCATCTTGTTCTTGTTAAGCAAAACAGAATCACGACCGAGTGATTAGATGCATCTGCTCCCAGCATAGTTAAACCGATAGTTAGCTAATAGCAACTTCCACCATAACTGCGCAATAATAGAGTTCCATAATGAAAAATTACAAAGGATATTTTCCCTCCATTGCTTTCCGAAGATCTCTTCAAAGATAGAACAAGCATACTCCATCAACAACACAGCTGGGCCTTAACACTTAATCTGAATTTGTCCATAGTCCTTCCACCATGAAGAATTTTCATACTTTTACAGAAAGCTCATGCTCCAGATTATTTTGTGGGCTTTTGCCTAAAACTTTACAGTGGAAAGAAGAAACTGATGAAAAATATTTATCATGTTCATTTGGGAATAAAGGTAGAGATTTTTTTTTTCCCCAGCTACAGAATAAAATTATATGTGTAAAATAATCAGAAGTTCTAAAACTAATGTCACCCAAAAAGCAGGGTTACTGACATCAAACGCATGTATGGGAAACACATCTCTAATGGTTTTTGCCATAAATGTCAACAGAAACCAAATGAGATATCTTACTTCCTTTCTAGTTATTTTCCAGACCACTGAGTCAAAGAGGATTACACTTGGGTTACCTTTTGTACTATCATACTGATCTAGTTTCTAAACACTAAGACTGTGCACAGAACAGCCTGCAAAGCTAATTGGAGCCTGTCATCACAATTTCTTGTTTAAGCAGCCATTTGGTCATTAAACAAACTGCTATTTACAAGTAAATGTGCTCAGTTTGCAGTGTGTGGATTACACAGTAGCTCTTTAATTATATGTATAGATTAATAAGGATAGCCGTCAGTTCTTGCATGGTGCCACAGGCCCTTGGCCAGTAACACTTGTCCTTTCAAACACTTCTATCTCTTTAAACAACACAAAATTTGTTAAAATAAGAATGATTATATTAAAGGTATCCTTTTCCCAGCAACTGGATTGATTCACATCACTAATGACTAGACAGTGTTCTTCTGCCCCTCAGTGATGCACCACCACTGCCACTGGTCCTCTCAGAGCCAGAGGTAACACTCTCATCGACCTTATTTCATCTCATTTCCACAGTATTTTTATGCTCTCCAGTACTACATTCAAGGACGTGCTTGGCATATGTTGGCTTATTTTCCCTCTCTTTTCTTCTAATACAGATTAACAAATTGTCAAAAGCCTGCAAGTAAATTGTGTCTGCCCCAAGCATACGTGCGTAAGGCCAAAGTCTCAATTCCGGTAAATCAGCAGTAAATTCACCAGGGTAAAAATCAGCTACTTTGGTGAACAGATTCTAGTCATGAACTAATGCTAATTTTGCTTTCAATGACATTTGTGCTTTGGCAATGTTTTACCATGCGGTCCATCAGAACTGCTCTTTTTGACAGTCACACCATGAAAATGGGGAGATCTACAAAAAGGAGAAAAAACACAACAGGGTAAACTTTGCAAAGATTGTCAACAAAGGCAGTCTGTAAACTTCTCAAAGCAACTCAGCTGTCATGTGTCAGTTCATGCCTCCCTACCTCCTCCCAACCCTGAGAAATAAGGCAGCAAAGGAGCAGTAAGGAAAACACTATTCATCAACAAGAGAAATACAATAGAAAGGATAATAATAATACATCCAGTAGAAATAAGATTTTCAGTAGTGACTAGTGATTTAGATTCATCTGTTTCTGGGCATTCAGCTAGGGGTATTTTACACAGCCAAGACTTCAGAAAGTGCTGGACACCCAAATATAAAAACGGCACCCTGAAAAAGGCCTCAAATTAAGCATCTAGCAATAGCAAAAAGATTAATTTAGTTTTATTTTATTTTTCATACATACCACTACTATTAACACTCTGCCTGATCCAGTCAACAAAACCACCAACATTTGTGTATACTCCTGGGTAGCTTTTCTTTCCACAGTCCAAGCCCCAGCTAGTGATTCCATGAAGGGTGTAAAATCCTGAGTTATCTTCTGAAGGACAAACTAATGGGCCACCAGAATCGCCCTGCACAAGGACAAAGGAATCTTGTTACGAGCTAACATCACTCCTTATCTTTTTAAGATATCAGTTCAGCTATGAGAGGTCCCAGCTGCTCATGTGTTAGGGGATTTCTGTTTTTAAAAGGCAGAGAAAGAAATAACCTTTGTTCAAGGCAAGTACCTCTCTTTTTGCAGTATGAGTAATTAAAATCCTATGGTTAAGGAGTCTTTTGCTGTAAATCACCTACAGCTTGCTTGGAAGAAAACAGGTCTTAGTGAGGTTTTAACAGTCCCCTTTTCAGAACCCGTCTACCCACACCCCAAGTGTCAGAAGGCAAAGGTGATGCATGTAACTTACTGTGCATGAGTCCTTGCCTTCTTCCAGAGGGAATCCAGCACAAATCATCCTCTGGGTCACTTTACTGGGAAGATTTATGTAGTAGCTCTGACATGTGTCAAGCACCAGGATGGGAACTTCCAGCTGATGCAATTTTTTCCCCTTTCCTCTGTCTTGAAGTAAAAGACATCTCAGAAACCAGTAGAGGCATGAATTACTCTTCCCCTTTTCAAATGGTCTCAATCTAAATTACCTGATTTCTTTCCTCCCACCCATTTCCCTGCACATCTAGCTGAGCTTACACAAGTGAAAACTTTCTACCACGTCTGTTCTCCAGGAACTAACGTATAGACAGAATGAATGTTACAAGACAACGTAGCATTTAAAAAACAGCTACAGCATGCTCTACCTTCAAAATGGCAAAGACCACATACCTTCTTCATGTGCACCCCATCCTGTGACAACGCACACCCTCGAGGGCTGAACCACCTCCTCCTTGGCAGGGAGGCACACCGGGCGCACGTAGTGGTTGAATTCTAATGGCTCGGCAAGTTGCAGTAAGGCGATATCAGAGTCCATAGTGGTCTTGTTAAAACTTGGATGTATAATATACTGCTTTACCAGCCTTTTCTAGGAAAGCAAGGACATTGGCATTTTCTGAATGACTTCGGAATTTGAGTCTTAAGTAACTTCAGGTTTATAAAATTTTCAGGGCATATGTGAGATGACTTAAGAGGAGGAAACATTTAAAAGCAGCTGATCAAGTCATCAACTTTCTTATATTAACAGGTCAAGATTATGCCTCTTGGATATGGATTAGGGAACATGCAGGAAACTCCATCCAGCAAGTGTGGGAAGAGTGTCTTGGAAAAACATTTGTCCAGTCTGAGCAAAGTGGAAAGTCGTGCCCCAATTATTTCTGTCTTGGTAATAGTCACCAGGGAATTTAAAGACAATACACTCCTCACTCACACGTCCTCCAGGATACTGAGCTTTGGAGTTCATTACTGGTGAAGGCACAGGTCTATGCTGATACAATTTCTCTGACAGTCACAGAAAAGCTGTTGCATAAATGGCAGATTAAGTTCAAAGTGCAGGCTGTTAGATTGCTGCATCATGAACAATTTGGGAGATACATTTACATTAAAAACTATTTTGCAAGATTGATTTATATTTTATTATTCAGCAGAACTTTCAGTACCTGTCTGTATTCTTGCTCTGTAAGATCGTGAAGTCCTGTTACCACCATCCATAAGTCTCTGTATAGTTCCCTTAAAAAAAAAAAAAAAAGGTACATTCTCAGGCTGGTATACAAGCATTCTTGAAACCTGTAAATCTTAAATCCTCCCTCACCCAAAAAAGACACTAGAGCCCTATACATTCCTAGGCCAAGAACTCATGAGGCCCATACTCCCATACAAATCTGTGGAAATCTTCCCATTGACTTCTAGGGAGCATGAAATATTCTCATGATGAGGCAGTGGGACCTCTCAAACACATAACCAACTGAGAGAACGGTCACTTTTATAAGCACTGGGGGTGCCTGATGCAGAACACAGGGTATGCATGGTCCACATCATCCAGGGACAGTGCTGGTCCCGATCTTCTTAATGAAGAAAATGAGTGAGCTCTAAAACATAACTACCCATCAAACAATATAAAGAAATGCAACAGAAACATTTCATTTCACCCTGCAGTTTCTAACTTTCTTATTCCCTGAAAACCTGACATAACTCCCTGATGAAATTAGTTGTGTAGAATCATTTATCCATGTATGCAAATTCTGATGTGATGGCACGTGCAATAGAGAATTCCTCCTTAATACGATACTTAAAGCAGTACCTTCAACGCAGCGCAACTAATGTTTAGAAACTTAGAAGCCAAATTACAAAATTCAAAACAGCACTTGCATTTCAGATTCCCAGTTTTGTGGGGGTCGGGAAGAGAATCAAAGAAATAGGGAATATAGATGTCTAGGCAACCCTGGCATTCAGGGCTTTTGAAAGCTTACCCTCATTTTCAAGTAATTGCAACTTTATTTGGTAACAGACCACAATACCTAATTATCAGCAATCCTGGGAAGATTTTAAAAATATTTTAATGACCCTAGGTATGTGAATTTTAAATTAACGTGGTTTTGATTAATTTGAAATTCAAAACAGTCAGTCAGGTAGTGTTCAGCCTAAGAGATGAATAAACAAATTGCATTTTAGAAAGTATTTTAAAGATTCTGACAGCAACACAGACTAGCTTTTTGGTTCTTCTCAATAAAGACAGAAAAATTCCCATGTAATCTGATTTAACAGATTGATAGGTTCTTAATAAGGGAACGGCATCAACCCTGTGCACAAAAGCCTCCTGTGTATCCTCCAAAATCTACACAAATTCAGTAATTTTGTAATAGGTTGATTCTACCTGGATGAAAACATGCTCTGTAAATGACTCAAGCACAAAGAAGTTACCTAAGAGTAAGTGATGGATGACGAGAGACTTGGTATCTTCTCATCTCTTTTGAAAACTGATCTGAATGAAAACCAAGCCTACAGAAGCAGGCTACTTAGGAAGTATGTAGCCTCTGTGATCCTAATACATGTGTGTGGAGCAAGAGAATCCTATGCCAATGTAAGCTGCAAGTAGGTGGTAACCGAAACTGTGCCAGCCACCCTGGGCAGAACGACCACGCTGCAGAGATGCACCATGCAATTACAGATGTTCCCAGGGAAGGGTTCATTCCAGTGTACTTACTTAGAATTAAAGCAGTGAGCAGCTGTGACAACCCATTCTTTGGCGAGAACTGCTCCTCCACAGATATGCTCATCTGAAATTTGTATGCTGACCTGCCAAGGCCATGAGTATGGTACAGCTTCTTCACCTCCAATTATCCTACTGAAGATGAACCTGGGCTGATTTGAAGGCATCCCGCAAACATAATCTGAAACAGAATGTCTCAAGAAGTCTTTAGAGGTTAAGATTTGCAGAAGCAAAGAACAGCCCATTTAAGAGCTACCCCACACCTTCAAGCTTTCCCCCTCTGCTTTTTTGCTAAATCTTTCAACTTCCCTCATTACAAAGGATCCAAATATTTAGAGATATCATGAGGATCTTGGCAAAAACAGAGCTTGACCAAGATGGAAAGCAACTGCTTGCCTTCAAAAGTTTTAGCCTCAAACCTACAATGAATATGGATTCATCCCATTCTCCATAAAGTACTAGAGGGGAAAAGGGAAGTTCTAAAATGCTGGTTATTATTTTCAGCTACCCTGTACTTTTTGCAATTATTTTCACCAAAGCAAGTAAGTGCAAACTGACGTACAAGCTGAAATAATATCATTGCATTGCTGTACATGACTTAAGATGAAGGAAACAAGAAAAATTAGGTTCTGCTATTCTAAAGCCAAAGCATAGAAGTGTGAGTATTCATCTCTATTTCTTCAATATGTCTTAATGACAAATTCTGGGACAACTGCATCCATTAAATATTTGGAGAAAACACCATTTAAATTATAGTCCAAAAGGTACTTCCCTGTTCCCATGAAGAAAATATAACTCGGGTTGGCTTACCTGTTGTAACCTGTATTTCTTCTTCAGTCATATCCATATCTTCAAATTCTTCTTCACTAGTTGAATCCAAAGTATCTAAATCTAGCAAATGAAAATAGCAAATGTGTTAGCAGGCTGTCTTGAGTGATATTTTTATTACAATATCACTTTTATTTCTTTTATTATCATTTTCGTAGAAGGAATAGATTTCTGCAGTAGGGATCTGTGCTATTATTTCTTCACATGGCAGTAAAGTGCCATTTAAAATGCACCAAAGTACTCTTGCACAAAACAAAACTCTGATTTTTTGGATAGATTCATTGTTTCTCTTCACCCACTCAATAGGCCCTTTGTTTAATGCCTCAATAGGTTCACAATACATTTTTTCACTGAAACAATTTATGAGATGAGAATCTCCTAGAGCAAAATAATTCTAACTAGCCAGATTCACTGAAGAGGCCTTCGTGCTGCCCCAAGGGGGCTGTTTCCCAAGTTACTTCTATTACCTGTTACATGAACAAAAGAGATTGTAGCTTTGAATCCTCCAAAGCTCTCTGTTTCATCAGAGTGGAAGACAACCAGCATCACAGCAGAGGAGCTTAGAACAGGTGCTGGTAGGGTAAATCCACAAGACTTAGCTAAAGATGAGAAAGCAAAGGTTCACTCCAGATTAACATGTACTTTTTCATCCTTATCTCTTTCAACAGTGGGTACCCAATATTCTGTGTATTCCAGCTCTCACACAGGAGGGTAAAACATAACTACGCACAAGAGAGGAGTACAGAGAAACAGACTGAGGCTGAAGGACTCTTCTATTATTCCTGCCATTGTGACTTTGTTCAGTAATCATAAGAACAGGGAAACTCTTGCGTTATTTCACAAGAGACTATTGCAGCACTCATGCTCACAGGCTGCCATTACATATAGAACACACTGGAAACTTGATTTTCCCTGGTTGTGTTTCAGCACTAGCATGCGCTAGTGCTAATCTAAGCACCAGCACTAGCAAGGGCTGAAATCAGTTGACTGGGATAGGTCTTCCTCATTCAATCTAAGCCAGGGGAATTTCCAGCAAGGTGGCAAGAATTACGTGAATGCTCATCTGGAGCGAAGAACAACTGACTCTGAAAAGGAGACCTCTTGGGTGCTTTCTGTGCCTGATCATTACTATAAAACAAATTATTGTGTTATGCCCTTTTCTTCATTTACATGAATTCAGAACTGCATTTCATATAGAACTTAAATACACAAAACTGTTTTATTCAATGTGGTTTTGCTTCTGTAAGTGTAACAGAAACAGCAATACCTGCAAGTATTTTTCAAGGTACTGAAACTAGTACCTATAACATCATCTGAGATTAGAGGCAAACTTGATTTCAGACTGTAAAACAGGGCTAGTGAAAGTCATAAAAGAAATAGGTCATCCCCCAAATACGTCAAAAATCAAAAGTCAAACCAATTTCCTCCTCTTTTCCCACATCTTCATACACAGTCACAGCATCATAGGAGCAATCTTCACTCTCTTCTACTTCAAAAGACTGATATGTAAGCTTTAAATAAAAAATGAAAAAATGAACCTTGTTAAATTCACAAGGAAAAATTCAAAGATCTATAATAGGGTCTTTAGTATTCTCAATGATTCCTTTAGGGTTTAGTTTCTGTGACATTCAGACCTCTCACAGGTGATACACAGCATATTACATTTGCCAGAAGAATCTGTCATGATAAAATTTAAACCAGGAAATCCTATTTTTCTATAACCTAAAGGAGAAATCAAAACCCATCTGGCTTTTGGGATGGAAAGTGATTTCTTTTAACTGCATCCAGCAGCATTACTCAAGCTTATGTTTCTTGATCTGCTTGTCCTTAGCTGCATAACTTCTTGCCCACTTCCATTCTGCAGACACAAGAAGGGTTCATATTATACCTTGATTACGTGGTCCTCTGGCGCACAAATAATCCATTGACAGTCCGCCATGTTGCTGTAGTGCTCTGGATAGTGCATACTTTGTAACACTCCTTCTTCAAAAAGGACAGCTAAGGACTCACAGCCGGAATCTGGAAATCCAGTAAAACAAAAGTGGAGTCACCATGATTTCCTATTAAATCATTCACAAAAGCAATTAAAAAAAAATTAAATCCAGAAAAACTCTCGTGGTGCTTTCACACAGCTAAGAAAGAGAACCAGACAAGAGCAAGAAGCCAAATCCTTCATCATGAAAAAGATGCAAAGAAAACTTTTGATTTGTTCCCAGGCAGAAAAGCAATTCAACCCACGACTGTAGCATTCCCCTTTGGCTACAGGCAGTGCACTGCAGGCACAGGCACCTGTGTGGGGTGACAGAAGAGCAGGACACGGACATGTCAGAAGAATATTTGCCAACTTTCTTTGGAAATGAGAGTGGAGACATAAAACACAACCAGCAGATATGCCTTCCTGATGCACTATGCAGTGGCAAGGCCCCTCAGAGGGGATTCCTCCCTACACTCTGCTAAGGAAAGAAGCTAGCAGGAAAAGCTGCAGAAACAGGAATGACAGGTGTCTGTTTGTAACTGGATTGTCCAGACTCAGCAGACAGCCCTTGGGCCTGCTCCCTAGTGATGGTGAACCGCTCTGCACAGCAAAACAGAAAGCAATTCTCCACTATATACATATTTTAGCATTAGCTGCTTCCCTCAGGGCCCCTCCAGGAAAGCAGGCTTAGGACTAGCAAAGTGGCTTTCACCTGGAAATTTGGCTCATTTGACTAATCTTATTAATTAAATTTTAAAACATTCTGGAAGTAGGGAAGGAAATGAGATCTTGTATAAAGTGGATGGAGGAGAGGCAGTTAAAGGAGGGCTTCTCTCAACAGGATCTATCCTATCTCTTTCTGGCAGCCCAGTTTTTCCACGACGTTACACGGCAGCGTAAGCACACTTACCTTGTTTGTAACGTCATCCACACAGAGAAATCATAGAAGCTTCCTCTGATTTATTTTCTCCTGAAAACATCTTCAGGCCACCACCCAAGAGTGCAGACAGGTATATTACTAGACTTAGGCTTACCAGGAAGAATATCTGGTGTAAGAGTTCTGTAGGTCATGGAAAAACCAGTTCCATAATCCTTGTTGTCAGAAACAAATTTCAGCCTTATACTATTGGAACCAATCAAAACAGGTAATGGAAGATCTCCTCCACAGAATTTCCCTGAAATAATCACCATTTAAAGTCTTTAGTCACTTGAGAATACTTGCGTGCACCATTTTAAGTACTCAGCTATACAAATTTAAAGATTAAAAGAAAATTGCCTATCCATTCCTCTATATTTTCTATTAATCCATTAGCCCAAATAAAAGATGAACACTATTAAAAATTGAAAATCCTTGACACCAGCAAGTCACATGCTGACACAGTTCCCTAGTGGGCATTTTCTGTTCTTTTCCCCTCCTACCCTCTTTGTCTTTTATTTTAGATCATATCACGATGTATTCATCATGGAAACATAAGTAAGATAATCAACTGCAATGTCCTCACTGGATGTACCTGCCATTAGAATGAGTGAGTGCACTGACAAATAATTTCAAAGAGTAAGGGTACAGCAACTCACCAACAAGTCTGTCGTCTTTTGAATAGACTGATAAAGAATCATAGTCACAAAATGTTTCTGACTCTATATCAAAGTGAGAAAAACGAAGCAATATATAATTCCCTTCTGGTACAAAGAGAGTCCAAATGCACAATCTGGAACAATAAATTAGTTCCTGTTCACAAAGCTGCAACAGAAAGAAAACAACTACGCTGGTACCAGGAATAGTTTCTGGGGAAAGACTGTGTTTTGTTTACTTACTGGTGGTTTTGATAGAACTCTTTGGTACTTCCAGGAAAATGTAATTCTCCTTCACTGCCAGGGAGTTTGCCATCCTTAATGCTACAAAATGCTGCATTGTAGAGTTAAAACAAAATGGGAGGAATCAGGTTTGACACATGTGATCATCTGTTACACCAAAAAGCTCATATATTCCAGAGAATATTGTGAGACTCAATATTGCTCAGCTGTACCTTGTTTCTGCTAGCAGACTGATGTTGGGTGTTCTATCTTCTCTCTTTTATTTGGAATTACAGTAAGTCAATTTTAAAACACATCATGTGGGAGCAAAAATGAAGCACTGCTAGCATACTATCATATTTTATTGTAAGAATAGCAGTGCTTGCTTTTTACCTTAAAGAAACTATTTGTTAAATGAGGATTTCGGTATAAATATTTTTCAGGGAGGAAAAATGCATACCTCAGGACATAAGAAAAGCATTTGTTGCAGTCCATTTGTAGTAACGTCCTTAGCTACATTACAACAGGAGACTTTCGCAACAGTAAAATATGGTATTAAAGACACTTTAATCGAAGAAGCAGTAGTATTCCTCTCCAGATAAGTGTCACTAGAAGCACAATTACTTACAAAAATTATCTCCTCTTGCCTTTTCTTCTCCTTGCAAGGTAAGCCAGTAAGACATTTATCAACAAGTATGTATATGAAAACAAATTTAAGGAGTCATGTACTTATAAGAGTATCTCACCTGATACTCCTAGGAAGACCGGTAAAAAATTTCAAGACGACACAAACAGCATGTAAATACCCAATTCTCACTGGCCACAGCAAGTCTATACAAACTGATCATGTGCCCAAGCTCATTTATCATCTGAGAAATCTCACTCTAGATCACTAAAATTAACATTTTAAGATGTAGTTCACAAGAATTGTTTCTAGTATCTTTATGTGAACTTGTACCTACATGAACAGAGTGTCCAACAAGAACACAAACATGGCAGAATCAAAGTAAGACTTCAACTTTAAAACATGTTATGTTCAGGGTTGGGTTTCATGGCAGCAGGGGCGGGGTGGTGGTGTGTGTGTGTTCGCATTTCATTAATAGAAATAGACATCAGTCAAGTAGGTAGATTCTTCATAGACCGCGCAAAAGTACTACTAATTTACCTCATACTTTCTATTTAGAATGTATATTTTTATACAGAATCACTTCACTAACTAGATTTCATGCATTGCTTGAGGTTCTGTTCTACATTTTCTCCATTAATTTTATTTGCATTTCAATAAAAATATGGTTTTATATATGTAGCTGTCTTAAGGCAAAATTCTTTTTGAAGTCACCAGTACGTAAGTACAAGCCTACATAAGTAATTTTTTTTTACAGAACCAGGAGGAAAAAAGTACATATTTAAAGTATACATTTAAATGTGCTTTGATGAGTCAAGCTTCTTCACGTTTCTTCCTTCAGAGATTATATGTCAGACTATTTTGGGGGTCTTTTTATGCTCTAACACATAGAAGATACTGAAAAAATATTGTACTCACCTGTGGAGCTTTTCATTTTCAGATCTAATAAAGGAGGGATAGGGAAGGAGGTGGAAAAAGAAGAATAAATTACTGTAGTTTCATATTCACAATGTAGGCTTTATTTTTATCCATGTGAAATGGTAATTTTGTACAGGTAGCACAGAGGCAAATTCAAATGCTTCTTGGGGACATAGTGCCTACAATAAACTAGGCTTGGAATTAAAACAAAATTGCAAGTTCAGGCAATGCTGACTTTGGAATAAACAATTCTGGAGTAGCCACTTCTATAATTAATCCTACATTGAGAGGCCACTGCCAAGTCTGAGCAGTACAGTACTCTCTCTCTACATACTTGTTGAGTAAATACTATACATTTTGGGTAAGGGTAGCAGAATCCAACTGCTAGCATCACATCAGGGACACAAAGACATTAAGCCTGACAGCAATTACAGTTAAGGTCTTTTGCACCAGTGTGACGCTATAAAAGAGCGAGCGAGCAAAACCTAGTGCAATGCAATTGAGAATTGTGTTTTCATTTTACCTACCAAAGTACTTGTTTCTTCACTGGAGCAATCACACTTTAATTACCACAATAGCTAATCATATTATTTTTTCCTGATAACAAAATGGGCCAGGTAGTAAATTCTTAATGAAAAGACTTTGTCTGTCTCTCTTTAAAAAAAAAACTGAAAAAGAAAATATTTTTCATAAGATAAACCCTTTTCATTTTTCTCTGACATTATCAGGGTTTCTTTTTTCAGTCACCAGCTGAAGCTGGTTTCTAATGGGAAAATTTTTTTTCCCTCAATTTTTTTCTTATCATTGAATAGCAAAACCTCTTAAACACCTTTCCTCAGTTTTTCAGTTCTCTGCATAAATTTTAACACAATCTCTAATACTTTTTAATTAAAATAGCCCAAACTAGAAGAAAATATAAATTCAGTTTCTTAATGCTCTGAGTGAAGTTCGCCCCTGGACAGACTGTCATTTATATTTCCAGCTCCATGACTTTGGAAGCGATGGATAATTTTCATGCTGTTCCCCTGCACTGAAGGCATATGTAGCCTTTTGGGCAGAGTAAGCAAAAACACATCTGAGAGCACGACTTTTCCCCATGTAGTCAAACGTCTGATCCAACATGTTTTAGCTGAGAAAAATGACAAGTGTCTTTGAAAAGGTGCATATGGAATATCAGACACTTTCAACAGGGGAATTTCCACTTAAAACCAAAAAATACCAGGCTAACTGGCTAGCTGGATAAAAGAAGCATCCCTGAAGTTAAAAAAACATATATACACATATACACACACACATATAGTCCATGTAGAAGGCAAACTGGAAGAGAAGCAAGCATTTACAATGCTCTCAGTTTGGTTTTGGCAATAGCCAATCAGTACCATATACTTAGAGACATTGTGAATGCTATAGCACTTTGCCAGGAAAAATGGGAAAAATATAAATACTGTGTCTTGAAAAAGATAAAATTAAATGAAATATTATTATGAGACAGAAGGGTTGTCAAAAGTGAGGGACACATTACTGTGGAGACTTAATACCAGCACTCATGTTCTCTTGAATCCAGGAAAGCACCGCACTGAGGTCTGTGAATATTCCTGGAGATCCTCTTTCATAATGTTTCTTCTTCTCGTTACTTATCCAGCCACGAGCACATCCCATCCCCCAAGAGACCACACCAGCGAGAGTCCAGGCACCATGCTTACGTCGACACAAAAGAGGGCCTCCTGAGTCTCCCTGTAAAAAAATAAAGTAAAAGCCCACAATCCACAGCTCACAAAACTAGGTGCATACCACTGAGCAAGCCTTGAAGAGTTTATTGACTTGCCTTTTGTGCCATAGTAACAAGCCTATAATGTGGGGGATAGTAATTAAAAAAACTAAACATGAAGAAAGACTCTTTTTTATTGTCTTAGGATTGTGAAGAGGGAGATACACAGGCTAATTCACTCCTCAGTGCACATCCATTGTGTTTCAGCTTGCAAACAGGAGTAAGGAGCTTCCCTCCCTCCTCCATGGCAAGGAACAATCGCTCAACCTTTATCTGTCTTCCGTTCCTTCCTGTAATCCAAGGCCATGCTTTTTACCTTCCCTCTTAGGATGTTAGCAACATTAACTACTTAATTTATCAAGTGTTCTGAAGCCCTAAGCATTATTGCACTGCGATACATCGCAAAAGTGCTCTCAGGAACCTGTCATACAAGTAATGCAATACTTAAAATGGAAACATGTAATTAAGTGCATTGTCTTATACAGAACCTTTGAAAGAATTCACAAATCAAAATCAATACGTTCCAAATATTGCATTTTACAGTGTGGTTATTCACTTAGGCACACAGAGCCTTGAGCTTCTGAGAAACACTTGCAAGTACCCAAGGCCCTCTGCTCAGCTGACCTGGCAGGCATCCTTTCCTCCATCTGGAAATCCAGCACACATTATAGTGTCACCTTGGATGGGCTTCTTTAAAGTTGACAATGCTCTTGAACACTCCTTACTGTTTAGGATTGGTAGGTTGACTTCATATAAGACCTGAGGGAGTACTCCATCTGAAATACAAAATAAATTGTTCATAAGAAATGCTGAAAGGTGAACTTAATGCCACTGCTAATACACCACAAAAAAAAAAAAAAAGAGTTGTAAACTTGCTCCAAGCCATTTTATGGTTACATAAACATTCAGTTTTGTGTACATAAGCAGTTTTACTTGAATAAATTTCAAAATGTTCCAAAATTGAAATACAGGTCTATATATTGTAGTGATCCGTTTTGAGATAATTCACAGGTAGGCACAGAAGCTAGCAAAGATCCCATTTTGAGATTACAATTCTTATGGGTAGTTGATGGTTTCTTCTGGTCTGTCTATGACCAATGCAATCAAGCTCTTAGTTTCAGAAATAAGACACTGAAAAACCTGAATGTCAAAGAACAATTTGAGTGGCTTACTCTCATTTAAACGGCCCCAACCACAAGCAGTGCAGATATATCCTGCTTCAAACTTTTCACCTGGATCAGGAAGACATGCTGGCAAAACTGATGAACCTGTCACACATGGACATGAATTTTATCGATTAGTATTTGAAAGATCAACAAAAAGCTTCCTTTCTCATTTTTTTTAAAAAACTAAAAAGTATTGTTATTTTTGTAGCATCTGAAAAACTAATCTGGCATTTGACAATTCATCTGAGCCTCCACTTTGTAGTGTTTTGGAATGGAAACAGAAAACCATGAGCACCACAAGGTTCAGCCCAGGCCTTGCCATTCAGCTTAAACTTAGCTGCTATCATGATCCAAACTTCAAAAAAGTAGTCGCTCACCTCTGTGGTGGCAAAGAAAGAGCAACCTAATGATGTGAGCTGGAGCCTTTGGAAAAGCAAAGTGTCAGGTGAACGCTCCTATGCACCTCAATTTTTGTAAAACTGATGTGATGTTGCCTTCCATAAAACCTGACCGTAATGTAAGTCAAAGTTAGTGTGCAGCTGAGCAACAGCTGGCTTACAGGTCAGGAAATGGGGAAGTAACAGCTGTCCTCCCCTCCCCTTCTTCTCCTTCCCTTTCCTCATCCCCAGATGGACCACCCTGCCACTACTGAAGATAATCCCATGCTCCTTTCTGCAGGAAGGGAAAAGCAGGCAAATAGCAGAGGAGGTCTGAGTAAGGTACAGACAGCACTGCAGTACGCTCTGAGCTCTGCTCCGCCTTTCACTAGCTTTACTGTTCACCAGAGACAGAAATCTCCACCTACAGCTTAGATAAAAAATAAACACATCTATTTGGTCAAATTTGAATCTTCTGCATACAAAAAACAATAACTTTTTCTTCAAGGGAGTCTGAAGACAACCATTTAATTCAACATATATTTTTCTGACTTACCTCTGGTATTTTAAATACTTGAGTGGCAAAAGACTCTGGAGATTTTTAGTGGTATAATCTGACAGCTGGGAAGTGGGTTTCAACTGAGTTTCAAGACTTTTCACATCATGTGGGAGAAACAAAGGCTTTACCTTCCCCACTGAAAAAGATCACAGATAACTATGGCCTTACTGAAGATGAAGGCTCCATCCAGCTTCAGAAGGGCAATGTCATAGTTCATCGGCCTTCTGGGGTCAAAGTTGGGATGCTTAATGGCATATTTAACAGGGAGCGTCTGCTCGCCATTCTCCCTGATCCTCAAATCATGCTCTCCTGCAGTGACGTTCAGGTACTGGAGTATGTTCCTGTAGAACAGACAAATAAAAGTTCAGCTACAGAATCTTCAAAATGAAAAAAAATGTAGTTGTTTTCAAACAGAAAAGTTCTTACTACTGATACCTAATACCTTTCACCTTCAGATTTCAGAGTACTTAATATGTAAAGTCAGCAAGAGCTGAGTATGCCCCGCAGTAGAAACTGGGAGATGAAAAGGACTGAGAAGAAAGATGATTTAGCTACACTCCTGACTGTGGTTTGATGGTCCACTAAGGAACCAGATCCTCTTACTGTGTTTAAAAACGTTCAGTCACACTGCTTTTTGAAGAAGGAGGGAAGATTTGAGCATATGAATGTACAGAAAAAATAAGAACATTTCTGTAGCATTCTCAGTTTATACCTCAAAAACAAACATAGTGAATCGTGCTTTAGGGCTCCCAGTACCAGATCAGATGCACAGCAAGGCAACACAAAAGCAATCATTATAAACTTTTTATTCTGCTTCAAATTTATTCACCAGATTTGAAGAATTTCTTTTGTGTCAGGAGACTCTATGCCGATTTAGATATTGCCTGTCCTTCCGTAGTTAATATAAACTCTGCAGTTATTGGCTAATTTGACCAAGATGTGATCACATGCATTGCCAGACACAAATCAAATTTATAATTCCAGGTGACCCATTAGTACGAAGATTCAGTATTAACTATAAGGGAATTAGTATCTCAGTGAAGCCACCACAGAATCAGGACTGAAATCTTCCATACAATATTCACAGATGTCTCTTTTTTTTTTTTTTTTTAAGCACTAAGGCTGAAAATCATCAGCAGGCAAGAGGTCAGTACTATATCCATTCACCACTTAATTGCATACACTCTACCAGTTGCTATCTCTGGAAAAAAAAATTGCAGTCACCTAATAATTAGAGTTAGGTATAGATTTTTACCTACACTTCCAAAATCAGTCTCCATCAATCCCTGTAAGTTTATTTTATTCTTAATTATTTTTGAGATGTTAAAATATTTTGGGTTTACTCCCTTTCTGTTAAAATATGGAAAATACTGGTTATAAATGAAAGAGTAGTACCTGTAATTAATTGCCACAAAAAGATGCTACAGCACACACACACACTTTTACAGTCAATGTTTATCTGCACCTGCAGCCTGCTCCTGAAATATCACATCCATACCTGTCCAAGACACAGTGAGCTGCCGTGACCACCCACTGAGCAGAAACAATGGTGCCTCCACAGAAATGCTTTTGCCTTCGTTTCAAGGAAACCTGCACCACATAAAGAAGGCGTGTCAAAGAAAGAAAATCTTTATCTCTGCTCTGATTGCATTTGAGGAAGAAAGGAGACAGTATGTGCAGGTACTCTCTGAAGATTCACATAGCTAAAGTATACGCTGCATTTCAAGCAAACACACTTTCACGGCATCCTTATGGTGCTTGAATCTAAGAGATCCCAAACCTTGCTGTTCCACTCAGCTGTCACTTGGTACCAAGATAAAAGCAACATACATATAATAAATGCCAAGTCACTGAGGTACTTGGCACGCTGTAAAGGTTACCAGTTAAGCTGAGAATTTTTCCTTTGCAGGTCACTGGGAACACTGCAAATCCATGATGCTTGACAACAGTCAGGGGGCTGGGGGTGGTATCCTTTGGTGTCCTCCTATTCCTGAGCAGTTTCATCCATGCCTCTTTACAATAGACTAATCTACAGATGCTCTTTCAGAAATAATGATAAACAAAATAATAAATGACAAGAAACGTTTATCAGAGAGCAGGACAGGTTCCGCACTCTCTCCATTTGCTTCACTGTTTTTCATAAAATCAGGCTGGAGCTCAACAATACACCATAAGTGTCAGTAAGCATAAAGTATACCTGTTTTTTCTTTTGTCATTTCTATAAAAAGTCAGGACTTTATTTGGAAGATAAAACCACATTTCCTTGTGCAAACCTGCCATGGATGTGAGCCTTGTTTCACCTGGTTCCCCCCAACAATCCGAGTGAAAAGGTTAAAGTAACTCCATGGTTTTGTCTCTTGAACTTTCTGCCCACATTTAGGATCTGAGGCATAAAATGGGGAAAAGAAGGAAAGATTTAGTCCAGATTTAAGTTTTTTTGCTTTTTAGTAACATAGCATTTGAAGGCATGGCCTGGTGCAGAAGTGCGTGCAATCTCTCTTCCGTGACAGGAACCACATTTTATAATTCCTAATACAAACTGCCCCGACTAAGGCTAAATTGGGCTAAGAAAAAGGCAATGTACTTTATTGCAGAAGTTTTCCAGATGAGCACTTTTAGGTTCAATTTTATCACAAATATTAAATTTTACCTGCCATGAGCACATGTGTGTCTGTATATATATACACTAATGTTCTCATTTGGTCCATGCTTACTTGGACTTTTTGAACGTCAACATTTTCTTTCAAGCAAGTGTTGGAATTATTTTGGGTTTAAATCACTGTTTCATTGTCGCTTTTAGAAGTCTCTTTACACTCAGCATTTGTACTTAAAATATTTTGGTCAATCGGGGTCTAAATGCACAACATATAGACCCTGATGACCAACAAGGGTGGCTTAATTTCTCCAGAACATCTATTACTGGGCCAACTTTATTTCTTCTTAGTTCACTAATTATCATCAACTATGGCTAAGTGAAGCTGATAATATTTATGTATTTGTAAAGAAACAGACATTTGTGGTGACAACTACTGATTTGGTAGTATTTTAAGAAAGACAGAAGCAAAGCAACCAATTCTTCCAATGTTACACATTGTAACAGAAGAATTCTTTGCACTTTCCAAACCCAGCAGTAGCTGCAACTATTTTTTTCCCTTAAAGCTGTATGAAAACTCCTTGAAACCAAACACGTCTAAGACATTTTACTACAAATTCTGTTAAACACTATGTTGGGAAAAATTTAGCATCCATAAACTTGGAACATTTTGTTGTTCTGGCAGATAGGTGGCTGTACTTAAAGGATGGAGGACCAATACTTGTATACACTGTCTGGAAAATGTGGAATACTCCAAATCGTAAAATGCTTACAACACCTATAAAAAGGGTTATGCAATCATCCTCAGAATTAGCATGGCTAATGCAAGTGATTACAGTGTCACAATAATGCTGACACAATGCTGCTTACCCTAGGTTCTAAATAAAAAAGGCTTTATATAGAATTGACCTGGTTCATTTATCTGATTTTTTTCATTCTTTCTCACTCTACTCACCTTGTTCCCATGTGCAAAGATACAGTGAGGAAAAGGGAAAGAGGAAAGAGAGATAAAATTTTAAAAGATAGGATTTAGGTTTTACCAAAAGGAATTTGGTACCAGGAAAATGGGCAAAAATAAATAAATAAAATTAAAAATCAGATTCACAAACTAAAACTTTCTTTTTTTCTTTCAGTATTGAATAAGTCTATTCTCCTAACATACACAAGATTAGTTTAAAAGTTACACGTCGATATTAATATTATACCAAACTTATATTACCTATATTTTTACAAACTCTAAAATCTTCTGCTCTATGGCATTTGTAAGCCCAAGAGATTCCTGCCTGCTTTACAGACTGCTTCAGGAACAGTGTCGATCACTGGTCGGATGAGAGATTTCTAAGTCAACTGCATCACATCCGTCTGCATGGCAGGACACTGAAGCAAGAGAATACCATTCTACAGAATACTATGCTTTGGACTGCTTAAGTGAGCAACTTATTATAATGATTTCGATACCACACCTGTCTTGACGGTTCAAAATAGAGTTTTTACAGTGAAAACAAGTGATTTGCAGAATTTAGGGAATCGAGCTATAAGTTTCCTTTTTTACTACTGAAAATGGGAGCAAAATGGTGATGCAAACTGCCAAGATCTGATTTGCGTTCCAGTTTGCTGTAAATCAGTAAATCTTCAGAACAAACAGGAACAGCTGCAATCATTAATTGTTCCAAAAAAGAATACTCTGGATTGTAAGATGTAAGACAATGGAAGAGAGGACTCACTGTATTTTGTTTGCAGCCCATGGGTAACAAGCTAAACCATGACCTTCATTAACTTGCTGCAAATCAGAGAGTATTTAATTTTATTTAATGTTACTCATTCTGAAACATCAAGGAATCAGACAAAAGTTTCATAAGAATTACTCATGAAAATATAACTTTCAGTTACAGACTTGGATTGGAACAAAAACAATGAAAACTAGACCAATTATTCTTCTAATGCAACTTTCTGTCTAGGTCTACGAGCTCTTAGGGTCAAAAACTTAGGGGGTAAAACTAGTGCAGCTTCTTTATTTCAACACTGACTCCCATGTTTATCACTACCTAAGAACAAATCCGTTAGTACTTAGAAAACTGTTAAAGCTAGAAATGAAATTTTCATCCTACCTTTCTGAAGAGCGGATGGTACAGCATGGAACTCTGCAATACAAACTATCCCCATCAGGAGTAGCTGCAGCTTACTGGGGGCAATGCACATCTTTGGATGCTAAATGACTGAGTGAACACAAGGAGAGTTTTTATAGGGAAAAAGAAGCCCAAATATTACACTGCAGGAGAACAGCAACTAATTGAAGTAGAAGTTACTCATTAATCCAGCCATAAAGCACTTACCTGCACAAATAAGTTTTCCAAATTTAGTGGAGCACGATTCTTTTATACGCCATTACTGAAGTCTTTGCTGTAAAATAATAGCTAAAATCCTCCCTAAAACAAGGTTTTTTTCAGCAAAATGACAAAATGAAGTTACAATCACTCGCTTTGCTAGCACCGCTTACCCAGGCTGGTCTACACATCAAAGTAGAACACACGTGAACAGAATGTCAATTGCTATTTATTTGCCCCTACAATTTCTGCAGCTTTTGAAAAGGCAATACTTTCTATTTCCTGCACGCTTTATATTTAGTGAATTTTACAGACCTGAGAAACGTATCAGAAGTTTATCATTTTGTTGGCAGCATGCTCAGTGTTGTACAAGACAAAGATAGCTCTCTGCATCAAAGTGTCATTTTTCAAAAGAGAAGTGTTTATGTCCCACTTTTGAAAGGTAACTAAGGAGGACAGGGCTCAGCTTTTTAAAAATATTTCAGTATTGCCGCAATCAGCAGCGCCAGTTCCAAGTCACTTTGATGGCTAAGCTCCACTTTTAATAGCAATTTAAGTGCAGGTCTCTTAGAAGGCTATTCAAATCCTAAATAAGGAACACATCAGCAGCTAAATTAAAAGATTTCACAAAACAGAAAGTATAAGTTAAATTACCCTGCAAATTCAACACTTAGAACTTTTGTCTCATCAGTTTTAGCAAGTATCGCCTAACTTGCGAATGACTGAACAAAGTGGTAAATACAATTAAAACACTATCCAAACTATCTTAAATTCATATGATATATATAAGCACCAAGTAAGACATTAAAGTCATCAAGAGAAGCAATAGATTTGCTTTGGATGACCAAAACCACAAGTCTGATTTGTACCAGAAAGGGCAAGGGATATTTATACCTGGGAACAAAGAAATATTTACACAAGACAGGGAAAAACGTAGTATGTTTGTGAGTTTTTTCCTTGGCTTAAGTGGTTGAGATCCTTAGCTTCCCCTCTCTTTGTAAAAAATAATTCAATATTTCCACCTTCAATATTCCCATAAACCCCCCAATTTTCACATGGGAAATGCATCACACTTTGAAGACAGAAATGAGGTAAAAAAATGCATGCATGTTAATACAAATTTCAGTCTTGCACACCTTCATAGTCATAACTTATCAAAATTACATTTTTTCAAGATGCCAACAGGTAAATGCAAATCGACATTCTTTTAAAGTAAGTTGCAACAGTAATTAAACAGTCTCTCTTTTTGTGTTTACCATCACAATGGACAAGTCTCCTGTTTTTCAAATCTGCTCAGGCTCCCAAAGAAACAATCTTATATTTGACCCCTTAGCCCCAGTCTACTGAATATGTTCTATTATTTGGCCAAGGATTTCACAATACATCTCCCCTCCCCCCAATCCACCAGTCAACATCCCAACAATCCTTTATGTATTTATTCAATTCTAGGTTTTTGTTGTTCTTTTCCTCTGCCAGTCAGAGAATAACAAAACCCATCTTTTACTCTGAATATGCAATTTCATAACAAACAACTGAATACAAACCCTGTCCTAGAAACTTTGACTTCCAGTTGCTTTTTCTGTGATAAATACACAGAACTTCTTAATACTGCAGTTTTCCTGCTGGTGCTGTGGAGATCCCCAATTCTGCAACTTCTGACATGTGCATCACCAGTATCATTCCAGCTCTAATAAAAAACTTTGAAGGCTGCTTTCCTTTATTAAGTCCTTTGTATTTTGCAGGGACCCAAAATCAGTTCTATGTACAGTAGAGCTGTCTCATCACCCACCACCATGACATCCTTTGGAACGATGCTATCCAACAGGATGATATAAAAACAAGAATAAAAAATTTCTGCAGTTAAGTGACACTGTGCAAACTACATCTGTCATATTACGAATGAGAAATAGAAACATCCTGCCCACTGGCAAATAAAGAAATAATCAGCTCATTTCTAATTTATGACAGAGAGACAACACTTACTGTGCAGCACCCAAAGAGGTCAGAAAGAAAAAAGCACAGAAGAGCACATTCTGTACAACCTGCTCCTTATCTGGGATGGCAAAACAGAAGTGCAGGCTTTCTTGTCCTACTACTCTTTGTTCTCCTCTTTTGCTACCTACATATCTTTCTTCTGAAGCTGTTATCTTTATCCTGTGTGCAGCCAGAGGCACTAATGACTCTACCTACTTCCCCCACTGGATAGCTGCGATTACTCCTAAAACTCACAGCTTTGGCAGGCAGCCCCACCAGCATCATTCCTCAAAGGCAGGCAAAGGTCAAATCTTACGACTTGATCACCATCCACGCATGTGCTCTGAATCTTAATGCAGGGCTGGCTTCGTATCCTGTTAGCATCCTGTACCTTTGTAGTAAGAAAAACAAAGCCATTAAATTACTAACTGTCCAAAATGGCCTGATCCATGTTTTAGCAGGTAGAAGCGATCCCTAGCCCCAAAATAATGGTGATAATCGATGCTAGTCAGTCTGGCCTGGCTCTTCTTTTGCTGTGTGTTTGGAGAATAAAATGCTTGTAAATCAAAGTATGCTTGAAGCTGTAGAAATGTATATAGCTGCTGCTTCCTATGAGGTTATTAAAAAAAAACCAACCATGCACACATACAAATAAGTTTAAATAAGAAAGCAAAGAATATAGATAAATATTCATCATCAGAACCTTCCAGAATGGTTGCTCTGTTTTGCTGGTTTTGAGGGGTTTTTAAAGGTGACCAGGGGCCGGTGAGAGGGAACACAGACTGCTTTTCAGTGAACTTTAGTGGACCACTGAGATGGCCAAACTGCAAGACATGAAAAAAACACTTTCTATTCTTGCTAGAAAAGTTGCTTTGTGTTGCTCCTCCTGTCCAAGGAGGAAGAAAGGTGGAAAATTTGTTCACCTAGTGACAATGTGAAGTTTAAGAGAAGAGGGAATGAGGAGTGAAGGACAGAGGGTGGGGAGGGTAAAACAAGCAGCAAATGCTGGTTAGTAATTAACCTGTTAAAAGACTGGTAGAAAAGACACGTTTAAGTTGGAGGGGTTTTCGTTGGGTTTGGTTGTGAGTTGGTTCTGGTTTTTTTTTTTTAAACACAATGAGCTGTGCTTTCAAGGGTCACTGATCACATCCGAACCATTTGCAAGGTCACTGCTGGAAAATTGAAAAACCTTTTAATTCAAGAAAATTAACGGTTTCATATTTTAAGCAAGATATAATGTCTTAAAATATTAAACTTCATAAATCTTATCATTCATGTATTATATTTATGGATCCAGTAGTTCTTAACTGAAAGTAGATTTAGTTTTAATAAGGATTAAATGTATTTGCATTTTGATAATTGTGCACGCATTTTAATTTTCCAACAAACTTATTTTTCCCTGGTTTTAGCCTACCATAATTCCAATGACTTGATTCAAATTATGCCTGAGTTTGATGTAACACGAAAATCAAGCTTAATTCTCAAGATAAGTCCTTTATTGCGTACCATCTCCCCAAAATGAAAGACGTTAAGATGCATATAAAAGACCCTGAATAGCACAAGCATAAAACTTACTTCAATATGCTTAACGCCACCACCACCACACACATTTCATTCATTTTTTTCAGCCAAAGTCTTCATGTTACTTCAAAGATCTATGTATTGAAAAGCTGAGGGAATTACATCCTTGAAATTCTCCATTCCTAGAATCAAAAGATTAAGTAACTCTTCAACTCACAAACATGTTTTTCCCTCTCCCTCTCTACAAATACAGTCCTATCTCTGAGCAGTCATGCCGTTCTGCCATGTTATGCCTTCAGGTGGGATTCATGTGCTTGGAACTTGCATACTTTTTTAAACCAGCAAAGACCATTGATAAATTTGCTTAACCTCCCGCAAAAGACAAACCACAGAATTTCACTTTAATATTCCCACATAAATCCTAATTGAGCTAGTTTTATAGTTTAGGATTATAACTAGGTTTGGATAAACATTGCAAAAAAGATCTGCAAACTAAAAGTTTGCAATAATAATGCTCACAATGCTATCAACTCATTTTCCAGAAAGATTCATATCCATGATTTTTGAGTTGCTGGGACATGTTTTGGGAAGCAAAATGTTTGCCTGAAAATTAAGCAAATAAATATTTATAAAAAGGTCAGAGACAAAAGTTTATGCTAGTACCATTTTGAACCTATTTAATTTCCATCTATTAATAAAAACAGTGCTGACAATTGATTGCTACTATACCAAGGACAAACAGTAACTGTTGAAAACACACAAGGCAAATGCTTCCCAAGTGATCCAAAAAACTGAACTATGTTCCCACAGCATTTGAAGGTTCATGATAGCTACAAACCAACCCAAGTTTATGCTGCTACCAAGAGGCCAGTTGTGCCACACATCCTGTCAAAGTGAATGTTGCTGCCATTCCCCTTGTGCTAGCCTCAGTTCTGGTCAGGCTGTGTGGAGAGCTGAACATTCTTCTTTTATGTAGCTGGATTTGCTTTTATAGATGGATTGGCTTCTTGATCAAAGCTAGTACTCAAAAAATGGAATGCTAGTGCCAACGTGAAGGAGGAAGAATAAACGCATGCACTAGACAGATCAGTTCATTCCTTTTGATTGCAGCCTCCACTTACAATTTAAAATATCTACAGCAATCATGAAACTTCAGCCAGACTGTGTTTTAGATACAGTATTGTCCTAAAAAGAGACCTAGAGTTTTCAGTTCTCTTCCAAGCTTTGTTACGATCTCCTGTCTGGTTCTGGTTAGTAAACATGTCTCAGCTAAATGTTCTGCAATATTTAAGTATCAACCATCGCACTCTGGGGATTACGAAGTCCCTTTTCTTAAGGCGTGAAGATCCCTGAAAGGGCCAAGTATCTTTATAGACTTTTAGCAGCATAGCAGAAAAAGATACAGTCACCTAGTAACTCCATAGTTCAAATAGGAAAGTTGCTACCATCCCTGCACGACTTATGTCCACTCTGCCTCCTCCCAAGTATTAGTCAGCCTAATATATTAGATTCCTTTGCAGATTACTTTCTGAGACTTCGTGCTTTTAACATTTCCTCCCCCGCTACCACTGTGTTCCCATTTACAGGCCTCTGCATAACTGAAAGGGCCAATGTTCTTGCCTCACAGAGAGGCATTTAGTTATGTTTTATTGCTTCTAATTAACTAAACTAAGGACTCAGAGGGAGCAGTAAAACAAGAAAGGTTGGCTTTTGATAATGTTTTCAATTCAACTTGTTACATCCTCCTAAATTCTTCAGTTGACCTGTCAGGGCACAGAACAAAGTGTACAATAGCAAGAATGTTCAAAAGAGTACTTGGTGGAGTAAGAATCCACAGAAACCCCCCAAGACACTGTTTCCCAGAACATTTGGTCTTTAATTCAAGCTTTTGGATACGTATCAAAATCTATTTGAGTCTCCTGTGCAAAAAAGGATTGCAACTTTAAGAGGAAAATGCACTAAGCTCTTTTTCATCATGCAAAGCGCAATGGTTGCCGTACTAGCCAAAAGGAACTAGTAATCAAGAACTAAAAGAAACAATACCTGCTAGCCTTTCCCACTTTTCACAACAGCTCCATTTTTCCTGCTTTCTGAGCCCACCAATATATGAGAATTGTAGGTGCAGGCTCAGTTACTTGCATCTGCAATGAGTAATGCTATGACATACGTTTCCCTTTTGTAGCTAAGTCTTCTCATAGACAGAGGTTTTACCTTTCGAGGTAAACAAGACCAAGACCAAAACCAAGCAAGAACAACAATATCAACAAATACAAAAAAACCCTGCAGGCTATGAAAACCACAATGTGTTAAGATACAGGCCAAAGCTTCCCCTGGACAGAGTTCAGCCTTACTTCCACAGCATAACTGATTAATTGGTAAAAGACAAATGAAGGGAGAGAAAGGGAACAAAATTGTGCTTAAGTATTTGGCCTGAATATCTCAAAATACTTCGTAAGGGAAGATTGATACTAATGCTTTTCAGCAAAGGAAAATCTGGCATATGGATTAAGCAAATCAGCTACAGTCAGAAGTGTGCTGGTTGCTTAGCTCCCAAACATATAGCATCCCCTTAGGAATGTTTTGTTGCTAATAAAATACATAGTCTGTAGCACAGTGGCAGCTCCTCAATGTAAATATAAATAAAAAAATAGAGGAACACTAAACCATTAGTTTCATATAACTGTACTATTTTATGCTAACATACTAGCAATTACTGGTTTTGTTCTGCAGGTATCCAGACCCTATATTTAGCACCCTCTCACATCCAGAAGAAAAAAGCCTAAAATGCAATGAACCTGAGCTCACGAGACATTGTACCACAGATAAGTTATTACGAGCACAAAGTGTGTGAGGTCCTGGCTCTCCTCACAGCAGGCACCTCAATGATATGAGATGTAAGGTACTGGAGCTTCTCTTAGCTGTTCTGCACTGCTTTGTGCACAGACAACAGTCCAGTCCGTCCTTCCCTCCGTCTCTCCTCAACCTCCCTCCCACTGTTGGTATTGCATGCACAGAGAAGAGGCCTAAGGATGCCGCATACAGCTAACTGCTGCAAGACAAGTACACCAATTAACAAGCACATTTTTATATCATACCACAGTTCGACAAGGACGGCTGAAATGATCCTAGGGCAATCTGGCATGATTTGGCTGAATGAAGCAGGCTTTGTAGATTAGGAAACAATTTTTTTCCAAGAATGTAATTTCTTCTCTCAGCATGACCAGTGACAAAGAAAAGAATGCTTTCTGGTATAACTAGTTAAGCCACTTAAGAAAAACATATATGCCTATTAAGATTTATCATTTCACAAAATCACAGAATGGTAGGGTTTGAAGAGACCTCTGCAGATCATCTAGTTTAACCCCCTGCTATAGCACGATCACCTAGAGCAGGCTGCACAGGATCGCATCCAGGTAGGTTTTGAACATCTCCAGAGGAGACTCCACAGCCTCTCTGGGCAGCCTGTTCCAGTGCTCTGTCACCTCACTTGACCACAAGGACACACTGCTGGCTCACGGATAACTTCTTGTTACCCGGGACTCCTAGGTCCTTCTCCGCAGAGCTGCTTCCCAGCAGGTCAACCCCTAACCTGTACTGGTGCATGGGGTTATTCCTCCCTACGTGCAGGACGCTACACTTGCCCTTGTTGAACTTCATTAGGTTCCTCTCCGCCCAACTCTCTAGCCTGTCCAGGTCTTGCTGAATGGCAGCCCAGCTTTCTAGTGTATGAGCCACTCTTCCCAGTTTTGTATCATCAGCAAACCTGCTGAGGGTACACTCCATCCCTTCATCCAGGTCGCTGATGAATATGCTGAACAAGGCCAGACGCAATACTGGCCCCGGGGCACACCACTAGCTACAGGCCTCCAACTAGACTCTGCGCCACTTATCACAACTCTCTAGGCTCTACCATTCAGTCAGCTGTCAATACACCTCACTCTCCACTCAACTAAGCTTGCTTATGAGGATGTTATGGGAGACAGCATCAAAAACCTTGCTGAAGTTGAGGTAGACAACACCCACTGCTCTCCCCTCATCCACCTAGCCAGTCATGCCATCATAGAAGGCTATCAGATTGGTCAGTCAAGCATGAGTTCCCCTTGGTGTTGACCACTCCTGATAACCTTCTTTTCGTCCACATGCTTAGAGATGACCTCCAGAATGAACTGTTCCATCACCTTTCCAGGGATGGAGGTGAGGCTGACTGGCCTGTAGTTTCCTGGGTCCTCCCTTCTTGCCCTTTTAGAAGACTGGAGTGACATTGGCTTTCCTCCAGTCCTCAGGCACCTCTCCTGTTCTCCGTGACCTTTCAAAGATGATGAAGAATAGCATAGCAATAACATCTGCCAGCTCCCTCAGCACCCTGGGTGCATCCCATCAGGGCCCAGACTTTCTCTCTTACTTCCAGGGTCTAGGATTCCTGAGGGCCAGCCTTAGCAGTAAAGACTGAAGCAAAGGCGGCATTCAGTAACTCTGCCTTCTCTGTATCCTCCATAACCAGAGCACCCACATCACTCAGCAGCAGGCTCACATTTTCCCTAGTCTTCCTTTTGCTACTGATAGACTTGAAGAAGCCCTCGTGGTTGTCCTTGACAACAATTTGTTCCCTCACCATCCTCTTGATAGGAATCATTCTGATATGTTTATATTGACCACCTTGTACAAATAAATCTCCAGCTTACCTGTACAAGTATCAGTTTGCACTTTGCTTACTGCTTCTCTCATCTTTAGGCCTGATACTATGAAATCTTAACTGGATATGCTGGATTTTCAAGGATTTTGATTAAACATTTCTATGATGGCTTTAGCACGTTATCATGAAAAACAAACAACTCCTGAACATAAGAAATGAACATGAACCACATTTCATATAGCCTTTTGGTGACTGCATTATCTTTTTATACCTGATACTATAAACGAGGTAGATACCGATAAGTGACAGATGCAACAGTAACATCAGGTAGAAGGGGACATACAACCTCTTCCCTATCATTGGTGTGAAAAAAATACGAGTGAGACTACGGTCCTAACCTGTCTGCCTTCCCCAACTTTAGGTACTCTTGCCCCAGATACACATTTGCCAGCAAACTCTGATTATATACTATCTTCCAAGAAGATTCAAAATATCATAACAGAGCAACATATAAAAGGAAAATTTGCCTGCTACATAGAAGACATTCATAATAATTACATCAAATAGACTGTACATCTCCTATTCAACTGATGCATAGCAGACACATGGTCCAAAATAAAGCCAACAAATTACTTGATTTTTGGAGAGCACAGTGAATACATTTTAATGCCTGATTTTAACATGTGAAAAACATTTACAGTATTACAGTGCTTTAAAAATATGCTCAAAATACATAAATACACCATCTGGGGCAAACAGCAGCAAGGTGAATTCTTGCATACTTTTTCAGAAAGGTACTGAAGAGAAAAAAGTATTAGGTTAGCACGGCCATGCTGCCAGTAGCATCTGCCCTTCAAATCACATAAAGAACAGAACACAGAAGGACAGCACTCCAGGTGCCTTTTAAGTTCAACACTAGGAGCCCAAAACTCTTGGTATCATTGCACAGTGGATTTCACAGAAGGTACCACTGCCTTGCAGAGATGGAAATGAGTCCAAATGGCAGGCAATCAGAGATGAATGATTTGTCAAAGTAGCTTAAAAGTCCAGGAGAAGGAAGTGCAAAAGTAATCCATGTATTTGTTCTTGATCAGTCAACAGAGACCAGCTTTCACTGCTACAGAAAACTGGCACATAACCATGGTCTGTTTGCTCTTGGCCAGGCTTGGTCTCCATGCCTAAATAACTTGTTTTCAGGATCCAGGGGAAAATGCAATCATCACAGGGAGAATCAGAGAACAGGTTTAGACTGAGAGGTCAAGCCAGAAAAGAGAACACCGACAAAGTAGCATGCTCATAGAGCTATTTATATTGTGCCAGAACTGAAGAAAGGTGGATTTAATCTTTGTGGGTACTTTCCAGGCTGAAATTGCGGTAGTAGGTTCTGGGTTTCTTTGTGAAAGATTGCAAGATTCACAGTCCCCACCTTTAAATATAGTTAGGGAGACATAGAGAAAAAGAGAGCCAGAGAGGAAGTCTGCACCAAAATTAAAACCAGAACTTAGTCTTCTATCTACATACTACCAGAGTAACATAAGAGCGCAAAAAGCACAAGCAAAATCAGCCCAAGCCCAATGAGAAAGCAATTTCAGAGAGATGGGGAAAGCTAAGCCAAACGGGATTACTGAACACTGATGGGATATTTCCTTTATTTGTAATTAAAATACAGCCAATAGCAGAATCAACCACATTTGTATTTATTCTTCTATCTGCCCCACATTAATATGCATACAGTAATCTTCATGGAAACTAAATTATGAAGTGTTGTGTTCTGTTTTCAGCTCTGCCATAAGATGGCAGAGCAACACCATTTCTGTCATGGAGGCAGTTGATCTACACCTGACAGTTTGATATTGCCTGGTAAACATGCAGCCATGCAAGTAGCTGTGGAAATAAAAATCAATTGTTTCTGCTCTGTACTGCAAGACAAACCTCATTCAAATCCAGTGAGATATCTAAAGTAATATCAGAAAGTTTAGTTCATAATTCTCTTAATAGGCTTTGCAGAAATAAATTTTAAATTGTTTTAATGATTGCAGAGGAGGCTTAAGGAAAATCAAGAAATGTGTGATCTAATCATAATAAGGGACCTCGTTATGAATAAGTGACACACAGTCTACACAGATTTTGCTGCATGATTTTTGTATGGCTTTTCCAGTTTTGTAGCTCATTCTCAATGTTGAGTGTACAATGGACAGTACTTCACAAAACCTTTCTGCAAACTTAAGTAGGATTTGTCCTAGTACAGGTATATAAACCGATACAAAATCATCTGGGTTTAAGCTTTAGCTAGCTTAGGATTCTCAAGTTGAATTAACATACCTATTTTCTCACTTTCATAACTAGCCTCCTGCTTCCAAGCAGCAAAGACTTAGCAAGCAGCTTGTATCAATACAACCACCTGCAGCATCTTCTGCCACAGGGGACTCACTCCATAGGTATTACCAGCCAGCAATGAAACTATTAGTTCTCTCCTTTAGGGAGAGCTGTGCTACAGTGAATATCACACAGTGGGATGAAAGGGAAGTAGAAAGCTTTTCTACTGAAACTGAGGGGATTCCCTGTCTCTGCAATGGTTGATGTGGTTCTAAATACTGAGTAGGAAATGAGAAGCCTGCCTTACAAAATATTCAGTACTTTGAATGTGTGAACACACCTTAAATTTTTGCAAAAATAATTGTGGCAAGGAGAAGAGGCAAAAAAGAGCCAAAGAAAAGCAGCTAAATAATGGAGCTCAAAAAAAAAGCCCATTGTTGTAAGTAATATGATCATGCATACTGCGAAGAAGAGACATGGATGTACAGTCATTCCAGCACACGCCTGCTTTGGAAGGGATAATTTCTACCATCTCAGCAAGATGTGGCAAAGTTGATAGAGCTTGAGGGTTTAGCTTACTACTACCACATCTGCAATGACAGGCCAGAGCAAGCTCCGTGCAGCACATTGCGTCAAACTGATCATGGAAAAGTCTTAACAGCTTAAAAAAATGAATTTAAAAGGTGTTCCAGGGCCGATGTGAAACTTCAGTAGGTGGAAAACTGAACTATGCCACTGGTCACTTCTCTTGGAGCAATTCAGTCAAAAACTAGTGGCCTTTAGTGAACATCACAGAACACTACAGGAACCACATTATGCTCAAAGACAGGAAGTGGCTCTTGCCTTTCATCAGCAGATGCATATTCCACACAATCAGCATTAGCTGAAGCTGCTAAATCCTTTCCACTCAGAACAACTGCAATACAGTTCACCTAAGCTAAGCAGGCAAGTTTTAATGTCAGCCCTCTTTCTTCAAGATACAGTTATTTCTAACATAGTGATACATGGCACTAGGAGACTGGTCAGTATGTTTATTTGTGGCTCAAAAAGACATGTGAATTCAACCAATGCAGACAGTGTTAAATTAAAATGGACAAGCTTTATTCTTAAGTTGATGTAAACAAGAGATCAAACTAAACCACATACAAATTCTGTACATGCTTCACTTAAGACTTCAATGCCATAGGGGTCAACCACATAGTTGTGAGCGCTGCTGTGCTGACCATGCAAAATCTCTGGCCAGTTCTGGAAAAAAGACACAAAAAAAACCCCAAACCAAACCAAACCAACCCCTAACAAACTAGACAGCAAATACTATCTCCCTACAGAAAAAACTGCTGAAACACACTGAATAGCAGTGTTTCTTTCACAACTTTGTGCACAATGCAACCCTTTTTATATAGGAAAGTGCCACGTCAAGCCCTCAGAACACTGCAGTTCACAAATACTGCAGAATATTGTAGTTTTGTGCCACTCTGTGCTAGTTTATATTGAATTAGTACACATCACTTGCTGCACTGTTCCTTGCCCTCATGTAATATGCATGGCATTGCATCACTAATTCATGATTTAGGAACTCTCTACCTTCTCTAGAGCAAAGGTCGGGGTAAACTGTAGCATTTTATATCTTTTCATCCAAAAAAAAAAAAAAAGCCCCAACATACAAAGCTTGAATGCTACATGGGTGTATGGACATATGGATGAAAGAAAATGTGGTAGGATAGATAAATCTGCAACTCAAGTACAGCAAACTTCATTGAGGCACATCTTTAACTCCAGAGTAACCCAGGGAGGGGGGGGGGGTGTGCGGAAAAAAAGCTTCCAGAGGCTGTAACCATGTGTGGTGGTGAGAACAGGAGACCTAACAGGGCTGTGGACTGGCATCACAAGCCAGCCAATGGAAGCACTGCCACTGGCATTCAAGATGATCTTAGCAAAAGCCAACTCCTTCAGTTTAGCAGCTTCTGCATGCTTTTCTCCATCAAGATTATGACAGCCATTTTCTTTCTGCACAGTATGTCTACCTGCAATGTTAAAGGTCCTCCACGGGCCTAGTAGTCTTTGGAATCCTGAACTGTTCCCAGGTAGCAAGGCGGCAAACCAAAAGGTTTCTGCAGCTTCAGACCCTCTCTCAACTTGTAGGAAGGATGCCAGGTTTAGGACTATGAAGAGTTAATAACTCAGGTAGTCTCCAATATTTTCATTGTTACAGGCAGGAAAGAATCATGCAAGAAACTAGTGGTTACTTTAATAGGTGTGTTCAGTGTGAGTCAAACACCAGATAAATTATAGTTTAACACTGCAGTGCCAGAAAGCCTATCCTACGGACCTGGATTCAACACACTGAGCACAAAAACTTCTGGTTACATTCTGATGTTCTGTGCTTTCACAGCCTTTATCACTTGTGAGCTCTGTTTAGCCAAGACTCCCCTAATTCCTAGAATAAGTTAAAAATAAAGTTGACACACGTATAGCAACTGTCTAGACTTTATAAATTTGGAAAAAACCTTGACAACAGAATTTGGGTACACTTTGGCTTAGAACTTCTTAAAATTTAATTTTTTTTTTTGTTACCCTTATTCATTCCTCACTCCAAAATACCTGGTTTGCTGTACAAAAGTCTATTATTAAGCAATACAATTAAATAAAAAAGTCCAGAACTTCATTTCTCAATTAACATTGCATGAGTGGCCACTGCAAAGGTCAAAATAGCACAATAGCTAAATTAACTTAAAAAGAGAGAAAATAAAAAAAGAAAAATCAAGTCAGAACCTATGTAATGCCACTCTTCTGTTGCACACTTTGCACATGTGTTTCTGACCATTTGGACACCCAGAAACTTCAATAACTAGAAGTCCCCGAGTTCAGTTGAGGCTAATAATCTTGACTTCTTAGCAGAAAAATTGAGCTCAGACGAAAGCTCCATTTTCCCACAGTGAGACTACTGTTGGCACCCAAACTTCCCAGCCAGCACTGCAGTCTTCACTAGTGTAAAGCCCTCTACTATAGACAGGTTATGATTTTTGAAGTGAAAAATACTGCTCTTAGAATTAAAGTTTGCTGGGTATCAAATCACCTGCTGCTACGTAGCTTTAATTGGCCAACCTCAAACAGCATCTGAGCTGGGTTGTTTGCCTGTTTAGTCATTTTTTCCGCTCAGGAAAATTCTCTTTAAGTCAAACAATCCTCTTCCCCAATAAAAAGTGTGTGTTCAAGAATCCTTGGAAAGAGTTAGTTTTGCCATGTAAAGTATCCTTGATGGAATATCTGTTTCAAATCCCCCCAGAAGACTCACTTTGCTCTTTCAGTTTGCAATCCTGCAGTTGAAATCAACGGCAGCAAAAGGAGCCCTGGCTTGTTTGCCAAGTTCCACTCTGAAAGGCTTCAGGCTGCAGACCTAGAGTTTACTATGGAAACACCAACAGTCTCCTAACAACAAGGGCTCTAAGCAATGTTGCCGGAATGCGAGCAACTTGGAGCTGGTCATCAGAATTTCCTATATTCCCTATCTCTGCACACAGAGCATTCAGAGCTGCGCCAACAGTGACAGCCTGCAGTATTACCATGTAACAAGAGAAATAGGCGTGTGAAACAAAAGATTAGATATCTGCCTCAAGGCATCTAACCACAATTATATTACACAAGTGACATTAGACAGTAGGCTAACAGCAACCCCTGCAGTAGTAACACTGTATTTTTCAGAAGGCATGACTAAGTTTTCAAAACAGAGCACACAATAGTTTCCACCAACATGCACTCTTTATCACTGCTTACCTAACAGTCTGCATGCAACAACAGTCCATTGTATGATCCCTGTTTTAAAACTTCCTCTTTTGTCTTGCTCTTTTGGCTATTCAAATGAATTGTCAGTCCATAAACTCACTGACGCCACAGCATCTGCAATATCATTATTAATGCTGTATCAGCACTTTCACTCAACCACTGCTTAGCTGTGCATTCAAGTTTGCTCTAAAAATTAATTCTAGAATACAGCTCTTACAGAGCTGTAGAAAAAGTAAACTTATTTCCTACCCCTCCCTCCAATGTGTGCAGTTACAAGCTCCCAGGTTGTTTTCATTACCTGGCAAAAGAAAAGTGCCTTTCATGGAATGCAACTGAACTTGCTCCTCTTCTCTCACCCTTCCATTTACTGCTACCTGCTCAAGCATGTGCAGAGTATTTTTAAGACTCTGATACCGTCCCTCTGCAAGTTCATTTACCAGTTGTCAAGCTTTCAAACCCATCAGTAAACAAACTAGAGCCTACACATCTTAATGCAGTCATAAAAAGAATTTTTTATAATAGTTAATTTTTCAGTCTCCTTATTAATTCTTTCTATTCAAGACTCAATTGTTCTGGAGCAGAACTTATCAAGAATATGTGCACCAGATTCTCTATATGCAGTAACTAACTTAAAAATAGAACTGTAACACTCCAAACTGCATACTGCATTTAGTACACCTATAACAAGGAAATGGAGATGATAAACCCTTTTTTTTTCCACTGTAAAGCAGTGAAAATCCTCTCATACACCTTGCACTGCGAGCATTTAAGCTTTTGCTACAAAGATTGAAATTAAAAAACCATTCATACATTTGTGTACATATGTGTGTGTATATATACATGCACATATATGCTTGTAAAGTTTAAACAAAAAATAAGCCAATCGTGTAATTTGGAAAGGATGATTTTTATTTGGACATACTTTAGTTGGGGCTAGAATTTTAATGTTCTATTCAATAATGGCATGGAAAAAGTTTAATTCTGTTACAGTTAGAACTGTCTGCCTAAATATCACAATATAGCAGGTATTGTTGTACAGTGTTAAACTTCAATTGATTTGAAAAGTATTGACAGTATAGATTATTTACTTGAGTACTTTTTAAAATGCTATATTGGTAGACATGCACCACTTACAAACACGTCTCCTGAGGCAAGCCTCTTTTCTAAAGAAGTTAATTGCCAGGTAAGAGAGATCTGGGCTCTGTGTTTCTTAGTTTCCAACAAAAACTAATCTTCAGTCATTCTTTTCTAAAGAAAAAAAAGTGAAAGAACAGGATTGTCAGAAAATCTGCTATGGTAATGTTACGGTCTGAGTGCATAGAGTAATTGTGTGTCACTTCTTCAGAACACTAACTATTGCTTTTCTAGTAAGCTTACTAATGCACACAGTTCAAAATGACAGTGCAGTTAAATCTAAGCAGAGCTTGCCAATTAACATCACATATATTCAAATTACTTTAACTCCAAGACATCCCAGCCAGTGGCCAGGAGTCTGTTGTTCCAAACCTGCAATACAATCAACATTTCAGTTACAGCCTTTATAGCTTTTATCTTTCATCAGATACTTCATTTTGGCAGAACAGAATTAAACAGCCCAGATACATCATGCTACAGCAATTTTACCAGTAAGCTATAACTGATTCCAACAGGAGCAAAAAAAAAAAAAAAAAAAAAAAAAATCAGTGTCTGCAATAACTTAAGAGTGTTTACTTTCAAAACACAACCTCTAAAGCAGTTATACCTTCCACCCTAAGGAAAAGGACAACAGTAGAAATATTTTAAGAGCAGTGATTCATCATCCACCTTGCATTTTAACTCTCATTTTCTACTTCCCTTTCAGACATACCACAAGGTATGCAAGTTTTTTTTCATCCAGTTGTACAAAATTTGACACTTTTACCACTTTCTCATTTCTTTTATGCACAGGTACTTCTTGCTTTCAAGAGGTAGCACAGCAGAAGGCTTTAGATGGGTCTCAAGAAGTTAATTTCTGCAATAAGGAGGAAATGTTTGTTTCCATCTTCCACAACTAGGTCAAGATACTGGTGACAACCCGTGCTCCCTCACTTCAGTTCAGGTGCCCTCTGATGAGCCATAAGCTCATCAAGTCTACTACCATTTCAGCATCTACCATTGGTGTATACTTCAAACCCCTCCTTTAGAAGTTCACCAGTGGACACAAGTATTTAATTCTATAGCATAGCATCGGTCAGCAGCCCCACAGAATTTCAAATAATGCTGTATCCAGACTAGCTTCATGTCCTCTCAGACGAAACTGCGCTCTTTCATCCCACCAGCAGGAAGACCATGGCATCAACACAGCAAAAGGACTTAAGGCGGCACTGGACTAGTGCAGTTCTAACACAAGCCAAGCACCCAACAGATGGCACAAGTTAGCACGGGCATTCTATGTTTAGCCTTCTTGTAAAGCAGTTATGTTTTGAAAATAGTAATGGTTAAGTATTTCCTCCCTCAGGTCCAAAAGGAGCCACAGATAATTTTTTCAAATTATTACACAATGCTTATAAATTACTATGTATGTTCACAATGTGATTAACACAACAGACTAATATTATTAAGAAACATGAGGACTCAAATCTGCTATGAATATACCTGTTCTAAATAGAATTTTGTCAAAAAAAAAAAAGTATTTCCAGGGAGCATAAAACCAGCAATAAACAAGAAGGCTGGACAGCAGAAGCCATGTGCACTGTATATATAGTTTTAGAAGTCCTAGACAATCCAACACTTGATAGACAACATAGTGTTACAGAGAGCTGGAAGTGTAAAAAAAAAAAAGTATACCAATAGTTTTTTACTTCACACATTTTACATGAAAAAAATAAATCACTTTGACACCTTACAAGTTGGAGTCCTGAGTATGTGTACATAAATCATATGATGTTTTCCTGGTGAGCTCTATCTAGAAATTTGCACTAGCCTCCAAAGCTACCCAGGCTAAGGATATTGAAGTCTGAGAAGACAAAGCACCACACAAAGGAAGTCATTTGCAGTGCATTTAGGAGGACATTCAAGAAGTTCTACAAAACCCAGAAGCCATGAAACATATTTGAACACCCGCTAACAAACTATATATGCTCCAACAGAAAGAAAAATTGCTGCCTGAGATCAAAAGAACTACAGCTGCACAAGGCCTGCAGTTGAGGACAAACACTTAATTAAAATGCAGCGAAGCAGAGGAAGCAAGCAGTCCCTCTGGAAGCAAGTGTTTACAAGCCAGCACGGAGGGGCACACAGATGATGCAGAAAAGATGAACAAGTAGAGCAGCAAGTTCACTGTAGGTCAGTTCAAACAAGCCACTATTCAAAGGAACCTCTGAGCCTTTTTTGTTCTGTCTTGGGGAAGCTGCTCATTAGTGCTTTTCTCTTACCTGAAGTCTGTGTCCACCTCCTGACCAACTTCCTAAGGAATCCTATGAAACTGCTGCTAATGAAGACAACAAGCAAAAGCTTCTAGAAGAGTGATCAAGAAGATGCAGCAGCAATCAACCCTGAAAATCCCACAAAAGAAACTGGAGGCAAATTGGGCAGGAAGATTAATAGCAGGTGCTTTCAGTTTAAAGTGCTAGCAGCCCATTCCTCCAGCCTCACTTGAGGCCCAGGTGAGCTTGTTCTTCTCCTACTCCAAAGCCCCAAGCAGTTAATGTGTAGCAGCTGTATTTTTGCAGCACCACATTCTAATAACTACCTGTTCTCTCCCACCTGGGTCTCTAAGCAGGTGATCTGAAGTAGGAGCCACCCAATGTTTCACAGGTGGGAAGAAGAATCAAGAGACAGATAATCTGTAAACAGATTTCATGCTTTAAGATTATAATCATTCATCAAGATGCAAGTCATCATCTTTTCTTGTCATGTTTTAATAGCTTTCAAATAGAAACCACAAGTTCTGAAGTGGTGACACCACCTCAGGATTTAGAAAGCGTATTACTTAAGTGTGCAGGTAACATTGGCTTTCCATTTAGCATGGTTTTTCTGGTGGGGTTTTGTTTTGGTTTTTGGGGGGGGGGTGGGGGGTGGGTGGATGGTGTTGGTTTTTTTAATGAGCCTGAAGAGATGGCCCTTTCAGGCAGGCTATCCTGCCATGCCACCACATATCCAACTTACCCTAAAAGATGCCTGACATAAAAAGGTTAATTACTAAACCTGCATGCCAAGCACCTGTATAGCTACCATGAGTGAAGGGAGCATCTGTTTTCAGATTCCTCATTCAGCTTCTGTGCCAGCTACACTGATCACTGCTGGAACCCAGGGAAATAACTCCTGACATTTCAACAAAAGACAAACAAGAAGCACAAAACCCAGGAGTTTTCAACAGAATGACTAAACAGACAAGACTGCATTTAATTCTAAAACAAAGAAAAAAAGTACCACCAAGAACCAGCCTATTCCTTTTTTTTTGCACTTGCTTTCTGGTCTTAGTACTTTTTGCTTACAAAAGTTACTAATTAGAAGCAAGGTTACTTGATAGGTATGAGCACAACCTTTAGAGAGAAAAGCACCAACTGCTTTTATATTCTGTGGCTCTGAGTTTTTCCAGTACTTCTCTATCAAGTCTAATTAAAAATATTTTAGCTCATTAATTCAGACATAGCTAGTATTTCCTACCAGTGGTTTAACTTGTATCAGTACTTTGCTCTTTCTCTACAGTAATAGTGGAGATTGATATAACACTGAGATCACTTAACATTCTAAAAAAAAAAAAAAAATTAAAAAATTTAAAAAAAAAAAAAAGGAACTGTTCTCTGTCTCTAACCACAGAGGATTGCTACAAGGAAAGCCTTCAGAAAATACTATTGGAGTGCAAGTCCCTAAAATATCTTCAGCCACCTAATGTTCTGTAGAATTTCAAGTCACATTTCATGCTCTTTGAACTCATATATAGGTGCTAAGCACCCACTGGCTCTGAAATGCAGAAATCACATGGCATGCAGAAACCAGCACAGAAGTAGCCAATTCATCCAGATGACTTGCTAGGCTAAGTGCAGCACATTCCTATTAAAAATGGATAGACTTGGTTTTAAATTAGGAGTCACAAAGAGTGGAAGTTACATGTTTTTCTTTCCAAATCAAATATTTAACAGAGGAAAACCACAGGTGTCACTGACAAGGAAAGATTAGTTGTGGCTTAAAACCACACACATGGATTGAAAAGTAGTGAGACATGCTCTGCTCACTAAGTAACCTTACACATGCATCATTTAGACTGATACTTCTTGTCACAGAATTAGAAGCATTTGTTTCCAAGAATCAGAATTTAGCTATCAGGGAAACGACCACTTTTTTTTAAAAAATATTACAGTGTCTGGGATTAATAAAGTGTTTACAACCAAAAGTATACAATCTTTTCATCTTAAGAGGTTTAGTACTACAGCTACAGTCAGGTGTGTGTGTGTGGCAAGAGCAGGGGAACCACTGGCAGCATCTGGGTGAGGGAGGAAACAAAGGAGCCAACAGTTTCAATTTAAGAGTTTGTTTCCTCAGCCTAGTGCAAACTAACCCACCATGAAATACTGCAAACATACCAGATCTTAGTGAAACACAGTTAAATCTAGAGCTCTGGTCCTCCTTTTAAAAAAGCCCTTTCAGCAAGGGGAGATTAAACCTAAGACCCAAACATGGAAGCAGCCTACTGGATTGTCACTCTTGCAACATGATACAGAGGAAAAAGGTGATTATTATGAATTCTACATTAGATGGTGTTAATTAGCTGATTATAGACAAGTGCTCTGCCAGCAAACAAACAGAATGCCTGGGGAAATCAGTTTATGGGTCCCTCCTGAAGTAGACTTGAATCCTCATCCTACTTACTAGGCACAAGATTCTCAAAGTATGTGCTGTGTGCTTTATGCAACAAATAGCAGGTCTCTGACCTAAATTGGGAGAGCCTTTATGGAACAGGAAAGGTACGATGGATTTGAAAGATGTAGGCAAATAAAAAAACAACTAGTATCTCAAAGTAAAAGTAACTTCACACAGTTGGAGAATTATACTTAACTGTACAAGAAGTTTCTTACAGCCTATTTGAACAGACTGGGTGTCTGTTCATGGGAGTGATTAACACATTTATGTGGGATGCACTGGTGCACTTTATGCCATGTAAATAGCTTGCAAGAAGATTTCTATCCTGTAAATTGCAAAGAAAACCTCATCTTCCACAGACTCTACAAACTTTGATACACTGTCAGCAATATTCCAATCCTCTCTTTAGTTGCTGTCCCTCTCCAAACTGAATCTAAGTTGAATAAGCGCTGTCCTAGAATACATTGAGAAGTGCCAGATGACAGACGTGCTCACTTAAGACTCAGCGTTCTAACTTCTTGTCTGATTTACCTGTTTGGCCCACAAGCTTTATAAGCCATGCAGATCATGAGCCACATGATGTAATACAGCATCAATACAGCCTTGATTCCACATACATACTCACATAAGAACAAATATTAACAATATTCAGCCTGCTCCCATAATTTAACTATTTCCCTTCATTTCCACAGATCTTTCTCTCCCCACCCTGCAGTGTGACTTCGAGACGTCCACATTTATTTGAAGCATTTGCCTTATGATTCTGAATCATACAGAGAAAACTGTGTAATAGAGGAAATCAAGCCTTCTAACTTTAGATTCTTGAATTCCATCCAAGTTAGGTGCCTAAAACAGTAAGTGTAACTATTTGTGTCCCTAGACATCCAGTTCTGGGATGACTTCATCAGGAATAAAGGACAGGATGAGATATCAAGTTTCATAAGTATAAAAATATTCAGCTATGTGATGCTGTCTTGAATCTGGATTAAAGGCTGACATGATACATAAAAGTTAATAGTGGCTATGTACTGAATCATTTTCACTTAAATGGTAAATCAGATGTTTGTTGACTAAAAACAAGAATACCACAACTACTTTTTGACACTCCTGCTGGTAGACTGAATTGCTGTTTCCAGAGTATAGATAGGGCATACACAGAGGATGTAGTGGAAACTCCTACCACATGAGGCAAGGGCAATTTCAGATTCAATGTTCATTCTACATCCCAGAAAATTTTAACCAAGCAGTGGTTTTAGTCTTTTATTTCAAAGAATCTTATGGTAAGTTCATACTTTAGTTTTTTCATATGCTCATAAAGAAGCAAAAGAGGCCTTGCTTCTACATGTCAGGATATTAATTTTTCTGAAGTGATAGTGGCTACAGAATTACCATCCTGAAAGGTGTAACAATTTAATTAGAATGAAATGAAAGGCTTCTGGTAATAATCACTACACTTGCAGTTAATGGCTATTAACTGAAGAGTAAAATAAGTCCCCTGCACCCTACCTAGAGCCCATGGCTCTAAGCATTCGGTTTATTCAGTGCATTACTGTGTTGGAACTTTTGCTTTCACCAATTAGTCACAGTTTCTCCTGCTTCTCATGGTAAGAATAAAAGCTGCTCAAAGCTGTCGTTGTTCCATATTCCAGAAGAGACGGTTGCGTAATTACTAATTATCAGTGAGTCATATTTGTTGCAGAGCAGGGAAAGCCAAAGCTAATGTCAACTCTGCACTGAAGAAAAGTACCAAGATAACATTAAGGAGGAAAGCATTTATAAATATCTTGAAAGTGGAAGCAGGGTTAAATTTAGTTCGAGATGGCAGAGAAGCAGCTCAGATTGGTTAAGTAACCTTTAACTTGCAGTCATTTGCAGAAAGGAGGACAGAGTTGTCTGAAGAAGCTCTGAAGAATACTCTAGAAGAGAGCAAGAAAACCTAAAATTTAAAGTGATAAGTGAGACCTGTCAACCTTTGCTTCTAAATTTATGATGGTACACCACATTAAAAATAAGAGCAGACAATTCATATCAGCTCCACTGGAACTATTTTTCAGTTTCTAGAAATTTACTCAGACATACAGTGAATGTCACCAGCCTAGACAAAGTAAATTGCACATACTTCAGCATAAAAAAGATTGACAAATAGCAAGAATACACTTTAAAGCAATTCACTTACATTTCTCCACAGTAGCCATTCTTTGGTGACTTTTCCTCATTTCTGTTTTAAAGTCTGCTCAGCAGATTGTGAAATATGTAAAAATATTACGAAAAGTTACACTTCCCAGTTCTGTGCAGGGTACTTCTCAGATCCAAGTGACCTTTATAAACTTGTTCTTTGTTTTTGAACAACATACAATCTAATACTGTACTATGAATAAAGGGTAAAATGTTTAACAGCACAAGACACATAAGGGATAACATCTTAAAACTTTTGTTCAATTTTGAATCAACTAAAGAGACCAACAAAAACCATTTATATTTGGTAGTCTTAAACTCAAGTAAAGGAAAGGTTATGCTTTAAAGCTGGCAGACTGCACACCACAGCTTACAGATCACGCATGATCTCTATAACTGTGCTCTTGATAAAAGGAGGAATCCATGAAATCTGAAGATTCCAAGAAATTAAGCTTAAAACACAATAAACACAAACCATTTTGGTGATGTACTAACTTAATGCTACCTTTTCCTCCATCACCACAAAACACAGATGCTACAAACAGCTGTATTGCAATTCTTTGAAACATTAATCCAAAAGCTACTGCAAAGCCACAGTACCCTTTTAAACCATGTGAAAAGGCATCCATCTATTTAAGTTTGAAACTAATACTACAAATTAACAGGCAATGACAGTAAGGAGAAAACAAGCTGACAGACAAAGTCACCACGATCAAGCATATCTCACCATGTGTTTTGATATGACCCCACAAAAGTTTAGATTGTGGGGGGTTTGTTTGTTGTTTTTGTTTTGTGATTGTGAAGGTTTTGTTTTTTAAAAACACAGTATTAGTCATTAACTTGACTTTCAAAGCTTCTCACAAGGAGCATACTCATGTATATTAAGATGCCATTTATGCTATCCAGTTATTTTCCACAAATTAGACTAAAACTATGCAAAAATACAATAAACACTGTAATGACACTTTCAAGGGATTTGTTTATTTTTGGTTTACAAACAAAAGGCACCCAATATTTCTGTTTATGTCTTATAAAAGCTCACGGATTTAGCATTTGTTTCCAAACATCTGTTCCTACAGCAGAGAAAAACATTACAGGAAAACGTAATTTTTTTCCTGGTCCCAAATTTAAATACCAGTAACTTAAGTGATCATGTTGTTTCAGACTGCTCTTCTTCCTATTTAACCAACTGGATTACCTCCTGTAACTTGCTAGTCAGTACAGTGAGTCTAGCTTACTGTATCAAAATATAGTTCCGGTATATTTTTGATCAACATCTATTATGTGCAAACACTGTATGAAGAACTGCAAGAGAACAGGGTTCTGATATGGAAAAACCTCCAGTAGTTTTAGATAGAGTTTCACAGACTGACCACAGGAAGTGACAAAACTAATGTAATAAACATGACACAATCTTTTGTCAGTTAAATAGGATGCCTGATGAGTTTGTGTAAGATACCAATAGTGCACAGAACCACGGTCTTCAAAGAGGGAAAAAAATGGGTTTCTAAATTGGCAAATGTTTAAAGAGTAGACATTAAATATCCTTATGTTTAAAGTAATCCTTTTCTTTGTTATTTATTCAAAAGAATAAATTTCTAAGCAGTGTTTTGGACCAGAAATAATTAGTTCACTGGCTTCATAGTTCTCAGTATTAACAAATCAACATTAAAAGTATCATGTGTAATAGTTATAAACAACCAAAATTCATAAGTGAATTTCTTCACAGAATCATTTTCAGAATATGATATATTTGTCTTTTGCAAACTTCAACCACATGCCAACATGGGACAAGGGGTGTCATTGGAGAGTAGGCACCTCTGAAAAAAGTCTACAATGCAGGAATGCTTAAGCATACTTTCAGGTCTAGTAAAATACTTGGGGAGGCAACTAAAAAGTTTAATACACCTAATTATTTGTTAAAGCGTAACATCTTCAATCACAGAGGCCATAATTTATTTTCAGACACAGTCAGAGGTCTCTCACACCAGGTGTGGTCCTAGACCATTTAGCTTTTCATCACTAACATATATACACAGGTAATTTTAAAAAGGAATTACAGCTTAACTTCTTACTCCAGAATATTTAGCTTCAGCAAGGAAGCCATTATCTTTTCAAAATGAGATAGACACCTGCAGGAAAGGTATTCTCTTTAAAGTAAGAGTTTTCACAAGAATAGTAAAATAAGTCTTTTACATACTTAATTCAAATAGGACAAAAAACTACCAAGGGCAAGTATAACATAGCTTTTCTGTAATTAAGTCATTATTTGCCTTTCCAAGCAGAATCAAGAACATATTCATCAGTATTAACTGATTTTAATGAATAAACACTAGGCAAGGGTGCTGGTCAGTGCATCAATTAGAGGAACATTACAGTGTTCTCAGAATTCTGTGCAACCAAAATTTAAAGGGATCTTAATGTATTGCCTTAAACAAGGATTCAGTCTTTTCTTACAACTTGCTATTTTTTACAAATGTTTTCCCTACTGAAAGAAAGTAACATGCAGGAAAAAAAAACAGATTTTTTTCAGATTTAAACCTAATAAATTAAGTTAAAAGACAGATGAAAAAAATGTTAACATACTTTCATTTTGAAGGAAGGTGCACCTTGCTCTGCTTGCCCAGTGAAATGAGAGGTTTTATTGGGGCAGGGATGAGAAAGTGTGCTTACGCATTGGGGTTGTCCATGCATCACATTTCATAGCTCAGATTAAAAAAACCTATTAATTCATGAAGTATTTGGTAACATTGCTTAGAATTTAAAAACAGGTATATCTCTTAATGAAAGCCTATAGTTTGTCCAGCTACTATTACCAGTAACATAAATAGCAACTAAGCATAATAAATTCCTTTCAAATATATTTACCTTTTGAAGTCAGAAGTGTAATAATCAAGTGCTGGCTCTGTGTTCTCAATAAAAATCATTAAAAAGAGAGGACGGTCAATGACTTTATTTTTGCCCCGCTCAGGATTACATTTCCTTTTATCTATTCGATGACAGGATCAATTCTGCTTTCAGAGAAGCAAATTGTTCATGCTGACATAAATGTAAGTTGGATAAAGCCACAGTTTCTAGCACAGAACTGAATCACTAAGTGCATTCTGACGACCAGATCAGACAAAAGGCTTTCAGTAATTAAGGAAGGGTGAATTTTTTGTTTTTTCTTTTTTCCTTTTAAAGCAAAGTAGGCACCATTGTTGCATCCCTACTTTGAGAAGGGAAGAAGTGGCAAAAAGTAAAGACAAATTACAAAAATCCTCAAATTTCTTTTTTTCCAGGAGATCCACCATCATTTATACACTTTTGCAACTTGTAAAACCCTTTGTAATTTAGAAGAATTTCAAATAAATAGGTCTACAGCAACTAGCAACTACTAAGTCAATGCTTATCTTGCTCTATGTGGAGTAAAACTTAAAAGAAAAAAATCATGTTAAGGCAGATTTCAATCAAACAAGTTCCAAATTGCACAGTTACATTGGTCAGTGGTCTAAAATGTTTTCTCCAGGTCAAAGAGTTAAAGTTATTTAATTGCTTGTCTAATGCCAATTCAACATGGCACTTGACCATTTTATTTGCTCTGTTTCCAAGAAGATACACAACTAACATTACATATACCATACTGTATATTTTGCACTCCAATTTAAGATGAAATTATGCTTTTACAAAATGTGAGATGACTACATGTTACAGGCTTTGTGCAGTTAGACCACCATATGCATAGATGTCCTAATGCTAAATTCTCTTCTTCAGTATCTCATAGTACTGGAGGCTCTGAAGTAGGAGAGGAACTTGTAACACAGACTAACCACAAAGTACCAGATATTTCTTGCCATTTGTGATCTTGCAATAAAGATACGCCAGATCAGGATCACAAGAATTGTGTTGAAGCCATAGCGTATATTCCTTAACCTAAGGAAAAACAAAAGAAATAATTAAAAGCCAAGGTATTTACAGCAAATAAGAACACTCTAAAAATTAACTTCTAATGTAGAATTTAATTTCTTCATCTATTCATCTCAAGATATGAGTGGTATTAAGTAAATGATGGAAATAAGCTGATAAGTGAAAGACCAGAGAAGGCTTTTCCATAGTTCACTGTTGAAAAGTGGAACACATGAAAACTAAGGAACAGAGCCAGCCCTGTAGCTAACCACAGGTACTTCTGCTTTATAGCTGCTTGATAAAAACCTCTTAAAGTCAAGGGCACACACACAATAACTTACCTATAGAAGGCTACCAGCCACCCCAAAAACCAAGAAAATATTTAACACTATGAACTCCCCTCATCCCCTCCATGTATTTAAAACTAAAAATATGTAGAAGTAACTCCAGCTGCTGCTAGAAAAAACCAAACAACTACATCATAGGATTTTCCAGCCACAGAGACCAGAGCCTTCACTGCAATTTTAAACTCATTCCTTCTCAGAGAATTATATTTCAAGATTAGAACTTAAGTGTCCTTTTAGGGCAACTGTGACTTTCAGCAATCTTCTCACATGTAAAGATGGAAGCTTCAAGACAAACAGTAACTAGATTTTGCTCAGATTTCTTAGAAAGAGAGCAATCTCTTTGGTTCAGCAGATCATGACAATTTGTATTTTAAGGGCAGCTCTTTAAGGAAATACTGCCCTTACCTTGTTTTGCATGTAGACTGGGCGTTGCTATAGCCAGACATTCCTTTACATACCTTATTTGTAGAAAAAACAGTCTAAATTTCTATATTACAAGAGTAAAGCTCACTTTTCTATTTGAGGAAAAATTTTACTCGGTAGTTTCCTAGAGAAGTCAAATTCCCTAGCCTGCCACATCTGGTTAATATTGAAGCAATGGACTCCTCAAGTTCAGATTAGAGTTAAGCACTAGATGGTAACAGAAGAGACCAACCTATTACCTCAGAGTAAATATATGTTAGAATCTAAACCTCTTGCAAAATAACCCACTTATAAACAGAGAGCAGGGGGCAACCAGATGCCGTTCCAATACAAGACTATTTCTCATGTTATTTTTGGTACAATCCTTTATACAAAGAATGGTAACTATATGATAACTCCTATGCATTTTTTAACAGCACCTAAATTAAAAAAAAAAATCAGAATGGGACACCTCTTCAGCTATCCCCACCATTATCAAAGATTACCATCTTTCAAAAGACCTGATGAGATGCATTTGCGGGTCCTGAGGGAACTGGTGGATAAAGTTGCTAAGCCACTATCCATCATATCAGGAGAATTTGTGACAGCCTGGTGAAGCTCCCACTGACTGGAAAAGGTGAAAAAACACCCCCATTTTTAAAAAGGGAAAAAAGGAAGACCCAGGGAACTACAGGCTGGTCAGTTTCACCTCTGTGCCCAGCAAGATCACGGAGCAGATACCCCTACAGAACTAGGCACATGGAAAATAAGCAGGTGATGAGTGACAGCCAACATGGCTTTACTAAGGGCAAATCGTGCCTGACAAACTTGGTGGCCTTCAACAGGGTTACAGCATTGGTGGACAAGGGAAGAGCAACTGACATCATCTACCTGGACTTGTGCAAAGCATGTGACACTGTCCCACACAACATCCTCATCTCTAAACTGGAGAGACGTGGATTCAACGGATGGACCACTCAGTGGACAAGGAATTGGTTGGATGGTCGCACTCAGAGTTGCAGTCTATAGTTCCATGTCCAAGTGGAGGTCAGTGACAAGTGGCATTCCTCAAGGGTTGGTATTGGGACTGGTACTGTTTAACATCTTTGTCGGCAACATGGACAGCGGGATCAAGTGCACCCTCAGCAGGTTTGCCGATGACACCAAGCTGTGTGGTGCGGTCGACACACTGGAGGGAAGGGATGCCATCCAGGAGGGACCTTAACAGGCTTGAGAGGTGGGCCTGTGCAAACTGCATGAAGTTCAACAAGGCCAAGTGCAAGGTCCTGCACGTGGGTCAGGGCAGTCCCAAGCACAAACAAAGGCTGGGCAGAGAACGGACTGAGAGCAGCCTTGATGAGAAGGACTCTGGGGTGTCAGTGAACAAGAAGCTCAACATGACTCTGCAATGTGCGCTTGCAGCCCAGAAAGCCAACCATGTCCTGGGCTGCATCAAAAGAAGTGTGACCAGCAGGTCAAGGGAGGTGATTCTGCCCCTCTACTCTGCTCCTGTGAAACCCCCACCTGGAGTATTGCATCCAGCTCTGGGGTCCTCAGTACAAGAGAGGCATGAAGCTGTTGGAGCAAGTTCAGAGGAAGGCCACGAAGATGAGAGGACTGGAGCACCTCTCCTATGAGGACAGGCTGAGAGAGTTGGGGTTGTTCAGCCTGGAGAAGAGAAGGCTCTGGGTAGACCTTATTGTGGTCTTCCAATACCTAAAGATGACCTATAAGAAAGCTGGAGAGTGACTGTTTACAACGGCATGTAGTGATAGGACAATAGGTAATGGATTTAAGCTGAAAGAGGGTAGATTTAGATTAGATATTAGGAAAAATAATAATTTTCTGTGAGTGTGGTGAGGCACTGGAACAGGTTGCCCAGAGAAGTTACAGATGCACCCTCCCTGGAAGCATTCAAGGCCAGGTTGAATGGGCTTTGGGCAAACTGGTCTAGTGGAGGGTATCCCTGCTCAAGGCAGGGGGGTTGGAATTGGATGATCTTTAAGGTCCATTCCAACTCAAACCATTCTGATTCTGTATTTGAGATCATAACATATCATGCCGATCTGCTCTGGAACTGCAAATCCTTGTCTTTAGAAGAATAACCCAAGTAATGACTTGGACCACTTTGTGCTATCAGGATAGCAGATGTGAAGTAGTATTGCAGAACAAGATTAACCACTTATTTCACTCTTTAAAGAGACAAATCAGAAGGTCTACAACTGTCATTATGAATCAGCCAAGAACAAAACAAGGGCAACTGTGCCAGTAAAATGCCGGACAGTAACAACATATTCAAATTGGAGGAGTTGAGCCACAGATAAAAGGCTAGAAGTCATGTTAGAGCACCAACATAAAAGTTTCCTGCTCTGAGGTAGAGAGTCCATGCCTGTTTACTCGCCTGCTACAAAAGATCACATTCCCAGAAGAAACAACTATTGTTTATTAAATGTCCTTAACTGAACAAGCCATTCTGATTGTGTTACTGTGTACCTTTTTTACCTTCCAAAAGACACTTGGGTAAAATCAGAAACCTGGATTACAGTACACACTAGTGATCAGAGCTACAACCATACTCCCAGACTGATATTGTAACTATTAATACAGAGAGCAACTCAGGAGCAACAAATAAAACAAGAAAGATGACATCTGACTTCTTTAGAAAATACTGCAGACCACTGGACTGGAACAGAATAATTGTGGAGGATCTAAACAGGTGCTATAGAGAACAATTAAGTCATAACATGGAAAAGCAAAACTTGACAAGGGCAGGAAAATGCAGTATATATAAATAGAGGAAAATAAAAATTTCTACTTACTTATTCAAGTGTTTCCTAGCTGCAGGGAGGCCAGACATCTCTTCATTGAGCACATATTTCTTTGTTCCCATGCAGTAATTTTCCATGTATTCTGCCCAATGTAGTTGTCGAACATCGAAATTAAACGTCTGTATAAAATAAAAGCATTCACCCTTAGTTGCCTAAAAATTCTCCTGATATATATAATAAAGGAGAATAAATGCCTTTATACCAGATAACTTTCTTGCATCAAAGAAAAACTGGAATTATCTTGTCCTTAATCATAAGGACGATCCAGATTTAGATCCCACTTCTGACTCAACCACCAGCTTCTTATACCATCTCTTCCAAATTTCAACAATTTCATGACTTATTTTTCCTCCTCAGCAGTAATATTCTTCCCTTAACTTCCACATGCACTGCTTTCCCATTTGATCTGTCTGTAAGGAATTCCACTCTAGAAAAAACTATTTTCTATTACGTTGTTTCCTTTTAAGCAACAAAATTCTAATATGCTGTAGAATCAACACTGCTCTGTGGCAAGTCCACTGTTTAATAACTACAGAGTTCTTTTACCTGTGCTTATAATGGTACAGCTACATTTTAAGAAGAACCACGTGAGTATCCTCCTCAGGAGAGGAAGGTACTACAGTAAATTCACAACTCAAGTTTTTCACAGATGTATTGATTTCCTCAAGTCAAGATTCAGCTGTTTAAGTCCCAATAAATACCAAGATTTTCCTAGTAGGTTTTTAACTTTGCCAATTTTGTTCCAGGTAAAAGAATGAGCAAGATCATTACAGGAACAAGAGACAAGTAAACAGTTTCGTGCAGTGAAACTGTATTCAGATTTAGAAGCTGTTATACAGACATGAAATCCTCAAGTCCATGCTTCCATAGTGGTCAGGAAGCAAAGCCTTGTTTTATTCACAACATGTGTAAAATGTTAACAGCTTGGCCATTTGGTTGCTACATAGGCAACACCACACACGATCAGGCCACTCCAAAGACAACCATCTTTTACATCAGGCCTCCTTCAAGGGGGTCCTGCCCTTCCTCATCTCTGATCACACCACTGATCTAGCTCACGACACAGCCCTGGCACAACTGAAAGGTTGCGTCACAGATCTCCAGCGCTGAGTTAGTGCTAAGGTTAGCTCTGTGTTACAGTAAGCAGCATTACCAGTTCATGTCCTTATTCAATCTTAAATCAATAAGCTTATATTTCACTTTCAGTCCCCATGCCCACATAACACAGCTACTTGCCTTTTTGTCTTGTGGGTTTAGCTGGTTCATTAGCATAGTCATATTTTCAGTATTCCAGATCCAAGAATTGCTTGTAAAGTATTCTAATAACATCATGGCCTTATGAAGACGTGTTATTGTTTTCATCATCCTACAGTCCAAGGCATGGAATGTACAGGTTACAACAGTAAAGGTTAGTTCAAACAAGAAAAACAGTAAGATTGTAAATTTTTTTTACCCTCCAACCCCACACCCCTATGTTAACATATCCCACCCTGCTCTGTACCCAAAGCATGTTATATTAGATCAATAGGATGTTTCTGCATATTATTAGAGTGGACCATGGCTGTCCAATCTTTTTATAGAGACAGAAATTATAGGACAATCCTTTTTTCCTAATCCTACTTCCCAGTGCAATAGTAAGTTTCTTCCCTAAAAAAAAGCAAAGATGGTAAAATGTGTTCTTCTGTTGGTAACTCTTATTTCAGGACACAGAACATTTTTCAGCATACTGGAATATCTAGCTATACTGAGCAGTTTGATTTGATGAAACAGTTGAATTGCACAGTGCAAAACATATGCACATGACAACTTTAAGCAAGGGAGTAAGTTTCCCTGATGTTCCCACACACTGTGCAAGACCAGATCTCTGTAACAAAACTGGTTTGTTATGGTCACTAAGAGATTGAGGCTTAAAACCACCAAAAATATGGCTTAGCCCCTTAAACCCTACTGCTTCTGCAGCAAAGGGCAGGAAAATATTTAAGGGTACAGACAGGGCACAGCAGATCCTGCTGTGATCAGTTCTATGCTACTTCAAAATATGCAGAAACACCTTCTATCCTCTCTTATTATGCAGAGGAAGCAACTCTACAAAAACATCACTTAGAGTACAGAGAAATTATGTTATAAGGATCAATTTGGGCAAGTTTCTCTTTGATCGGACTATCTGAAGTGGACTCAAAAAATGTGAGCCATCCAGTCTCTCAGATGCAAATTTTCCACATTTATGACAAGAAAATTTAAGTGTTTCAGTGCTAGAGAGAGTCACTCAATTTTAGTAAGTATTAACTAGTACTTCATAACCTAATCCTATTAAATTCCCACTTTGGGTGCTTGAGCTTTTTCCAGCTCTCAGAACTGATTCCAATTTGATCCTTATAGCAGGACACACTGATCATTTTAAGCAAGGGGTAGGGGGGTAAGGAGGCAAAGAAAGCAGACCAACCCAGCACTAACAGGAAATGGCTTTCTGAAGTTAAGTTTTGTTCAATGAAGTTCATAGAAGCAATAAAAAACACTGATTTTTCTCTGAAAGCTGCCTTGATGCATTCATACTTGTAGAAGGGATATAGCACATTGTCCCAGAAACTCTTCTAAACAGTCCCCTACTGTCACAAATGGCTGGCATCCCCATATCTAAGGGAATATCAAAATTGCCTCTTTCTCTTGAAATGGAGTAATACAAACTGCAGAGACCACTGAAAAAAGCAGAGTATCTCTAAAGCAGAAAAAGCACAAATATTTTTCCTTAAACCTTACAGGAACCTATTCACAGAGTAAAATTCAGAATTGTATTAAAATTTTAGACCACCAGCTAATTTTATTAATAGACATTTCCAGATGCTTTCACACACCTATTTATAGTTTCAACGGTTGGGCAAGATGGCAACAGTGGGAGCTGAGTTGAACCAGAGTTCCTCTGATTCAAAAATAATTAGGAATGTAAGACTATGCATACAAAACATATCCTGTGCTAACAAAACTGAACATGAAAAAAAGCATAATAGTTAAGTCAAAAAATTCAGAAAATAACTCAAAACTTGGAAAGCAAAGATCTCACTGGTCAGTTAAGCCAGAAAGACCTCATAGCAAAATGGCCTGGATAAAAATAGTGCCAAACAGGACATGGTGGCTAAGACTTTTTGCAGAGGTCTGTCCACTGACAGTCTTAAGATTTAACTTAATTGACTTGCCCTTTTGTGCCTCCCCAATTTGTGTTCTTATGCTAAGCCACAAGAGCAGCTAAGTTTTAGAGCACTTAGACTACTACAGATTAAGACTTCTGCCCCTGCAAAATACTAAATGGTGCAACTTAACATCTGATCAGACAGGTGTAGATTTTGCACTTGTTACTGGCCACTGACATTGGTTTTCGCTCTTTTCGGTACAGAAAAGCTAAACTAAATTTTAACTAATGTAAAGACTAACCTCTGCTGGGAATCTTGCTGTCTCTACTTATGGATAAGGTTTTAGAGTATAGCTAAGCTGATTAAAAAGAGCTCCTTACCTCGGCTGCAAATTTTTTCCCCTCCCTACAATGCAAACTGGATTTAGTAACTGGCCACAGAACCAACTGATTCAATTTATCAGTGGAATTTTTTTTTCTTTGTAGGGTTAGTGTCTTGATATATCAGCGAAAAGAATCAAATGTGTCCACATTCTCTCAACCGCTAGATCAATTACAAGGTTGGCAGAATAGGACCAACTTTCTTGGTGACAGTTTGTTAGTTTACTCTAAATCAACATGAAACTACACTTTCAAGTATGGTGACAGCCTCTCATATTCAGAGATGTCAGCAATGAGTGTCATTTAGTGGACACTTGTTTAGATCTGGCAAACTAAGTTTTATAACTTCAATGGCACCATATTCCTCCTACAAATGGGAATACACACACAGCTCAAAAAAGAGCATGAGAACACATAATGGAACTTTATCTCTCAACCTGAAGTTTTGAAATATACACTTCACAGGTTGTTCCAGAGAGAGCCGTTGGATACAAGTCATAAATATCAAAGCCATATATAACCAGTCAGTATACTATCAAGCATTGCATCATGCCTTCTTCATAAGCTGAAGACAGAAAAAAGTCAGACCTGCTGATCGTCATAAAGAACATTAGCAGCAGCAGGCAAGTCAGTGTGACAGCATGCAAAACTTTCACCTAGATACCAAGTAGAATTTTGCCTCTACTAGGCAGTCCTTACTGCCATTAACACAAAAAAACATAACAGTTTGAGAAGCACATCACTGGAATTAAAAGTTTTAAGCAATAATTAACTCAATTATCCGTCAGTTAGGTGGGCATGTGTCTATACCAGACAACTGTAAGCAACCTGGCTTAAGGCTATGACTGCATTTTCAAGTCTTACACACAACCTATTGTCTCCAGGCTAAAACCAGTTCTGATGCTAAATGCAGACTGATCCTTCAGCAGATCTACAGGCTGCCAATCTGAAAGTCTCTGCATAAGCATTAGAGATAACTAATTATTATTATTTTTTAAAAAGATTCCTCTAAAATACATAAAGTTTTCAGATTTGTCTTTGTTCAGATTTTCATGTAGATGCAGATTTTGAAGTGTAAAACATACTAATGGAATTCTTATCTTTCCAGCAGCTCTGTGGTTCCTTTAAGTGCACAACTTAAAAGTGCTTCCAAGAAGAAAAAACTTATTAATCTATTCAATAAAAGTGTACTCTTTACTCATTTCTGGTTTGTAAGACAGTAACTATGTGAAAGGTGCTTCATGTTAAGTTTTAAGAAGCTTTAAATCAAAGTGATAGATACGAAATTTTACACCTCCCTAAATACATCAACCACACCTTCACTTCAGCTTTCTAAGAAGCAGTAACAGAAAGTCAATTGCTGGAGAAATCCCAGAATTACAACTTTAAGTATTTCATGCTACGTTCTGTTCTTTCAGACTAACTGGAAAGATCTGCTGGGTGTATATTTTTGAAGGTTTTAAGATTTCAAATATAGTGAATTGTTTTTAAATAACTGTCCTAGTTTCTGCTGGAATAGAGTTAATTCTCTTCCTAGTAGCTGGTATAGTGCTGTGTTTTGGATTTAGTATGAAAATAACATTGACAACATGCTAATGTTTTAGTTGTTGCTAAGCAGTGTTTGCAAATAAGTCAAGGACTTTTCAGCTTCCCAGACTCTGCCAGCGAGGAGGCATGAGCCTTCCACAGGAGGTACACAAGGAGCTAGGAGGGGGCACAGCCAGGACAGCTGACCCAAACTGGCCAAAGGGATATCCATACCATATGATGTCATACTCAGTATATAAGCTGGGGGCAGCTGGCCAGGGAGGCCTGCAGCTTGGTAACTAGCTGGGCATCAGTCAGCGGGTGGTGAGCAATTGTGCTGTGCATGACTTTTGCATCTTTTTATCATTATAATTCTCTTCCTTTTCTGTCCTATTAAATTGTTTTTATCTCAACCTACAACTTTAAATTTTTTTCTATTCTCTCGCCCATCCCACTGGGAGGGGGGAGGGGAAGCACAGGGAAGAAGGGGAGTGAGCAAAGGCTGTGTGGTTGTTTTAGCTGCCTGCCAGGTTAAACCACAACAGTAACATATGGTTCTGTTGTGCTAAGCACTATGCAAAGTTACAACAGAAAACTATGCCTTACATTAATTACACAATTAATAAGCTTTGCCATGCAACTAAATATGTATGGCAAGCTACTGACAACACTATCCTTAAACGTGGATGCTAAGGATTATCACCACTATTTATGTTATAGCATTGTGCAATTACAGTCTTAAGTATTTAGTATAAAATATTAAATCTTCATTATGCCAGTCTTTATTGTACATGTTCTTTCTACAAAATTTGGAAGAAATATTATATGTACTATTTCTTCTTTCCCTTTCCTTAGCTGTTAATATTAACAGAGAATTATTGAATTCAAGAACCTTCAACTAGATGCAAAAACAGCAAAAAGATTTCCATCTCACTAAAAACATTACTTCAAGTGAGGTGAAAAGAATGATTTCATACTGCAGAAAGATTTAAACAGGTAAGTTTTTGAAAAACCCTGAACAGGAAGATTTTTTTTTTTAATTATTATGACCATAATCCTTTAGTTCTGAAGGGTCATAGGCCTGATCTATTTCTTCCACTTGTTAAAAATTTCTCATTCAGTTGCAGTACAATATCCTGTCAGTATGACAATAGTGCGGTTAAACCTACAGTAATTTCATTGCTTAAGAGTTCTTCCTACATCGTACACAATAAAGACTTCAGAAGTGTATGCAGACTCAGCACAGAGAAGGCAGGCCATTGATCATGGGAAGTCAAGTTAGCACGGTATTTGAATATTCTTGTGCTGATTTTACTACATTTTTACTGTACTGCTCAAGTTTTTCTGCTAAATAGTGGTGGAGAGAAGGCACATTTGAAGTTAAGCAAGTCCTTTTTCACTCAGAACAACATTATATTGAGTTTAAGAATCTCCAATAATGTTCCTAAGGCTTTAGAAGTTTTCTATCATATGCTACCTGGTTATTAAACCCATTCTGTCAACTAGACAGAATGACCACAGCAACAGTAGCACATCCCTATACCATGAAAATCTCCAGCCCATCTGTTAAAGCAGCTTTCAAAGTACTTTGAGCCAGAAGACTAGGAAAAAGTAGAAGAGTAAAGATCTGTCTCAATTTTTTTCTATTAAACAACACATGAAGCCCATTTAAGACTGCATGTCTTGCTTGCATCTATATATTCATTTGCTTCTACTGCTCCTATTGCAGGCTCCCATTTTTTAAGTGCTTTAAAAAAAAAGAAGAAAGCTATATAATGAAGGCTATATTCCTGTAAGTGGGCGGGGTATCAAACTTAAAAGCTTTTCTTTCAAGTGCATTTGAGTAACCTTAGTGACTGAACAATAGCTTGTTTTAGTTGAATCTCCCATCCCTCCTTCAAACTGGAAGTCTTGTGCATGATAGGAAACTCACCCACTCACTGTTATATTAAACTAATTAGAAATACTCAGATCAGTAATACTTCACAGGCTAGAACATACATAATTAACGTCACCAATTGTACTAGTACTAAATAAAGTTCTAAATTCCACCTTTGGACATCAAGTAAGAACTCTAGGAAAAACAAAAACAAGATTCAACATTCCAGTGTTATAATATAAGCCTGCTAAGTGTTCTAAATAACATGATTATTCACAGCCTTCTTTTACTCCCACTGGTCAAACACTTAAAAGGATAGATGCCTTTTAAACACTGACAAGATTCTGGCAGTACTACTTTCCAACAGTAGGTTGGCATTTATAGTACAACTATTTTTAGTGAGTGATAAAGTCTTCACATCTGTGAGGGAATTTCTATCAATTTTTATTAAGAATAACTTAAAATCGCAGAAGAGCCTAAAAGCTAGGAACTTGTACATTCAATACCTTCTTTTGATTCAAAGACCTTACATCTTTTTAATGTGGGAAGATTACTATATAGGCGCAGCCTCCTGCCACTACTGTTGCTGTGAGTATTACACTATTGAGTAGGCTTAGAACAACAGAACCCAATGCAGTTTAGAAGTTTTCTCCTACAAACCACTCAAATGGCTTCTTTCTATTGATCCAGTGTCAAGTCTGTTACAGAACTTTTCCCCTCCTTGCAAGACAGACCTAGACTACAGGACAATGAATGAATACTCACTTGTGTCAATACACTGTCACCACAGTGGAGATTTTACAGAGTCTGAAGACAAATACTTTTGAAAACATAACATATGCAATGAGTTAAGATCATATGGCTTGGCAAATCTGAAACAAATTGAAGTGACATCTTATATTCTTTCTACGTAATTTAGTTTAGCCTATTTAAGAGCAACGCCATCTTCACCACTTAAGAAGTTAGCTAGATGCTAGTGTAAATATTATAAACTGAATGGAACGTTGAGATGATACAAACCAACGCACCAGATCATGTTGTATCATCTACAGGAATAACCCGCAATTATTAACTCCGTCTCCCATTCCATTTTCAGTTTATAATAGCAACAACAATCTTAATGCAAGCCACTTCCTAGAGTTTAATGACTGACTAGGACTCTGATCCGAGTCACATCTTGGATAACATTGTTGAGCCAGTCGTTAATCTCAGAAACACCACCACTGGGTTGTTATTGCTTAGTTAGTAATTACAGCTAGTGCTCATGCCATGTCTTCTTCACAAGTCTCCACCACCTTACTAGCAAGATACTTTTAGCCCTGTCCTTCTTACCATGGTTTATGACCTGTCAATCTGAGCAAAAGATCGTGCAAAAATGCAGGAATTGTATGGCTGACTAGAATCCAATATTGACCCAAGAGGGGGTTGGATTGTAAGCTAAAGTTAGGGTGCCTTACTGCACCTTCTAACGGATTTATCTTGAAATTCAAGTTAATGTAGTATCCTGTAGGAAAAAATAAGGATCAACATACTTTGAATATTTATTATTCAAGAACAAACATCACTTGCTAGATCTTGTAATTCTGTTCACCTTGACTACTCAAAGCCCCAAACTATCCAACAAAAACATCCTCATTTTTGCTATTAAGTTCAAAGTCACTTTGAATTCAAGGACCTGTTCTCAGGAAAAAAAGGCTGAGTTTTAGTCACAAAGCATTCAGGGAAAGAAAAAAAATTAATCAATATACATTATGGTGTAAGCATAGCTTTTTTTAAAAGCCAGAGGAACAGACAAGACAGAGCTAGTCACCATTACCTTGGGCTTCTTCCAGTAATCCTGAGGTAGATATCATACAGGAATGCTGGGGCCTTATGGCTTACAGCAATCCAGTAATGATATAAAAGGTGATTGGAAGTTAGATTTACATTGGGCCGTCTGAAGGCCTGCTCGAGAGGATTCCTCTTGAAAGTAGAAATTACATGGTATTCTGAGAAAGAAAAGTTGTGTGACAGCTTTGATAATAACCATATGAAATTGAATGGTTTTCAAAGTACATTACAGTGTACAATATTTACTTCAGTATGTTATTTCAGTAGCCACTCTAACTCTTCTACAATCCACAGAAACTAAACCAAAGTCATACGCTTTTAAGCTAAAATACCGTTAAACTGGTTCTTCTTATAATCAAGAGGTCTTATGCCTTCACCTTCAGAATCATATTTTATTGTAGCTTCTCTCTTTCTGTTCCTCTTCCCTATCTTAGAAGTTGTTGACTTCACAATTCACAGCAATTTCAGTTTATATAGCATATAACGCTATTTAAACAGTCATCCATATTTCATGAAGAAGACTATTCTAATCTCTTGTGTGAAGAATAATCTAAAAACAGACTGAGGACATTGCATGCATCTGAAGTGCATTTCAAATTACATTTTTTAAACAACTTATCCATAAGCATTAGCAAAAAAGCGATTAGGATGGGACTCCATGAGAAACTCCTGCTGACACCAGAAAATTCTGTACATAACAGATATGGAGGATCAGTGTCCTAAAAAGTCACTTTGAAATTCGCCTCATCTTTGTAATCACCTCTTGTAACCTTCTGCTGCTGTTATAGACAGTGTTTAAATGCCCCGTTTCAAATTGGGATATAAATGAAGTCAGCAATTTTCCAAGTTTGGCTGAAGCGATAAGGTTTATAAATACAGATACATACAAAATAGGCAAAAGCAAGGAAAAAGCATGAAGAAAGTAGTCAAGAGAAATAAAATAAAGTATTTAAGTGAAAGAAAAAAAAAAATAATCTGAGCTTAAGAACTCCATTTCTAAAAAACTGAAATCTAAACCAGCTTTACCATGCCAGTCAGCTTGTATTGCTATTTATAATAAAAACTATCACAAAGCTTTTGGCATGTCGGTTACATTCTAGTCAGGGTATCTAAGAGTTGAAAATAGGTGGCCACGCTCTCTTAAAGATTACTTTGCCCTGTACATGAATAGTTGAACTCTCACGTAGCTACCTGAAGGTTAAAAAAGCCACCTCAACCAACAATTAACTTAAGCCAAACACAATAAAGAGCTACACAAGTACAAAACTATTATCATACCTCTCAATTATGCAGATGTACAAAACATCTAGTTGTGGGCTGTTTATTGATATGTATTTACTAAAGTTGGCATTAAACCTAACATCACTACTGCTCCTCTGAGCAATGGTTTTCTCTGCACACTACCCACACTCTGAAGATTAGGTCATGGCAGCAGCAAACGGAAAAATCAGATCTCCCATAGTTTAAGTCATAACAGAATTAAAAAAAAACAAACCAAGAACAAAATGAAACAGTGATAATGCTACAAGGGGAGAGAATTACCAATGGAAGATAATGAAAAACGCACAATACATTGCAAAATTGAGAGGTACGGCTATTATACTGGTTTCAACAATAAAAATGCAATGTGACCTACTGATTATAGCCTGTGCTTTTATTATTTGACTGTATTTTTCTATTAAAGCTTATGAAAAAAAGAAACATAGCATACCAACTTCACCCCAGTGGAAAGGATTGGTGCCACCTGTGGTACAGTTATATACCATGACATTTCTTGGTCTGGGGGGAAAAAAAACAGACAAAAGAACAAGTTAGAAGACAAACAATCTTTTAAAGACACAGACAGGAGACATATCTAAAGTTATCCTTTCTCTCAACAGCATCATTTACATAAGCAGAAAGCATCAGTCCTGTGCTAAGATTTTTTTGCTTCCTATATCATCTTCCAGTATTTTTCTCCTTTAACTATCATATTTCTTTTCTTTCAGAGAAGGCATCATGTACATTACTATAGATTGTATTGATTACACCAAGGCCCAGGAAAGAATTTTCAGGCACAGCTTGTACAATAGTATCAGTAGGTGATGTCTTCCTCTTTGGCATAAGGAAGTTACACTTTGAGGGACTAACACTGTTAAAACCTTAGATTACTTTGCCTTGGGGAAAGAGCCGGATACTGATTAGAAGTTCAACAGAAGACTGATTCATTAAAATACACAATATCATTTCAAAATATTTGGTGCTCTCTATTATCATCTGTTTTACCTATTAACTCCAGAATACCAGGCTGCAGCCAGTGTCGTATTGACAACAACATCTACTGGTACAAGATCTGCTACTGCATTGTTGGAAGCTCTCATTGTTCGAAGAATTCCTTTTCCTGCCTTAAAGAACAAAACAACAACAGAGACAGAAGATCCACCAGTAAAACATATGAAGCTTTGTTGCCTTCCAAAGAGAGGGGAAAAAAAATTAAGTTTATTCATTACTTACAGCAATGAAGAGACCACTAGGTCCATTGAAGTTGTCAATCCATCCCTATTATGAACAGGGGGGGAGGGAAAGGATTTGGTTAGAGTATGCTGAAGTCAGCAGTTTCAAGTGAAAGTTTCAGAAGTTTCTACAAGTGTAAGGGATGGAGGAAAAAGAGGATAAAGAGGAGAAAGATATTAATTTCCATGTCTCTAAATGAAGTTCTTCCATAAGTAAATCTGGTGATGTAAAAAGTTGCTATGACTCAGACAATAGACCTACCCTAGATTCACTGGTACTTCAAAGTGAGATGCTAGTTTCTCTATTTCTTAGTGAATAAACTGGAGACCACTGTCTGTATGTTTATGTTGAAAGTATTCAAGTTTACAAGTATTTTTAGACTGGAAAACAGATAAGCAGTTTTGCTATTGATTATTAGTTTTTTCATTTTTCAAACAGAAGACATTCTTCCTCATCTTTAATGACAGTATTCAGACACTATATACTTATTGGTTTGACATGTACATGTCAAAAGGTATGCAAAGTCAATTACATGGATTTTAAGAGCTTGAGACAAATTCTGTCTCGAACTGGAGAAGCTACTCCAACACCAGTCTCCTGTACAGAAGGAAGCATATATACTATATATCAATATAGCATACAGTAATAAAACTTATGCTATCCCCTGCAAAGCTTACAGGTTTGACTAAAAGAAGTAGAGCAAACACATCTTTATGTCCTGCAGTCCCCAGTTTTCTTAGTCATTCTTTGCAGCTACTGACATACCAAAGCATCTTGAAGAGGGTAAAACAGGTGAAGATACACAGAATCATGAAGTAAAAAGGTAACCATTAATTTCACGTGTTAAATAGTATCTCCCATTGTGATAGAAGTGTATTATTCTATGATTAGAAATAATTTACCCCTAAATTTCCCACATAAGAATACTGTATTTGGCAGCTTTCGTATTAGAGTTGTTATCCAGAAGCAACCAAGCCACAACTTCATTGTATAAAAGATTTTCCTCTATGAAGGTCACTAGATAAACAGGCTGTCAGTATGTACTACAGTTTACAAGCAAGGTGGTCAAGTGAAAACTCAATGACTTACAGGAAAAGGCTCCTTCCAGCTAGCACCAACAATAGATGGTCTTATAATGGCTGTGTTTAATTTTGCACCTTCTTGTTGTACTATATATTCAGCTAAGGCTTTTGTATATGTGTAAGTATTAGGTCTGTCGCCTATTAGTTTAGGAGTAATATCATTTACTAGGCCATCATCCATCCACCTAAAGAAACAAAATAAGAGGCAAGTGTAAATTACTGCATGCTGCTTCTGTGAGGGGGGCAAAAGCAATACATAAAAAGGATAACCAGATAAATAAAAAACACTTCTGAAAGTAAAATTAAAATCCAATCTCTTCTTCAAAACATCACCCAAGTAAAAAAAAAAAGCCCTCAAAAAACCCAACCAACCAATAACCCAACACCAAAGCATTAGCATTCCCCTAGAAGCTGCATCAGCACTGAGGAACAAGAAATTCTGTGAAGAAATTTAGGCAACAATTAAAAACTCAGTTCTGTATTTCATGTTTCTGCAACACCCTGCTATCTAAGCTAGTAGACTTTAAATCTCAGATTGATTTTCAGAATTTAACACCAACTCCCACTGAAGTTAGCATGTCAGATACAATTTCCAGCTGTTTAAAGTAGAAAGAAGTAAAACATTTCCATAAGCATTTGCATATCAAGCAATAAATGTCTGCTGACAGCTTATACTGTGCTTAACTTTAAAACCACACAGCCTCCTACAATACTATGCATCAAAATATAAGCAAAAACCCCTGACTCAAACTGAAGGCCAATGCCAGAGGCCAGGGGGAAAATCAAGTTTAATAAAGCCTGCCTATTACTCATTTTGATCATACACTACTATTTAAACTTAAAGGTGGCAACTGCATATGTAGAACCCTTCTGAAAAGGGAACTTAAGAATGTTATATTTGAAATCCTACGGCAGTAGTACACTTAGGCTAGCTTGTTTACGGACATTACTACCAGCTTAAAGAAGACTGTTTATAATGACTTCATGCTCATTTTGTTTCAAATTAAACCATAAAACCTAAACATTTGACAGTAAATGCCAAGAACAAAAAACCCACAAAAAAACAACAAAACACTTTCATCAGAACATGTGCCCAGTTCCAAAAGTGATTTGGAACTATACCATAAATATACTTTCTATAGTACACCATATGAGCTTCATTAAATATTAAATATTTTGTTTTGTTGTTAAGGTTACCATGATTTTTTTCTTCCTTTAAAGAAAAAGGAATACAGACCAAAATGAAAACAAGTTTCTCAGTAAAAGACGAGGGTTACACCTTTAGTGTTCATTGAAAGAAGTATACTGCTACTTGCTTTTTTCCCCCCCAAGTAATTCATTTATTACACACCAACTATAGAGCAAGTAGTATATTCCTTTACTTCTATCAACTAAGTTCTCAAACATGAAGTGCAGACACAGCAAGTTAGTCTTTGGGACACAGGTACACTGCTCCTCAGTTAGCATTAAGTGATCTAGAAAGTGATGCCACTGGAAAGGAGTCCCAGCTGCATTACGAGCATCACCTCCACATTTGTGGCCTTAAGCAATCCTACACCTCTGAAGCAAACTGGGTCACCATATTTCTTCCCTTAATTTAGTGAAGTCTTGCAATTTCATCTTGCTTCCCAATTCATTCAGCAGTTTGTATTCAAAATTTTAACAACCTTCAGTGATAGCACACAAGCACAACAGAAGTGTGCTTGTAACTATTGCTACTTTGGTGCTCTCCACTTCAAAATAGGACTTGGATTTTATTTGCCTTAGTCACCCCAACATCTTAGCCACATAAATGGAATTTAGCCAACACTTATTTTTATTCACCAATGTTCTCTTACAATCAAAGCTGACATGCATCAGACTGCCTTCATGACATGAATTGTGCTGGGAAGAGGAGTAGAAAAGCCCAGAAGGCGACGCAAATTTATGTGTCTCAGCTGTTGGCTAGAGACATCACCCTTGTGTAAGTTTACAAAAGCCTTCCCTCATTGCCATGAATTCTAAAATACATACAGCCGTCCAAACCCAAACCAAGCAGTTTGAAGAGATAAAACAAAAATACAACTATTTCAGAATATCTCGTTTGAAAGTGTACTTAAAGTTAGCATTATTAAAAAAGGTTGGCTCAACATGCATTCTAAGTAGTAGTTCATTTGTTCTTAATGTTGGTGCTTTTCCATCTATAACAACAAATCAAAGAAGATATTTTAATTTATTATTTTTAGTTTCATACTTCTCTTACAAAGGGTGATATTTAGTATGACAGGGAAGAAAGGAGAGACTGATTTAGAGATGACATCATTTATTACATTACACTTGACTTATCCCATATTTGCTACCCATTTCAGACTGGGTTTGACAGCTACTAAATAAGACCTCAGGACAGGTAATATCCACAGAAAATAAACTATAGGATGAGTAATTTTTCCCCCAGTAATGCCCAATTCAAGACTAAAAAGCTATAGAAACAGATTTTTAATGTTTGCATGCTGAATACTTAACAGAACTACTTCTACAGTTGTGTTTCAGAGCAGTTAAATATTAGTACTACAGTATCTCAGACTGATCTTGCTGTGGCATTTAGGTGGATGTACCGGAGGCTGCTGTTAAAGGGGGCTGTCTTGTTTTTATCCCTTTCCTTCACAATGCCAGTGCTAGCATACTTGTAACAGCACAGCTTTTTTATTTTTAATAGCTCCTGATTCAGCTCATCATACAGCTGAAAAACTGCTACTCTCGGCATATAGGAGGCATCACGAATAGGTATGAGCATCCCCATCCTTCAGTACTACTCCACACCAAGCTCAGCTGAAAGGGACCATAAAACCTTAGCCCAGCTCCTTCACAAAGGAGGGAAGTATCAGCCACACCATCAGACTTAAAGGACAGCATAAGCTAATTTCTTCTTCTTTCAGGTTCCTAACCATTTTTTGGTACTTAATTACTAGAAAGCAAATGGTTACAGATTATTGAAGTAGCTTCCTAAAACATAACACATACTCGAGAGAATCTATCAGTTTCTTGGGATCAACAGGAGGTGGATAAACTATTTCCTCAATCTGTTTTCGATTGCAATATGCATAGGCAGTCGAAACGTGCATGAACACTTCCAGATTCTTCATTTGCTGTGCCAAGAAGAGGAGCTGTTGTGTGGCAGTTACGTTTAACTGAACAGCATCTCTGTTGATTAAACAGAAATTAGATTAGCAGAAAGCAAAACAAAAACAAGCAAAAAGAAATAACTAGGCAATTCACTCCTACATGCCTCAGTGATGTGTATATGAAGTATTCTTAAACACCCCACCCTCCCCAAAAAAGCATCATAGACAGTGTCCTAACTTTCTGCTTCAAATAACATGCTGCAGTCTTAATCTAGAACATCTCTCAACATCCAGGAAAATTTTCCTAAGTTTTACCCTGTTCTTATTGTCATCCTTATGCTCCACTACTAGAGTGGGAAAGTCAGCGTACCTTTGATCTCCTCAAGCTAAATTCCAACCCTACATTTTTAACACAATGTGAAGAAAATAATGCAACGTTAACACCTAGCTGCCACGAGATGTGTGTCAGTTTTAACAGCATCTCTGAACTTCCTAGTTCGAGCTGAGTTAGATCAACAACTCAGAAGGCTCAGAGGGCTAGTAAGTTGGAGATTAGCATATTCAAAGTCAAAGGAAGGAGTTCATAATCAGAGCTGTACACACCATTTTAAGATATAGAAGTGTATAGCAAATACACATTAGGAAAAGTTACAAAATAAGCCCACGTATTTTGCTTTCTTGACTTTATTCCTACCACTTGGCCTCAAGCCAAGTATTTTGAACTTTACATTAGTTACTCCTGTTAAATATCTGATGAAAGTTGCTTTAGGTAGTCTTCAGATTGGTAAGGTTCCTCTGACCATTTGGGCATATATGTTGGGAAATAGTTGAGGCCAGAGCACCTCAAAAATGCTCACATTTTCTATTTTGCTAAATAACATACTGGGCCCACCAAAGTGGAAACTGGGTTTTGTTCCAAGAACCCATTTCATTGGTCTTTCAAATTGTTTTAAAGTCCCTCCCTGGGCTTCTGTCAGGTTGACAGTTCTTTAACATTTCAAGACCATGAAACAGTGATCAACATGGGCTATCTTATGACATTTCAGGATACAGTATAACATTCTTAGAGAAGGAGTGCCAACTTTTGTAACAACTCAAGAAAAATCTGAGTTGAAAAATCTGAGTTGAGAAGTGTTTATCTCCGAGATTGCTTTACTCCTCCTGCCCTCCTGCCACTCCTTCCTCCTCAGGGGGAGGACTCCTCACACTCTTTCCCTGCTCCAGCGTGGGGTCTCTCTCACAGCATGGGATCTCTCTCAGGAGAGACAGTCCTCCATGAACTTTTCCAATGTGAGTCCTTCCCACAGGCTGCAGTTCTTCACAAACTGCTCCAGCATGGGTCCCTTCCACAGGGTGCAGTCCTTCAGGAACAGACTGCTCCAGCATGGGTCCCCCATGGGGTCACAAGTCCTGCCAGCAAACCTGCTTCAGCATGGGCTCCTATCTCCATGGGTCTACAGGTCCTGCCGGAGCCTGCTCCTGCTTGGGCTCTCCACGGGGGTCACAGCTTCCTTCAGGCATCTGCCTGCCCTGGCATGGGATCCTCCACGGGCTGCAGGTGGATATCTGCTCCACCATGGACCGCCACAGGCTGCAGGGGGACAGCCTGCCTCACCATGGTCTTCTCCACAGGCTGCAGGGGAATCTCTGCTCCAGCACCTGGAGCACCTCCTCCCCCTCCTCCTTCACTGACCTTGGTGTCTGCAGAGTTGTTCCTCTCATATTCTCACTCCTCTCTGGCTGCAGTTTCACCTGGTGTTTTTTCTCATCTTAAATGCGTTATCACAGAGGTGCTACCACCATTTGCAGATCAGCTTGGCCTTGGCCAGCAGCAGCTCTGTCTTGGAGCCGGCTGGCATTGGCTCTATCAGACACAGGGGAAGCTTCTAGCTGCTTCTCACAGAAGCCACCCCTGTAGCTCCCCCACTACCAAAAGCTTACCGTGCAAACCCAATACATTGGCCAAGCACACAAACATCAGAGTACATGAAGTAGCCCGAAGGCTGAGTATTTGCAAGATTGTGCAGACACCTGAATTGCCCCTTCCCTTTGAGTACCATTGGTTTACCAGACCATAGTAAAGAGAATTTCAGACTTACCTTAGTGTTTCATTGAATCTGACTGTAGCAGCACAATGAAATATAATATTAATGCATTCTATAAGTTTTTCCTTGGTTGGTTCACTAAGGTCCAGTTCAGGCTGTGTAAGTTCACTTGTAATTACTATTATTTTTGCTCTGAAGTCTGGCTGCTCATCTCTCAACCTGTCAAAGAGCTGTCAAAAAACCAGGACTAAATATTCAAACTAATAGCCAGGGAAGACAGGACACGTTTCATTTAAGTGAAGAAAAACCCCACATTTTCTGCCTATACACAGTTATACCTCCTTACTTCAAGATCATCAGTTAGAAAAGTGTTAGAAATATTACAACATGTTACTGACTTCCCATGAACATATCCAGCAATGAAGTTGTGCACACTTTATCCCATACAGTGAAAGCAGTATTGCATGTGTTGTATAGAAGGCAGTAAGACTTCAATTTGTACTTACTTTTCTTTTTAAAATATTCATCCCTATCCTTAAAACCAGATCTTTCAATATCAGAGGAAAGAAGGAATGGTCTCTATTAGACACCAAGACTCAAAAAAATTTTAAGTAGCAGTCTAAATACTGTAATCTCTTTTATTTCAGCAGAAGGAAAGGGAAAAAAAGTCTGCTCACTTCCCAAGTTTGATAATAACTATTCAAGTTCTTGTGGGCTTGCACAAGTCATGCTGGTTTTCAGGTTTAGAAAGCTTTCATCAAGCTTTAAAAATCTGCAGTGATTCAAGAAATGCTATCCTGGAATTATGCCAGTTTTGAGGAACTTCCAGGTTAAAAAAAAAATCTGGAACTTCCAGGTTAAAAAAAAAAATTGTTTCTCTAACTAGTTAAAAGAAAAAGGCAGATTAAAGGCTGCGTACCATGTTAGAACATCTGATCAAGTCCTTTCAAATTGGTGTTCAACCATTCTCACTGAAAAAAAAATCTCACCCATACTATATTCCATCATATATTCTCATAATTAACTAAGTTCTAACCATGTTGCTTAATGCACACAGATAATGCATCTTTTTTGCTCAGGAAAACTTGAATACTAATGAGTTCAAATTAGTACTGTGAGAATAAAACACACTTGAAAGTTTCACCAGAGCAGACCTCTCTTCTTAATTTTACAGGGGCCAGTATCTTAGCAAGTTCTTCAACCCAAGTAAATCAAAACATGTTAAAACCACAGTAGTACTTTTTCTTCGCATCCAAGCATGCGGGTCTACTTAATGCAATAGTTAAAATGACATTTCCTTACAGAAGTAAGAGAAGTCAAGTCATTTTCAACAATAAATTAAGTCACCTAAAGGTGCAGTTTCATGACTCTTAATGGAATATAAGTTTGTACTGTTACCAAACAGATTGGTCCCTCTCCTAACTTCTTCATTTCTGTGTTGCTTCTCCTGCAATAGCAATACCAAGTAGCCCGATGGCTGTGTGGGCATACGAGCTTGCTAGTCCAGCTGAAAAAATAGGGGTTTTTTGTAAATATTTTTTTAGCTCAACTGTGAGGTAATGCAGCTCACTGTGTGGCCACCTGAAGTAGTAGTAATGCTGCAGTGAGAACATGGGACATTTCCAGTGACAGAGATCTTGAACTGACTTCCCAAACATGAAACTTCACCTTAAAGGACAAATCTGCCAAGACAGCATTTAAAGCCTCTGCAATTCTTAGTTCACACAGTACAGCAAAAGGTGTTTAACTAAGGGCAGGAAGCCCTCTGTCATTTTGAAAATAAACCTGCCATGTTTTCAGTTGGAATGATGGTGCCTGCCTCCAGGGAACTGAAGCAACTATCTTTTAACCATATTAATGTTTGGTACGCATTATAATAGAAAAGTGGTCCCATGGACAAGCACTTAAAGAACCGGTTTGGTACTTCCAGTTTGCACGTTACATCTGTTCTGCTCCTTTTCACATCCATAGCCATATATTACTCCTACATACCTCATACTAGCACTGACACCAGCACAAAGAGGAACAAAAAGAAACACCTAGAGGACATGCAATACATATGGCAAATTAACAGATTAATTAGCTATCTGAAGTCCAAAGGAAGTAGAAACCTCAACATTTGCAGTTCAATTTATTTTAATTACCACATTTACCCATTTAGATTTTAAACACTTCAAGAAATGGAATGTCCAAGCATCTGTAGAACATTTAATGAGCCCATCCAAGTTGTGAAAAATTACTGTCAGGGCCCTTACAACCAGGCAACTTCAGACAACATATTCTATTAAAAGTTTTCATAGTCTTTTGGAGGAGTCTTGATTACATTAATGCCAGTTAAACAATACCCTTTCAATCTAATTTGTCCCACCACACAATTAAGACAGAACAAATATCTGGCCCTATCTATGTCTCTGCACAGAAGTGCAACACCATCCCTTTATGTTCTCACTCTAGGGACTAAGTCCTGCTTATTAGGACTTATCACCTGTTGTGAACCTGTTCCAGCAGTAAGTACTCACCAAGACTCATAAAACATATCAGATTATGCCAACTCCTGCTGAGATAACAGACTATAAGCAGAAGACTTAGACTCAAATTTAAGTCTTTTACAACACATGAGTTTCCCAAAAAGCTATACTGAGGCTTAAGTCTTACTGAAATTTAAGTCAGCCCGTGCTACTACTACTCTCCCCCCTGCATGAATATTCCCCATTTTTAATTTGGGCAATCATGTATACAAAAAGGAGACTGAGAAACTTTCCCTTCTCAACTCAGAGCTTAGCCTGGAGATCTTTTCCATGTTTCAGGGAGTGACGAACTCCAGGTTTTATGTAGAAAGAATTTGCGACTTGATTTTAAGACAGAATCCCACTGTAACTCATTCTGCTGCATTCTATAACATTGCACAGGACTGCAAGCAGATGCTTTTGAGTAGTGAGCTGCAGTTTTGACATGGTTACAGAAAATAGTTTTCTAGGGACACAGTCATCCTCATGTTTGCTCTAATCTTAACTAGAGACACAGAAATTCATTGCCTTACTTTAAACAACTTATCCCTCCTCGTCTAAATGCATTCATACTTTCTTACTGACTCCCTTTAAGCACCTTCAAGCACACACTTTGTAAAGACTACGTTGCGCGTCAACATATTTCCTAAGCCTGAAAAATTAAACTGTCAACTCCCTTGTCCTGTAAGAGAAAGGCCTGGTTAGAAATAAACTCTGCTTTAGCAAAGTTCATGCTAGAAATCTCTCCCCTTCCCGTTCATCCTTCTCATCATAAATGGGATGCTCTGTATATGACGATGGGCAACACTGATGGATGGGTCTGCATGTAGTAAGAACGCCCAGCCCAGCTCACCAGAATATTAAAGTAATGAGTCCTTTCAGGAGGAAAGTACCCCATCCAGCATGCACACAGAATCTTTTCTACGGTCTCTTTGATACTTCCACAGCACAGAATTTCAGTGCCTTTCCTTTGTTGTCACAAGTTTATAGTAATCTGTGTAACTAACAAAAAGCCATAATAGACTCTTAAGACAAACATTTCTGTTCACAAGCATAAGCTATTTAAACAACCTGTTAGATTACATATTCTCACTTACTAGTAGAGCAAATAGGGCATTCAAGAAAAAGCAAGTACTAAGCCTTATGTTACAGAAAAGAAAATAAGGCACAAGGAGAAGAGTGACTTGCTCAAGATCTAAAGGGACTCAATTCCATCTTACAGCTCCCAGTCCACACTGCCTCTTGCACTTGATTATACATTCTCACGACAAGTTTTAACTCAGCTGTTGTACTTCTCAATTCTGCATTACAGTTGAACATTCTCCTCCTGAACTAAATACAGTATAATTTTCTAATACTGGTTTTAGCTAAACACTAAAAGCTGAAAACTAGCCATAGAAGCACAACCAGGTCTTGGATTTTATATTTGTTAGAATGAAAAACATTTAACAACAATGTTTTGCTTTAGACAAACCAAAAAGTTGTTCCAAAAAATCAAATGAGAACACTACAAAGAAGGACAGAAATGTACTTTGTGAGCGTATGACACATACCTTACAGCTGGTAATTTCTTCTATTCGTGCTTCAGGTGTCTGCCCTGCTTTGTGTCTTACCAATACATACACTGCTTTCACTTTAGGACAAGATCTGAGCAGCTTTTCCAGAAGCACTTTTCCCATGAAGCCTGTAGCTCCTGTCAGGAGGACGTTCTTTCCTTCATAGTATTCAGGGATGGAAACCATTATGACCTTAACAAAAGTTAAAGACAAAAGTATATTAAAGAACTTCTAGGAGTTCAGATTTGCAGAAGATCTAAATAAAAGGCACAGATGCAAACTTTCAACCTCATACCTGAAAGAAGTGCCTAAAAGCCTTTTTTTTTTTTTTAACCTATAACCAGTACTTAAAGATGTCTTTTTTCACCACATTCCAAAATAGTCCCACGGTATCACTATGGTCATCCCAGATCTTCTTGTAAGCTGCTCCTGTTAACACTGTCTTAAAGAATTAGACACCCAATCAGTTCAGTAAAATAGCTCAACTTTAGTCTATTTTTATTTCTATGTGCATGGTCCTTCATACTCTAAGTGGCTGCTCCATGTAAATTAAAAGGTCATAACATTAAAATATAATCACAAGTAGGTACTTCAAATACACTGACAGAAGACAGGGACCCAGTCAACTGCCATTTGCTGGCCCTGCTATTTCACCTGTGTCAGCAAAGTCCCCTGTCAACATTAGGCTGGGCCTTCCTACAAACATTGCTAGGCCAAAGAGAAGGTATAGTTAGTTTCTTGGTATGAGACTTGCTGGTTTTACATTGACTACAAAAAAATCTCGGAGTTTCCACATGTTTCCAACCTTTTAATCAAGTTCCACCCCTCCCCCCCAAATAAACGATTAGAATTCCCACACAAACTAAAGATTTGAGTTAGCCACAAATATGCCTCCTAATGAAATGAAGGGCAAGGGATTGTTACTGAAATCCAGCACAAAGCTCAAAAAAAGTGTTGTAGGTTTTGCTTAAGCTAGGAAGTTAACTATGAGAATTATTATTTCTTTCCTCTCTGTTAATCAACCATTTGGAGATTATGTCTAATTTTAGATACTGGAAACTGAAAGACTTTCTAAGGACAAATATACTTTTCTTTTTTTACATTAATGTGGTCCATGGACCATGACCTTTGTGACCTTTAGAAGTCAACCTGTGCCTCAGGCTAACTTCAAACCATTCTGTTCAGTTCGATACACCAACATCTCTACTGTAACCCTTCAACAACTTTTACTGTAGATGATTGTAGCATATGAATACACTTCCACTATGTTGTACCAATCTTTCTAATTAGACATATAAAAGTAACAAGCTAATGTAGTGAAAGTCTAATAATAGTCTCCTATAGCAGATCCACACACAAATGATTACAACCAAAACACTACCAAAAGAGACAGATTCCATAAAACCATGGTACTAAAAAACCCAACACAAATGGGTTTCCTTAAACACAGATGGAGAGTGTTTGTTATGCAAGTAAGAATTACAACACTGAATACCTAAACAGGATGAGAGCCTTTCTATCACCCAAGAATAAAGGAATGCAACTTCTAAATATGTTTAGTTCTAGCAGGTTACTGCAAGCAGGTACTTACCAGGAAATACCCATGAGATGTTGTATGTTAGGAGTGAACAACAACAGGCTTAATTTGCACTTGTTGCCTGAAAAGTAAGTATTTTTGGAACACTTGTCCTCATCTCAGGTACCTGCCACATTAAAGGTATTGTTCTGTGCTTTTCACATATCATGACAAAGCCTCTGAACAAGCTCTGAATGATTACTTGCCAGAAATGAGTTATCACCCGCACAAGCCCCAGTTTCAGCAGTCTGGGTACAAAGTCTTATGTTTTGTTGTCCAACACTCCAAAACTTACTTTGACTCCCTTCTTTGACAACGTTAGCTCCTGCATTTATTAGCAAAGCATCAAAAAACCTAATGGTGGGATACAGTAGCAAGTTTAGAACAGAACGAGCGCTACTATTTCCATTGGCCACAGTACATCATCCAAAATTGTTTCTTTGAAGGTTGTTGAAACTTAATGAGGTGGACAGAAGGAAAAAGTTACTTACATTAAACCACTTTTGCCACATACTTAAAGAGATTTTAATGCAAATTTCAAAGCACACCTCCTACAATAAAGTATGGGGAACAAGATACAGCACGCTTATGAGTCATTTTTTCCTGTTCAATGTAAGATACAAGCCTGTGTTCACTGTGGCTCTTGGAAGTCACAGTTAAGGCTCTCTACTATTCAAGTATGTCCTTCCCATAGCTTTTGTTTTCCTGGTCTTTACATATACCATTCGACTCCATTTCCTCCTAAAAATCTGCACGCTTGCTCCCACATACAGGGTAAGACTTCTATTCCCTCAAAGAGAGAAGAAAAAAACTCATGCAACCATTACCGCACCAATTGTCACCAAGCTTCAGTTTTGTTATGGTTCCTACATAGTCTTGTTACTAATTTACCTACCTAGCCATAATTCACATCTTTTACCTCTTAAGACTCTATGACAGTACTTTAATATCACTATTTCACTTGCCCTTCCTCAAAGGAAGGCTTACTACTACTTGTGACATAATGCCATATGCTCCCTCAGTCTGCAAACCTCTTCACATGGGCGCAGTCTTTAGCTATGTAAACACAGGAACACCCAGTACATGGGCTACAGTTCAACACCTCTTTCTAAAAGCTAAAACAATGAAAAAAGTCATGCTGCCAGTGGAAATATCTGTATTGGTACAGTCCAGCTTTTTAGCTAACTGAAAAAAACTGACAATATTTAGGGTCATATGATGCAAAGAAAACTAGAAGCCAGAATAGATCAAAGTTTCCTGCCTCAGCTATTTCTGACTATATTCCTTTGAGTATGAGGTTGACATCAGATCAAAAATAATTATATTATTCTCCTGAAAGTCTTACAGAATACCAGATCTACAAAACACCAAGATCCAAAGCTATGATTAAGTATAACGATAAAGTGGGTTCACTTAAACCCACAAACATACATACTCACATTGACACTTGAGAGGCAGCAACATCTCTATGTTTGCAGTCTGATTTTTTAATATTATTATGTAAGGATCGAGAGAATTGTTTCCTTCAAGAAACTCTCAACACCCTCTCTCTCTACCCTGCTCTCTGACAACCAGCCTCTGGTAGACTTTATTTATAGCAATTTTTCACATTAAATTTGTCTTCTTCTTCCATTTCTTTAGAAGATTCCAGCTAGAAAACAGAATTAGTGACCTTTTCAGAAGTACACATTGATGCCAGAGTTACAGCAATAAATACAGGGACTGTGAGGGACCTGCCTAGAAGCACCAAATTTGAATTAAGTGTAAAAAAACATGTATGGAATCTAGGTGTGAATGAAGAAAGTCTGAAATCAGTAGCCTATGTTTTAACCTTTCTTTCTAGTAGGGCATCTCAGCCACAGGAACGGGAAAGAATGTTCCCATTCTCCACCTACCTTTCCCTGCCTTCTCTGAGAATGCATCTCTACATGCCAGTTAGCAAAGCACTGTTGGCAACTCCTAACTTCAAGCTCAGAAGGGACTTCTCACAGGTAGAATATGTTACCTTTTAAAGTTCTTCATGACAGCAAATTACTGAAGAACTACATCATAATTTTGTTTTAAAAAAAACCCCAAACATTTCAGAAATAGATGTCATTACCAGTGGAAATTTCGTTTGACCTCTAACACATAACAGGATGGAGTATGTCCAGAAAAAGATACCTACCTTGCAAGACAATATAGCAAAATCAAATTTTGCATTTTAAGGTTGATACTTAAGTGTCAGCAACCGTTTTATCTAGTTTTAAAGTACAACTTGTTGCATGTTTGCAATAGCTGAATTGTAGCTATTAACCAGCAATACATATTTTCACCAGTTATCCAATGACTTGTTAACAGCTACCTCTTCAAACGCACAGATACTCCTATCAAACACAAAATTGTTGAATGCACACTTGTGTGTGTGAAAGACACATGAAAATCTGGAATATCTGAATTCCTGTATCTTAGCTACTTTTTTTGAGCTAATAAATAATAACAGTCAAGAAAAGAAATCTGACAGTTGTAAAGGATTCTTGCCCTAGAACAGGGATGATCAAAATTACCAGATGACTTGTAGGAATAAACAGCCTTTGGTAGAGGAAGCTTCTGTTAAGCTGCTACAGAAAAACTGATGCTAGGATACTTCTGAATGCACAGGTACAGGGCTAAACCAACAGTGACACTCTGAAGATACTGCTTATTTGAAAGGTGCTGTCCTTTGATAAATTAAGAGCTCCTAAGCACTTTAGTAAAACAAACAAACAAAACCACCACCGAAACCAAAAAACAACCCACACTCTAGGATCCTAGCCAACATTCCCCATCTTGTAAAAAAAATTCTAGTGTCCAGTGCTGAGCAAGTGCTATTATGGAGCACACAACAGTAGCTCTGTTTGCCTTCAAAGCCACAGCAGCAATATTTAACTCATTGCTTCAAACGGAGGTCTCTGACTCTCAAAACAGGGACAATTCTGTTTTTAACAGGAAAAAGATCAATTCTCAGATTTGTCCAAACACAGATCAAGAAGCTTGAAGGTTTGCTTTCCAAGTACCAGGAAAGCCTGCTGCAGTTCCACTGAATGTTTAAATGCTAAATCCAATAACTAGAAAGCATATGTATGTATGTCCTTGTTAAGAGATTAAATGGTCCGGTTTTTAGTCTATCGCTGATGAACATTAGGTCAACAACATGCTCCCTCCAAATTCAATCATATTGAGATTATCACTCACAGGAAATAGAAAAAATACACATTTCCCAACCTCTCAAGTGTTAGCAACAAGCCTCAAAGTTCTGCAAAACAGCCTCAAAAACTAATTTTCCCCTTTCCCTCCAACAGCTTGAACTTAGTACTAGCAGCAGTACAACAGAAAAAGGTCTAAAAGTAAGGTGGAAGAAACATTTATGTATATTCAGGAGATTAAGTCCATCTAGATAAAGCTGAATGCACCAAGTTTGTTGGGGGGTTTTTTGTTTGGGGTTTTTTTTTTTTTTTTTTTTTTTAAACACTACATACACATGCATCCACACCAGACAAAATTCATTACAGAAGCCCCTCATATAGCACTTCAATTGCCACACTGCAAGGACACTATAGCAAGTCAAAAAAAAAAAAAAATCTAAGAACTAGAGATATTGGAGAGATTCAGGCAACAAAGGAAGTAATATTTAACTCATCTAAACAAGGTTACTGCCAGAAAGACAAGCCTGGGTCATATCATGGTATCATGCCTCATTCCATTTGGTGCCTTGTTTCCACAAAAGTAAATCAATGAACGCTATCAGCAGAATGTCCACATTTTCAACAACCACAAGGGTCAATGATCTGCCCTATTTGGATAATACCTATCCAGCATATCTCCAAATGATGATAGTTTGTCTTTGCAGTTCAAGGTTATATCCATTGAGAAACCTTATCTGTGACAGATACTGTTTGAAAAGATGAGTAGAGACTGAAACAACGGAACAGAGTATTTCCTGTTGTAAACTGCTCTTGGTGTAAGTCAACCTTAAAGCATACCTATTCCAAACTTCACTATCACGTGGAAAATTTGTGATTCTTCCCACAGCTAGCAGAAACACAGGCTTATCCGCGTTTTAAACTTCATCAACATTCTTATCTACCCTCTGCAAGGTCATTTTCTTTAGTAGCTGTAAGCCACACTCCCCTGCAGGATAAACCTGTCAAGAAAATTAACACATCTCCAGGAGCTGGAAAACACATTCCCATGTTTGGAAGCTAATTAGACCAACCAAATTTTAGAGAACTATCAAAATGCGCTCACCAGTTTAACATGGCTAGTCTTTGCCTTTAATGCCCAGTAGTATACCAGACAAATCACTGGAGTGGATTCAGGGTAATTGTAAGTTCCCTCATGTATACCAACATGCCTTTATTGATGATCTCTACAAACTAAATCAATCTGAAAGATTATACCTAAGTCATTACAACTGCAGTGTAAATGCCAACAGAAGACCCAAAACTATGTGTGGAACATGGCAAACTTGTGGCTGGCACTCAGTATACTAGAAAAGGTCTGAAAAACAACAATAGACATTTCAAACTAGTTATATTCTTCAATCTTGAAGATGTTCAAAGAGACTAACCTACTACCAATGAAGAAATTTGTCTATTTTACATCATTTATCTATTGAAACACCTACCAGGTAAAGTAATTAATATACTTGAGTCAAAGCTTACATAACAAAGTGTTCACAAATAAAGTAGACTTGCTTTTAAAAAAAATTTTCCTTTACTATCCCTTTATAATTAGGTTATAAGTTGATGTTTTTCTGAACTGTTTTCTGTTTGAGCTTAGTCTTCAAGTGCATGTTGAAGGAAAAAAAAAAAATCTCTTTTGGTATAATTAACCTCATCTCTTCAAGTTGCACAGAAGGCATAGATCAGTCCAGAAATTAAGCTATTACGGTAAAGCACATACCACATAAGAACATTTGCTATACTCTATCTCCAGTTCATGTGGAAACATGTTCAATACATCCAGAGAGCTTTCAAACAAGTTTTAGGAAAACAAGAGGCAGGCAGATTCAAGATTCACTGAGCAGGATCATAGTTCCAGATCATTTTATCTAAGTTAATTAGAAATCTACATTAGAAATCTCACTTGTGCTTCTGGTTACAAAAGGACTACAAGATAAAGCCTCACTGTTTATCAAGATAGTTGCATAAATCATGGCTCTTGAGTTAACCCTGAAAGGAGAACAAAACCTTTCTGAAGAACCTACATACAACACAATAAGGGGAGTAACACTCACAGCTGACTGCTACATAAACTGCTGAAGCTACAAGATCACTCAATTCTTATTCATTTCATTACGAAAATAAGCCAAAGGCATCAATTTAGCCTTCATAAGAGTATTTAAATATCCAGTGCAGGTTATCACCAGGAAAAATCAGCAGCAGGATTATTGCTGAAGATGTTACTGTGATACTGTTATTTTACTGGGAGGGGATATGGAGGGAGGTTTACAGTTCTTAAGTAGTTCGGAAAAAAACCCAAACAAACACGTAGAGGGAAGGGGGTGGAGGGGAAACAAACAACATTCAAGTGGCTCATCATTTCGAGTAGTTTCACAGGTAAGAGACAAATACAGGTAATTAAAACCCAGATTCACATTTGTCATACTGATCAGACAGGACAAAGGTAACTACTCAAAAACTGTACCTGCAATTACATACTGTTCAAAACATCAGAAGGACAAGACTAAGCCATCTGAGCTAGTCATTTACTAGAATTGCCTTGGCATGTATGATTAAATTTATTAACAAAGCATTTACAATCAGAATACTTCATCAAGAACAAAAACCCCACATCTTATTCCTCCCTCGTTTTAAATTATACATATTATTATGGAGTTAGAAGGCTTGAGTCACATTTTACAACAGACATTACACAATTAATTTGAAATCCTAGGAACCAAGACTTCCAGGCTCCTTCCATACTTTCCCATACCTTTTACAATTGAAAAAGAAATCCAAAAGGATCAACCTTGCTGATCCTCTCAGCTCCTCTCAAAAAAGGCTTACGGGGGAAGAAAAAAACCAACTCCCCTCCCCCCACCAAAAAAACCCCATAAAGCATTATTTGCCAGATACATGTGAATGTTTAGTACTAATTCACTAACTCTACCTCTGCAAGAAAATCCTCAAATGCCCTTGATCATATTTCACCAAATCCTGACTTCTAGTGCCTTTACAGTAAATAGTAAATACTACACCCATAGTAAACATATTCAAAGCTGACAGACAGCTGTAAAAAGTTAAGATTTTGAACTCTTCATTAAAGTTACAGTCAAGTCCTCCACATCTGTAACCAAGAACTTAATTCCTTAATATTTACGTGAGCCATTTCAAAATACTTCATGCAAAACCACAGTCAAACAGTAGAATGTCTTAACATGGTGCAATTCAATGGTTTTCCAATCCAGATCAATAAAGGTATTTCCTCTCCCATTATGTTCCTGCAGAAATTCCCAGTAATTCTGAAACCGAAAAATAACTCATTTACCTGACAACTGTTCAATCAAGTTGTATTTGAAGCCTAAATCACCTTCTTTAAAAAAAAAAAAAACCCACACCACCAAAATAAAAGTTTACCAATACATGTAGAACAAAACCCTGTCAAAAATTCGAAGTTTTCTTACCTTTAAAAATAGCTTAAACACATACATAGTTTAAGCAAGTTCTAGTAACAGATTGCATACCTGTCCTACAAACAGGACAAATAAGAGTCCTGTTTAAAAGACCATTTAAACAGGACACATCAAGCCTCTGTCTTCCTTTTCAGGAGAGAGGTATTTACTCTGCTTCTGTGGCTGATACTGATCTCATAGATGCTTAGGGCTCACTAATGGCTGTGTTATTTGGATTTATCCATTGTGCCTCTTGCACAAGAAGCCCTACAAATTTACAAACATCAAGCTGAACAGTGACATGGAAAGGCTGGCATGATGTAGTGAATATATAGCTACCAACACCAAATAGCAGCTTAAGCAAGATCTGCTAAGCATAGTCTTTCTACCCACACTTAAAGGAAGAAAGTAATAGGGTACATCAATGGAGTCACACACTCTTTCAGAAAGTTTAGAAAAAGCTTAACAAAAGCAAAGAAGAGTTTTATAAAAAGGGCCTCACTATAAACCCCAGGTTGGAAACAGTCAGAAAAAAAAAATTAAATAGGAATACCTAGTCTATTCAGAGAGACTAATATTTGTTAGGACTGTTTGCCAACTTCCAAACTTTAAAAGCATTGAGGCAAAACAAAGCATAGCTGGAGGACTATAATAATGCCTGATTGCTGCAAGGCTCAAAATTAGCAACAGGGAGAAACACTATGGAAGTACATGAAGGTACTAACCATGCCCAGCCATTAAAGGATTACATGAGCTAAGTCCTCCACCTACAAAGTACCAAACTAACCAAGTACAAGTTTTGGTGATATTAGTTCCTTTTCATAAGTTTTTGTTTGCTTTAAGTTACCCAGCAGCTCTGCTTCCTGCAGACAAGTAACAAGCATACTGTACTGAACACAGACCCTCCTCAAACACTGAATATTTTGTGACAAAACCCCAAATATGTACACAAATCAAACATACAATTTCTGGCTGGAGAAGCTAACCAAATCTGAAATCACTGCAACAATACAGCTGTGTCTTCAACAACATCTAGTACATTTTTTAGCACTTGCTTAAGCTTTCCAAATGGCTGCATAACCATTTTAGTTTGTTATATATCCCTTTCAAGCACTGGAAGCATGGAGCTTGTGAGGAACTATGAGTTCCTACAAGAGCTAAAACTCAAACAGGAAGATGACAAAGGACCCTTTGCTTTATAGTAGTCAGGAGGTGATTCAGTTTGGCCTCTTAGCTCCTAAGAGGTTATACGGATGTACTGATTCTCCATTTGCAGGAGAAATGTTAATACAGGTATTTCAAGACATCTATTACTCCAACTTTAAAAGATGACTCTCTTAAGCAGAATCATAGCATACTGTCAGGAGCTACACTATACAACTCACTCTTATTGTTAACCTCTGCTCACATCTGGCTAGTAGATATCCTGTACATTTTCAAAGTCTGAGGAACACTAAGTATTGAATGAGGAGAAATCCTTTACTATTATAAAAGTTATAGTTTTGCTTCAATGCTAACTTTCTATTGACAAGTATCAGCTACTTAGGACGATCAAGATGTCAACAGGTTAAGGTTTTTTGTAACTATAGGAAGGAAAAGTGTTTATCATGTCCAAAACATGCCTCTACATTAGCCTGTCATGCTTAATGGAAAACAAATGCCCCACTGTGCTTTTACTGTTAAAATTATTGTCTCTAATAAAGCTTTGTTAGACCTGCAGTCCAGCATAAGGTAAATAAAGACAAAGTACTTGCAGTAAAGAGTTACTGACATAGATTTGCATATTAATTTATAGTTCTGCAGCAGCTAGGAGAAAAAAAAAAAAACCACACAAGTGCAAGGTCAATCTTTCATGCCCAGTTGTGGGAGATTTCAGGTGGAGAAAGTGCTAATTTTTAAGCCATCTATACTTGAGGGGAGGGTACAAAAACAGGATAGAAAAGCTGAAGAGTAGAGATTCTAGAAATATATGCCTAATACCATTATGTCAGCAATTTGGAGATTATCTATCTCAGCTACGAAGCACAGACGTGATACACAAATTGGGGAAGTTGGGGGTCAGTCAAGAAATTCTAGCCTGCTACTGTATTGATGGCTGTCACAGATAGTAAAACTCATACATACTCCACTTCTAGTTTAATTATTATTGAAACAGTTATTAAAATATCAAAAACTTTCAGTTGCTAAAGATGTGAAGTAGGTTAAACAAAATTAAAGGTTTCTATTTCCATGGGATTCAAGCTGGTTTCAATTATAAGTTTGCTACCAACCAGTATATGTCTGCAATTACCCAAACTTTAAACTTCACTCAAGAAAGTCTGCAGACCCACGTGGCTATTGCTCCACAAGGACTACGAGCCTCTACCCAGAGTCTGGGGCTGCTGCACACACCAAGAACTATCACAACTCTCGATCTACTATCTCCTGATGCACGGGCCCATTTTACTGGAACCCATGTTTGAAGAAATGGACCATTTCGGTTCTCTTCCACATACGTTCTTCTAAGCGGGAGAGAAACTTGAGACCTTTTCCTGTAAGACTATTCTTTGCACTACCCGCAACTACACGAGCTCCGAGAAAGAGGAACTATTGTGGCAGTACGGACGGAACTGGGGGAACCCGGAGCTGCCTCGCAGGAAGAGCCAGCGCGCCGCTGCTCTCAAGAGGCCCATCCAGCGACAGGAGGGCAGAGCAGACGGAGAGGTGGGCGGGCGAGGAAGAGCGCGGGGAGATGGGTGGTACCCTCCGACTCCGGGCCCAGCGGCAGGTGGAGCGGGCCGGAGCGGACTCTGGGGCTTTCGGCCTCACCCACGCGAGACGGCAGCCCGGCGGTGCTGAGAAAGCCGCCCGGAGAAGCGTTTAGGGTTCCCCCCTTTTCTAAGCATCGATCCCGGCAACCGAGCTCCTCCGCCTGTACAGTGCCTCCGGCCCGGCCGCCCGCCCGCCCCCACGACGCACCTCAGAGCTCCCCGTCCCCAACGCCTCCCTCCCTCCGCCCTCCCTCCTCAGCAGCCTCCCGGAAACGCGCGACGGCGGCCGGCTCCCTCCGCGCCCCCCTCACGGACCGCAGGAGAGGATGGAGCGGCTTAACCAGCGGCCCCTAGCCGCGCCGATTCTCCCCAACTTCCCGCCGCAGCTGAGGCGGCCGCTACCTGCTCCGGACGGCGTTCCCCGCCGAGCCTGGCTGCCCCACTCCCCACACTGTCCCCCGCTGCTCTGAGGGGCTCCAACAGCGGTCCTAAAAGAGCCGCTCCTGTTGGCCGTTGCGTACACGATACCCGCCCGCCGATTGGCTCCTGGCTCCGCCGCTCGGAGGGACGAGGACGCCGGGGGTTGGCGGCTTCCAGGAGCTCCACCCAGTGCCGCGGCTCGGCGGGTGGGGCCGCTCGGCGCGTGCGGGGGGCTCGAGGGGCGGGCGGGGTGGAGGGGCGGTTGTGACTCGCGCCCTCTCTTCAAGCCCGCGGGCGCCCCTCTCGCGCCCCGCTCCGCCGCGGCTGGGGACTCGCGCGCGCCCCCCGCTAACGGCCGCCATGCCGCCCGCCAGCGGCCCTGGCACCGCTCTGAGGGCGGCGTGGTAGGCGCCAAACCGTCCCCGCGGCGCCGTGACACTGGTTCCCCCGCTGTCCCCAGGCCTGTGCCGCGCCGCCTCCGGCCCAGCCGGAGGAGCTGCTCCATCGCAGCGTGGCGGCTCGTCGCTGTGCCCCCGCAGGCCGCCACCGGAGGAGCCCGCCCCGCCCGCTCGAGGCTCTGCCGCGCTTCACGCCACGCACGAGCAGAACGCGGGCCCATCGCACTGTCGCGTGGACGTACGCGTACGGCCGCTTTGTACGCCTGACACCCGAGAGAGAGACCCAGCAACTCGTCGCTCCTTACAGTGATTTCACTTGTTAAATTTCTAAAACTTCGGGTATTGAGATGCTAAGTCAATTTCGGTTGAAACCAGCCAAAAGGTCCAAAAAGCAATTGAGGCTTCAGAAAGCAACCATGGCCTCCATAAAAGCGAACACAGTTGTTAGGGGAGCTAGAGAACACCTGGGGCAGAGGTGGACCGTTCCCACTGAGCTGCCATTTCCACAGCAGCAACGCTGGAGAAATTTTTAGCAGCTTGCACCTACAAGCCAAGTGCCCAAGGACCCCCGTGCAGCATTCTATGTGCAACGTCAATATTTTCAGCATGTTATTGATACACATTTTATCTGTGCTACAAAAATCATTGCACTCCACTTGCCTCACCATTTGTTACCAAATACTGGTAGGCTACAAAGCAACATGCCATTATGCCATGCCCTGCCACCGTATGCCATTTGTTTCACAACTAAACATTGCACAGATGGACATGCATCAGATTAAAAAAAAAAATTAAACATTCAGAAGTTAGGAAACACCCTATATAAGCTTGCACAACCCATATTAATTCCGATTACTGTGCATATAAAGTATTATATGAGAACTGTAAACACAGTCTTTGCTTATGCAACTGCATGTTACTTTTTTTCAGAATGGCTTCTGCCTGATCCAGGCCATGAGAATGGGAGCTGTGCTCACATAATCCACAGCGATTCAATAATGTTTTTATCCTTATTGTTGGATGTGTACTCTCATGATTTGTCTAGTCCATACTAGTTAAACCTAGTACTTAAGTACTTCTTGACAGAGTACTTAGAATCACATAACTCTAAAGTCTTTATCATAACTGTCGTGGACAGTTTTTCAAAGACACTATTCCTCAGAAAATACTGAAGTGTTATCTGATCATCTGCTATATATGAAAACCAACTGTGGTGGGTTGACCCTGGCTGGAGGCCAGGTGCCCACCAGAGCCACTCTCTCACTCCCCTCATTCACTAAACAGGGGAGAAAAGGCATAACGAAATGCTTGCAGGTCAAGATAAGGACAGGGAGAGATCACTCACTAATTGTTGTCACGAGCAAAACAGACCAAACTTAGAGAGGGAATTCATCTGATTTATTACTAGGCAAAACAGAGTAGAGGAATGAGAAATAAAATCAACTCTTAAAACACCTCCCCCCACCCCTCCCATCTTCCCAGGCTCAACTTCACTCCCGGCTTCAACCTTCCCCCCCTCAGCGGCACAGGGGGACGGGGAATGGGGGTTACGGTCAGTTCATCACATGTTGTTTCTGCCGCTTCTTCATCCTCAGGGGGAGGACTCCTCTCATCGTTCCCCTGCTCCAGCATGGAGTCCCTCTCACGGGGTGCAGACCTTCAGGAGCAGACTGCTCCAGCGTGGGTCCCCCATGGGGTCACAAGTCCTGCCAGCAAACCTGCCCTGGCGTGGGCTCCCCTCTTCACGGGTCCACCGGTCGGGCCAGGAACTTGCTCCAGCACGGGCTTCCCACGGGGCCACAGCCTCCTTCGGGTGCCTCCACCTGCTCCGGCGTGGGGTCCTCCACGGGCTGCAGGTGGAATCGCTACACCCCCTCATCCTTCCTCCATGGGCTGCAGGGGGACAGCCTGCTTCACCATGGCCTTCACCATGGGCTGCAGGGGGATCTCTGCTCCGGCACCTGGAGCTCCTCCTCCCCCTCCTTCTGCACTGACCTTGGTGTCTGCAGAGTTTCTTACATCTTCTCACTCCTCTCTCCGGCTGCAAAAGCTCTCTCTCTCTAACTGTTTTTTGCCCTTCTTAAATATGTTATCACAGAGGCGCTGATTGGCTTGGCCTTGGCCAGCGGCGGGCCCGTCTTAGAGCCGGCTGGCGTTGGCTCTGTCAGACACAGGGGAAGCTTCTAGCAGCTTCTCACAGAAGCCACCCCTGTAGCCCCCCGCTACCAAAACCTTGCCACGCAAACCCAACACAACAACTCAGGGAGTGCAAAGATTTGAATCCGCATCTCCCACATTCCTGCTGAAAGGTTTCACTGCTTTGTTGTACGCGATTATGGCACAAGTGTTTCCTTTTTTGTTCTAGTGAAATCCTGACATGGGATAGCCAGCCTTACTGACTATAGGGATGAAGCCCTTCCATTTCAGATTCCCCAGTATGGAAGAGTCCATTGCAGCAGAGAGATGCAGGTGCAGAATTGCAGTCAGTGCACGTGAACTTTTCAGAAAATTTTTTTTTAAAAAAATCTCTATTGGGTATATGCAAATTAAAGTTTCTCAGACTGTTACAGAAGTTAAATTTGGATGCATTTTTCAGAAGTCACTTTGTAAAATGTGTCTGTGACACCAAATGGAAGTAATGGGGCAGGTGCCAGTAATATTTCAATGTGGGCACAGCAGTATATTTTGTCCAGTCTCATTTTTGAAAACAGCTAAAACATGGAGGGGCTTTAAACCTTGTCTACAATAAATACCGTATCATCCAATGATTGTCATAGCTCATTAATGATAACGCACTGACAGTGCATTAACTGATGCATTCAGTATAAATTGTTTAAAATAAGAATTAAGAAATTTCAGTATTGGAATTTTAAACACAATTTCTTGGCAGAGTAGGGGAAAATGAGAAAAAGACATATAAAAGTTATCAAGCATGTATTCTCTAGGCTAAAAACAGCTAATCAGTGTGGTCTGTAACTGAGTGGCAAAGTACAGCATGAAAGGCACAGATTTTCTTCATTTTTGTGGGTCCTATGACTTCCATACCTCTGATGAAAAGATCAGCGAGCCATCATCATACATCAAATATGTGCATTACCACAAGCTGACTTAATGGTAACACAGCAGAGCACAGTATCACAAAATTATTTCTGATGCCATCAGAACATAAAAGAAATGTAGAGTATTCAGAGCACAGTGTTGTCAGTTTGCGTTGATCGTCGGTGCAGTGTACATTTCTGTTCAGTGAACTTAAAATATCAACATGTTGCAATGTATTATCATCTGTCTGAATCAGTCTTACACTGCACTGGGACAAAATGTCTTCATAAAGCAGAGTATCACAATGGTACAGCGTGAGTTCACAATGCTGTAAAACTTCTTCAGGATCTCAGGAGCCTCAGAAATTGTGGGGATACTGTGAGACATAATGATCTGATTTCTTTCCAGATTACTCTTTCAAAGTCACAATTAATTTATCCCTCCTAAATTATTTATCTGCAGAAGAACATCATAGTGACCTGGTATCACAATGTATTTGCATTTTAATGTAGTCACATACGGTTCTCAAAGAACCTACCAAACTGGTTATTCAAGGTAGCATTGTGAATTTTTCATCACAGGAAAAACTGAGACGATATCAACACAAATGTGCTCCAGTCTGGGAATACTGAATAAATTATTTTTAAAAAACCCCATAGACTTGCATTAGCTAATATTAAAAAAAAAAGTATTTTAAACTCTATTACCCAACACAGAGAGGTAGTGTGACAGAAGGTTATAGAAATCTATAGGTAAATAACTACAAGTGCCTGCGAAGTCAAATTGTGGTTTGTTATCTGAGAGAGTATGAAACAAATGCCTACATATTCACAATCACAAAAAAGAAAAAAACCCAAAATGAAACAAAAAAAGAAGAGATCCAGTTAACGTCTTTAAATTGGTCCATGTTTCTAAGCAATACCAGCAAGTTATTTCATTCACAGGAGTCTTCCAGAGATTACTTCATTACGTCTCTCCAGTTTTAAGCAAGGCCAAGAGTTGTAAGAACTTTATTCCTTTTATTGACCACCTCATAGAAATCTTTAATTTTGCATCTACCGCCTGGACTAGGTTCCCCAGTCTCCCTGCTTTGGAAACTGAAAAAGGTATCACTGGCAGAAGTGAGAGGGGACAAGTGGCAGACCAAAACTGTGAAGTACCACTAGAAATGACAGCCGTGCTACAGGAACACAGTGTTCATATAGAAACTGTTTCTCTGTGCATAACTTCATTACAATATACATCAGAAGCAGAACAATTTTTATGCAAATAGTTACATATCTTTATTTCAGTCGACTGTGTACATGTTATGAAGAGTGGGGGTTTTTGCATAAACTAAGGCATGTATTTACCACAAGCTAGCTACTTGTGAGGGCTATCTCACTTCTGTTAAATACAACCCAGTTAATGAAAAGATTAGTCAACAAAAATTTTACTTTCTGTGCTGCGGAAAGTATGCACACAGGCAGTTTCTGTTCCGCAAACTTACACTCTTGTAATATTTCATTTGTGCTCATGCTCATAGGAGTTAACAGCCATGCCTATATAAAGTGTTTGTAAAGGGTGTATTTATGATGTTATGAGCCTTAACAACTCATATCCTCGAGCTACAGTGCATTCCAGTCACAGTAACATAGGCTGGAATTTGCAAACTTGCTTCTGTACGTAATATGGTACAGAAGATACAGTTCTACAGGAGCTCAAAACCGGGGCTTTGTATGAGCAGTAACTAATACAGTAAAAACTATTTGTTTTCTAATTTGAGGTACTATGGTTCAGATATAAGGGTCTGACCAAAACTAGTTAAACCAGTTTAGGAAAAGTCCAGGAACTTATTTTCAGCTGTGTATTAAAGCTGGTTAGAATATTTAAAGATATCTTTGGATTCAAACCAGAGCAAACACCTCATGAGAGGAAACTTAGAATTTTACTCTCCAAAGAAGTAATACAGTTTTTGGTCAAGTGCTGCTTTTGTCTTTTACTAACAAATTAACTGATGGAGCATACTTATTCAGCTGTCTGGCTGTTTTCAAAATTTAATACTGAATATATTTAACACATATTAGGTATAGGTGTACAGACTGGATGGGTAACGAATATGTTGTTTGCAATTGAATGTATTCTGCTACCTTCTGTAAGTTTTCCATGCTAATGTGTTAATTCTTTGATTTTCAGTAGCTACTGTTAGGATTACAGTGTATATTCAGTAAAGATTACTAAATCACTAAATCACAGAATGGAAGGGACCTCTGGAGATCATCTAGTCCTCCCACCCTACTCAAAGCAGGGCCACCTAGAGCAGGTTCATCAGGGCCGTGTCCACTTGGGTTTTGAGTATCCAAGAATAGAGATTATACACCTTCTCTGGGCAACCCGTGCCAGTGTTTGACCACCTTCACAGAAAAAAAAAAAAAAAGTTTTTTTCTTGTGTTTAAATGGAATTCCCTGTATTTCCATTTGTAGTCTCTTGTCCGACAGGACACCACTGAGAAGAGCCTGGCTCCATCATCTTCACTCCCCCAACCAGGTGCTTAGACACACTGGTAAGATCCCCCTGAGCCTTCTCTTCTCCAGGCTGAACAGTCCCAGGTCTCTCAGCCTGTCCTCACATGACAGATGCTCCAGTCACTTGATCACCTTCATGGCCCTTTGCTGGACTCACTCCAGTATGTCCCGGTCACTTTTGTACTGGGACCCCAGAAATGTCTGACCAGTGCTGAGTAGAGGGAAAGGATCAACTCCCTTGACCTGCTGCCAGTGCTTTTCCTGATGAAGTCCAGGAGGCTGTTGGCCTTTGCTGTGAGGGCACACTGCTGGCTCACGGTCAATGTGCCGTCCACCCGGATCACCAGGGCCTGTTCTACAAAGCTGCTTTCCACCTGGTTGATCCCCAGTCTGTGCTGGTGCATTGAGTTATTCCTCCTCAGTGTAGGGCTTTGAATTTCCCTTTGTTTAACTTTACAAGGTTCCCGTCAACTGATTCTTACATTTTGCTGCATGACTACACACAAACATCATTTCTCCTTTTGCATTCTTGCTGCATCACTTAAAAACAGCAGAAATACCTGCTGTGAGATCCAAAGTATGAAAATTAATTTCATACTCCCTATTTTGAAAAAAATTATTAAAACACCTCTTAACTGTTCTGGCTACGATGCCGAGTCCTGATAGCTCGATATTAGTGATATTTGTGTTTGAAATTTTCTCTTCTTTGTTATTGTAATTTTCTGATATAATTGCATTTTGGCATATCAATACATTTAACTGCACTTTAGTACATTGAGTGTATTGATAAACCAGTGGGTGGTAGGAACAGTTGCTAGGAATGGCTGATATCTGTGAGGAGTGCTGTAGGGTGAACCGATCCTTTAAGAGGAAGGATGGAGGCTTAGTTACAACTTGATCGTGTGAGGCTGAGGTCATCATACCATTTAAGAAATGTGGCTGTCTGGATCATATCACTAAAATAGAACAGCTCAGCAAAGAACAAATTTTGTACAGGATAGACTTGTTGAAAGGAGCTGGATTTTAAAGATGTGAAAGTTGTTGCTCAATTAGGAACAGCAGACTGGCTGAAAAAAGTTAAAAGACCGGTAGCCCAGTTACGAACGCAGGATTAAAGGGAGCCTAATGTGCTTATGGTTCTGGTGCCCAGTTATCACAGGCACTGGGTCACAGAAGTCCCTTTGTGAAATGATTGTGTTCCATTTTTAACACGGTTGTACTTTGCTTCTTCTAACCTTCTTGTAATTGTCCTTTAATTTGCAGTCTAAATGCATTAACCAATATACCCCTTTGTTTCTCTGCCAGCACTTGCCTTTTTATCCAATAATCCATTCCCACAGTCACTTGTAGAGAGCAATCTTATCCCATTTCAGCTTTCATTTTATTGGGCTGGAATAGCCATGTTCTGTAAGCTTTCTCTTGTGTAGAGAATCTCTTTCTTAATCATTCCAGGAGCCCATTTTAGCATCTTTTTCAGATTCAATTCGTAATTTTATACAATATTGCAGGTGAAGTTTCACTGAGATCATACACAGCAAAAATATTTTCATATCTCTACTGAAAACAGATCTCTTGATGGCAGCTTAAGCTTATATTTGTTTTTCTCACAAGTACCTCAGGTCAGCAGTTCACAAAAAGTGTGACTTTGATGAGTATATTTTGATTTCCTCTTCTGTCATGTAAAACTGTTGAGGTTTTAGCACATAGTGGTGTTATTTGTTCCCAAGCACAAAACTACACATTTCTATATAAATGAAATTTCTTCTCATTTCTACTAGTCTAGACTATAGGCTCTTTTAGTATTAATTCTAATTGGTAATCATTAATTATTTGTGTTGATGATATTTCTTCAGTTTATCAGTGAATTTCATCAGCATGTATCCACATGTCAACATTACTTGGAGCCATTTCCTTTTGTGTCAGCTTATTTCATGCTTCACTTTTCCTCTGTATCTGATTTATTAGTTTTCCATATCAAAATGTTGAAATCTGCTTACTTCTTTCACTTAGTAATGATATAACATACCCTGAGATTTAAAACCTTTGAATTTGTGGTCAGTTCTCCCTTCTATTTCTATTTTAGTTACCCTTTCCTTGCATAAGCTTCATAATTTGCCCTCAAGGACTGATTACACACAATTAACATCTAGCTCACATAAACAAGAACAGTCATTTCTCTATCTGTATAATTATATAAACTATACAAGTTATTGTCTAATTGCTCACAATGATTACTTCATAATTTTTGCTGTTGTTCTATTAAGCAGTTTAATAATATCCTTTAATACAAACAGAACATCCTGCCTCAATGGTATTTTCTCCGAAGTGATTTCTTTTTAGCTTAGTGTTTCTGATTTTGTAGGTTCAAAATAATTAATGTATTTCCCATGTTCACTCTGTTCAACATAAGCCATTTCATGCTTTCAGATGTGAAATACAATAGTATCTCTTCCTCAGTCATATAATCACTGTTCCAGAAGTTTGCAGTTTGTTGGTGTGTATTGGATCTTTTATCCTTTGATTGGTATGTTGCATTATATTCATCGCAACTTGTCATGACAGGGGAAGATCAGAAGCAATTAGTGCTGAGGCCCCTCTTCATCAAAGGAATACGCAGAGGTGAGAAAAGCAAGCCTGTCAAACACAAGGCACTGTTCTGTTGCCTGTGCTCTCTGTCCCCACAGTGCCCAGGTTCTCAAGGATTCAGTAATGGCAGAAATGGGACAGAGCTATTTCTGCCTTGACTATCTGATGAGAGGGATGGGTGAAGTCAAGTTCTGAAGATGATGATCCACCTAGTAGTGATAAGTTACCTCAACGCCATTGCCAACATGATGACCTAAGACCGTGTCTCCTATGAAGTCTCCTGCAGATGCCTGTAGCAGGGCAATGCAGCATGGTAAAAGGCATCTGTAAAGGAGGAGAAAGAGAACAGAAAATTGGGATCCCTTATTTTTTGCAGCCTGCACTGAATGAAGAGCGGGTTGTAAAACTCCTGCTTGTTCAGTCGACCCCAGGGATAGTTACTGGGTGAGGCCTTTGAGTGCAGACAAGGTATATCGTGACTGCTGGCTGTCAGTTTGTTCATACAATGCTACTGCCTATGCAAATTCTGTGCTGCTGGGATAGCACAGAAAACTATGGTTTTGTGATCAGGTCAGCAGTGTATATTAGTCCTCCACAGCACTGAGCTCATTTGCTGTTATTCCACCAGAAGCCCCATGCTTTCCAGCCTAGAGACACGTTCAAAAAGTATTACAGTTATTTTGGTTTTAATCAGGTGTGCTGATACAGGGAGCTGCTGATGCTGGTTGTGGTGGGGAGAAAGTTAAAGATATATCCCTTGCAGAGTTTTCTGTGGGATTAGGAACTGGATACCCAGAGCAATGCTGGAAGGTACACACTCTTCCACATTTTCCTGTGTAGTGACCATGGGACTGAGGTTGCAGAAGCCCAGATGAGCTTCCAGCTTGGTAGGGTGTTCCCACCTGAGAATCCCTTCAAGCTCTCTGTCATTGCTGCATCTGTTGTGTGGCCCCAAGGTGTAGTTATCATTGTTGGTCTTCAAGAACACTGCCTTTGTTCATTCAAATTTATTGAGGCAACATTCCTCGCAAATCCAGCAGTTGTTGTGAGATTATAAACCCTCTGATACTGCCATGGAGTAGTCCTGCTACCCAACAACGATGTGGGTTTCTCTTGACACAGATTCATGAGGAGTGTCATTTTCTTAAGGCTCCTGGTTGCACCTCTCTGAAATTTCTCTGAACTTGGAAAGATAGCTGTTGACGTGGCAGAAGCAAGTAGATAAAGTGCAAAAAAAAGAAGAGTAATAAAAGAAAGAAGGGCATCAGCAAGGTGGGGAGTGGCAACAGAAAGTAAGGCAGGGAAAATGATTTCAAACATGAAGATGTGTAGATGGATGACGAAGAGCTGAAGACTGGCCATCAACAGCAAATGGAGTTGTTGACATGACTCTTGAATGGATTTGTGATGTGCCACTGACTTTTCAGACAGTGGAGATGGAGAAAGGTGTTTAGAAAAACCACCAGGCATGGAAATGAAGAATCATGGAAGCTTTATTTTGAATGTGAGTCCTTGAATGAGATGAGGAAAAATACATGTCTTATCTCACAGCTGCACTTGCAGCACTCATGTGATGTAGTTATGCTACTGAACAAAGTTTTGTTATTCTTCATCAAGGTTTTCAGGCTGGCATAACACAAATAGCCCGTAGGAACAGCAAATTACAGCTTCAACAGATCACAGAATCATAGCATCATTTAGGTTGGAAAAGACCTTTAAGATCATTGAGTCCAACTGTTACTCTAGCACAGGCAAGTCCACCACTAAGCCTTGTTGCTGAGTGCCACATCTACACATCTTTTAAATACCTCCAGGGATGGTGACTCAACCACTTCCCTGGGCAGCCTGTTCCGGTGCTTGACAACCCTTTCAGTGAAGACATTTTTCCCAATATCCAATCTAAACTTCCCCTGGCGCAAATTGAGGGCATTTCCTCTTGTCCTATTACTTGTTACTTGGCAGAAGAGACTGACACCCACCTGGCTACAACCTCCTTTCAGGTAGTTGTAGAGAGCGATAAGGTCTCTCCTCAGCCTCCTTTTCTCCACACTAAACAACCCCAGTTCTCTCAGCCGCTCCTCACAGGGCTTGTGCTCTAAACCATTCACCAGCTTCGTTGCTCTTCTTTGGACACACTCCAGCACCTCAATGTCTTCCTTGTAGTGAAGGGCCCAAAACCGAACACCGTACTCGAGGTGCAGCCTCACCAATGGAGTGCCAAGTACAGAGGAACAGTCACTTCCCTAGTCCTGCTGGCCATGCTATTTCTAATGCAATCTAGGATGCTGTTGGCCTTCATGGCCACTTGGGCACACTGCTGGCTCATATTCAGCCGCTGTCGACCAACACCCCCAGGTCCTTTTCCACTGGGCAGCTTTCCAGCCACTCTTCCTCACGCCTGTAGTGTTGCCTGGGGTTGTTGTGACCCAAGTGCAGAACCCGGCACTGAACCTTCTTGAACCTCATACAGCTGGCCTCGGCCCATCAATCCAGCCTGTCCAGATCCATCTGTAGAGCCTTCCTGCCCTCAAGCAGATCAACACTCCCACCCAACTTGGTGTCATCTGCAAACTTACTGAGGGTGCACTCGATCCCCTTATCCAGATCCTTGATAAAGACATTAAATGGAACTAGCCCCAGTACTGAGCCCTGGGGAACACCACTTGTGACCAGCCACCAATTGGATTTAACTCCATTCACCACAACTCTCTGGGCCCGGCCATCCAGCCAGTTTTTTACCCAGCAAAGAGTATGCCGCTCCAAGCCATGAGCAACCCATTTCTCCAGGAGAATGCTGTGGGAAATGGTGTCAAAAGCTTTACTAATGTCTAAGTAGACAGCATCCACAGCCTTTCCCTCATCCACTAAGCAGGTCATCTTGTCATGGAAGGAGATCAGTTTGGTCAAGCAGGACCTGCCTTTCATAAACCCATGCTGGCTGGGCCTGATCACCTGGTTGTCCTGTATGTGCCACGTGGTGGTACTCAAGGTGATCTGCTCCATAACCTTCCTTGGCACCGAGGTCAGACAGACAGGCAATGAGAATGAGATCCCTGCTGAAGATACCAGGTTGTAACACACATTAAAGTATGGACAAATGCAAATCCTACCTTGGGAAACTACATCATGATCAAGCAGATGTTATGTTGAAGTGACTCTTGTTTCTATTTTGAAATGGTTACTCTGCCAGCGTCTCTGGCCAGAGCCTGGAATTTATCCCTAAATGATACTGCAGCAAATAGAGCAGCACAAAGAAGAAAGGACCAATCTCATATGTGCTCATCTTCTGGCTCTTAGGCACAGTTCTAGTACTCATTCTGAGATTTTTTACTTTATTTCCACATGCCTAAGACTGACTCCAGAATCTCATGTGAGTCTTTGAGTGATATGACCTAGAACATGATTAGAAATTAAAAAGTAGAAAAATAGTGGTAGCAGTAGGAGAGATACCACATTCAGAAACTGTAGAACTTCCTGTAATAACCTTATTTATTTATATAGAGCCACAAGTCAGCAATGGCAAAAAAAGACAGTGAGGGCCCTGAACACTGAGTGTGAGATTAGTATTTGCAATTAACTCATCTATGACATATTCTTTTGTCTGAATTTTACGTTATGCTATCAGTTGTACAGACCAGGGACCATATATGGTTTAAAAAGCTACTGTGATTCTAATACAATATTTGACACTAATTTAAAGCCATCACCACAATGCCATATGCAGTTTCCTGATTATTTATGACATGTAAGTAGCACTGGAAGTCAGAAGTAGAATATCAAGGAGAGCAACACCCTGCCTTTCTTTCTTATGCTCTCTTTCTTTAAGTGTCTGCTTCCGGCCGTACTTAGAGTAACATTAAGAAAAGACCATATTGACTCAGTTTGACAGTCATTATCTTCATTAATATCCACTGAACAGATTTACAGCCATTGAGCAATGTAATCTAACTTTATGATGCACAGTTGCAAGATGCCACTGATGTGGAGACAGCTCTGTTGAGATTAATTTCTCATCAAGCAATGAACTGTATGAATTCTAACACTTAAAAATGCTTTGTTCAGATAAGTTACGGTTTACAGTTACAGTTTAGCCACATATTAGAGAGCTGCTTAATCTTCACCTTAATATTAGCCATATTAGACCATAAGATTATTTCTCGGCAACACAGTAAACTTATGCAAAGTCCACCAAATGCACTGTTGTAATGCTTGCTGGCATGAAATTATTTCTTCTTAAGACACTTGAATTTACAGTCTATGCTTTAAGTTTCAATTGCAGCTGTAATATTGCTATAATATTGCTGCAATCTGCAACAGGACTTGAGTCTTAAAGCAGAGTTATCAGGTCTTCAGGTTCCCTAGGATACAGCCCTTTTTTGCAGAAAATTCTACAGATATTTTGACTGGGCAGAATTTAAGGATATTGGACATTTGTCAAGGGTTTCTGGTTGTCCCATCATTCAGTCCTAAGCAAACAGCAGGATGTTCAGAAATCCCAAACACTGTAACAAACACATAGTAGTTATGGCACTTCGCAAAAGATTCAGGTCTAACGTGCATGTACTATAGCAATAGTTTGCAACTGCACAACAAACCCCCCAAACTCTGTGTGTGTTCGAGTTAGAGAAAATACCTTTTTTGCCCATGAAGAATATGTAGAGGTGGTCTACTGCAGCCCGAATGTGTCAGGCTCACTGTTTAAGTGCTAAATATAGGATATATACTGCTAAACGGGCAGAGACAAAAGACCCCCAACCTAAGAATATCAGTCTAAATCCAATAGTCCTTACTCCAACATAAGGACTCAGAAGTAATTCTGAGCTGTGATCTCATTTTGGAGAAGTCTAAAGATCCAGTAATCTGGCAATTAAGGCACCCACATTGGTGTTGACAGACCTGATTTCAGTCCTCACTCTGCTTATTAGTTACTTGTCATGGTTTAACACCAGCTGGTGACTAAGCACCACACTAAGCACATCACTCGCTCACCCCTCCAAGGAGATGGGGAGTATAATTGGGAAGAAAAAACCAAACCCTAGTGGGTTGAGATAAAGACAGTTTAATAGCATAACAGAGGATGATGATGATGATAATAATTTTATATATATATATATATGAAAAAACAAGTCATGCACAAATGCAATTGCTCACCATGTGTGAAACCAACACAATGCCCAGTCTGTTTCCAAGCAGCAATTCCACCTCCCAGGTAGCTTCCCCAGTTATATACGGAGCATGACATTCTATGATAGGGAATATCCCTTTGGCCAGTGTGGGTCAGCTGTCCTGGGTGTGCTCTCCCAACTTGTGCACCTGGCAGGGCTTGAGAAGCTGAAAAGTCCTTGACTTAGTGTAAACACTACAACTACCTAGCAACAACTAAAACCATCAGTGTGTTATCAACATTATTCTCATCCTAAGTTCAAATCACAGCACTATACCAGCTACTAGAGAGAAAATTAACTCTATTTCAGCCAAAATCAGGACAGTATCCATCCCTTATCCCATACCATCTATGTCATGCCCAGGTCCTATACTTCCCAATACATTCAATTAATCACCATCACTTTTCCTGTCTTTTGATGTGTACACACAGATACCCTTCCCTTAGTCTATGGGCCATCCCTCTAACATGTCCGTTGAGTTCATTTACTCTATGACTTTTGGGCTCCATCTGTCACAACAGTCTCTCAGGGCAGGGGAGATGGTGTGTGATGTTGGATTGTTGCATGCTGCATCCACAGCTCGTAGTTGATGTATCTGGCACGGTCCATGCTCATGGTCTATGGGCTGAAGATGTCAATCTCAAGGAGGTTGCTAGGTGCTTGTTGCTGAACCCAGTTCCAGTTTCATCACCTTTGCACCTTGCTTAATTTCATCAAAGTTCACATTTCATTAGTCTTGGTAGTTCTTACTGTAATACCCTGTTATGGCATATAACAATCATAGTAGTGATGACATGCAGTATTATGTAGCAATTAACATCATACAATTTAAATAATTGACTATTCTCACCTAAAATCAAATCCCTTTGAGGTACACATTGGACTGCCCCATCTTTCCACATCACCTACCAAGTGCACCCAGGTCCTTGAAGAAAAGTAGCCCCATGGATGGGTTTGTCTTTGCCTGAGTCAGGAATAACCCAGACTGTCTTTCCCAACATAATTCTTATTGTGCACTACGGGGACTTTATCCCCTTCTACAGTACATAGAAGTTTCGACTGGGCAGGGCTAGCTCAGTTGGCAGACCCCCTAGTGTTAACTAACCAGGTGGCCTTTGCTAAATGTGTATCCCAATGTTTGAGGGTCCCACTGCCCATTGCTCTCAGTGTTAGTCTTCAACAGTCCATTGTATGGTTCAATTTTCCCAGAGGCTGGTGCATGATAAAGGATGCAATATACCCATTCAATGCCATGCTCTTTGGTCCAGGTGTCTATGAGGTTGTTTTGGAAATGAGTCCCATTGTCTGACTCAGTTCTTTCTGGGGTGCCATGTCACCACAGGACTTGCTTTTCAAGGCCGAGGATAGTATTCTGGGTGGTAGCATGGGGCACAGGATATGTTTCCAGCCATCCGGTGGGTGCTTCCCTTGATGGGTTTGTGGTAGGGTGATATAATCTGCCAGGCCTCCCCATATTTATATTTTAGCCATTGTCCTCCATACCACAGAGGCTTTAACCACTTGGCTTGTTTGATCTCAGTGCATGTTTCACATTTATGGATAACTTGTGCGATAGCATCCACCCCTCTATCACAAGCCCATCTATATGTTGTATCCTTTCCTTGATGGCCTGAGGCATCATGGGCCCACTGAGCTATAAATAATTCACCCTTATGTTGCCAGTCCAAATCCTCCTGAGCCACTTCAGTCTTAGCAGCCTGATCCACCTGATGGTTGTTTTGATGTTCCTCAGTGTCCTGACTCTTGGGTACATTGGCATCTACATGATACAAAATATCCTGCCACAGTGGGGCAGCCCAGATGGGTTTGCCTCTATACTGCCAGTTGCTCTGCTTCTGTTGTAACCACCCCTATGGGGCATTGGCCACCGTCCATGAGTCAGTATAGAGGTAGAGCATCGGCCACTTTTCTCGTTCAGCAATATCTAAAGCCAGCTGGATGGCTTTCACCTCTGCAAACTGCTCCATTCATCTTGTCTTTCAGCAGCTTCTGTGACTCATTGCATAGGACTCCACACAGTAGCCTTCCACCTCTGATGTTTTCCCACAATGCAACAGGACCCATCAGTGAACAGGGCATATTGCTTCGCATTTTCTGGCAGTTTATTATATGGTGGAGCCTCTTCATGCCGTATCACCTCCTCTTCCGACAATATTCTGAAATCTTTGCCTTCTGGCCAGTCCATGATCACTTCCAAGATTCCTGGAAAACTGGGGGTTCCTATTCAAGCCTGCTGTGTGATCAGTGCAACCCACTTACTCCACATAGCATCGGTTGCATGATGATGTGTAGAGGGGACCCTCCCTTTGAACATCCAGCCCAGAACCAGCAGTTGAGGTGCCAGGAGGAGCTGTGCTTCAGTACCAACCACGTCTGAAGCAGCTCGAACCCCTTCATATGCTGCCAATATCTCTTTTTCAGTTGGAGTATAGCGGGCATCAGATCCTCTGTATCCCCAACTCCAAAACCCCAGGGGTCAGCCTCGAGTGTCCCCTGGTGCTTTCTGCCAGAGACTCCAGGTAGGGCCATTCTGCCCAGCTGTGGGGTAGAGCACATTTTTTACATCTTTTTACTGCATGGACAATTTCTTTTTTAATTTGTTCAAAGGCTTGTTGTTGCTCAGGGCCCCATTTGAAATCGTTCTTCTGGGTCACCTGATAGAGAGGGCTTACAATCAGACTGTAATTTGGAATATGCATTCACCAGAAACCCACAACACCTAAGAAAGCTTGTGTTTCCTTTTGGTACTTGGTGGAGACATAGCTGTTATTTTGTTGATCACATCCACTGGGATATGACGACGTCCATCTTGCCATTTTATTCCTAAAAACTGGATCTCCTGAGCAGGCCCCTTGACCTTACTTTGTTTTATGGCAAAACCAGCTTTCAGAAGGATTTGGACTATTTTCTTCCCTTTCTCCAAGACTACTTCTGCTGTGTTGCCCCATATGATGATTTCGTCAATGTACTGCAGGTGCTCCAGAGCTTCACCCTGTTCCAGTGCAGTCTGGATCAGTCCATGGCAAATGGTGGGGCTGTGTTACCACCCCTGGGGCAGTTGATTCCAGGTGTACTGGACAGCCCACCAAGTGAAAGCAAACTGTGGCCTGCACTCTGCTGCCAAAGGGATTGAGAAAAACACATTTGCAATATCAATTGTGGCATATCGCTTGGCTGCCTTGACTCCAGTTCATATTGAAATTCCAGCATGTCCATCACAGCAGCACTCAGCAGTGCCGTGACTTCCTTCAGGCCACAATAGTCTACTACCCTCCACCCTCCATTAGACTTTTGCACTGGCCATATGGGACAGTTAAAGGGTGAGCAAGTTCTGCTGATCACTCCGTGGCTCTCCAGTTGACAAATCAGCTCATGGGTGGGAATCAGGGAGTCTCAGTTAGAATCATAGAATCATTAAGGTTGGAAAAGACCTCTAAGATCATCAAGTCCAACTGTCACCCACCACCACCATGCCTACTAAACCATCCCGAAGTGCCACATCTACACGTTTTTTGAACACCTCCGGGATGGTGACTCCACCACCTCTCTGGGCAGCCTGTTCCAATGCTTGATGACTCTTTTGGTGAAGAAATATTTCCTAATATCCAATCTAAATCTCCCCTGATGCAACTTGAGGCCATTTCCTCTCATCCTATTGCTAGTTACTTGGAAGAAGAGACCAACACCCACCTCACTACCACTTCCTTTTAGGTAGTTGTAGAGAGCGATAAGGTCTCCCATCAGCCTCCTCTTCTCCAGACTAAACAATCCCAGTTCCCTCAGCCAGTCTTCATAAGACTTGTTCTCCAGACCTTTCAGCAGGTTGGTGCAATATTGCCACCAGTGCACCTGCTGTTCTTCGACTTTCAGCAACCCCACAACAGAAGGGTCCTCCAAGAGACCGGGCAAAGTAAACAGCTGTTTAATTTCCTCCAACTCCAAGGCAGCTATACCAAAATCCCACCTGTACTCTTTTGGGTCCTTGAAATACCCTCTCCAGAGGCAGTCTGTGCCAAGGATGCACGGAACCTCTGGGCCAGTCACAATGGGGTGCTTTCCCCACTCACTCCCAGCTAGGCTTACTTCAGCTTCCAGTACAGTTAGCTGTTGGGGTCCCTCTGTCACTCCAGAAGTGCAGATGGATTCTGCCCATTTATAGCTTGATGGCAGTGGTGTCCACTAGAGCCTTATACTTCTGGGGGTCTGATGTGCCAGGCCATCAAATCCATACAGTCCAGTAAACCTGGTTGTCCCTTTCCTCTATCTGGCTGGAGGCAGGGCCCCTCTACTCCTGGTCATAGCATTTGTTACTAACAAATGGGTTTGTGTGGCACATGTGCGTTTGAATCTCATCCTTGTTCTTCACTTCTTGTAAATATGAATCAGAAATTCCTTCCATAAGATGAGAAGAAGATCAGCCCTCCTACTCTGTCTGGGGAACTGCCCACTGGAGACTGGAGCAGCAATTTTCCTGGAAGAATCCCCATTTGAGATTGTTTTTCCTTGCAATTCATGTACCTGTGCCTTTAGGGTCAAGGTAGGTTTTCCATCCCACTTCCTCATGTCCTCTCCATGGCCACACAAGTAAAACCACAGGGTGCCTCGTGGTGTGTACCCTCTATATCCTCTCTCTTGAGCAGGGGGATGCTAACTCCTAATAGCTGGGATACTGGTCTGTACAAACAGGAAATTGGACATAAACTCTTTGAGTTGCTGGACCTCCTGGGACAGTTTCTTGAACAGGTTTTTGGATTTTTTGGACAGTCCTTCCACAGCTGAGACACAGGCCTGTAGGGAGGAAGAGAAATTTTCTTCATATTGCTGGAGTGGGCCAACCACTTGATTCACCGTTAGTCCCTCTTCAATTTTCCAGGCCAGTCCTGCCAATGATTTGGCATATGCTGGTGGTGTGCTCTGTACAAGCCTCCGCCACATTGGTCAGGTACATTGGGCTTCATCTGGATCTGTGGGTAACTGCATGTTGTCTAGGTAATAAAAAACCATCTCCCACATGGCTAATTCCCTCAGGTACTGGATACCTCTCTCCATGGTGGTCCATGAGCCTGGGTGACGTATAACATCTTCTTTGAAGGAATACCTTTCCCTCATGCCTGACAAGAGTCACCTCCAGAGGCTGAGGGCTCGTGTCCCTTTTCCAATCGCCTTGTCAATGACCCCTTCCATGGACAGGGGTTCCAGCTGCTTGGCTTCCCTACCTTCTAATTGCAGGCTACCAGCCCCATTATCCCTGCATCGGTGCAGCCAGGTGACAAGTTGCTCACCTAATCAATGAAATCTTTTTGCATATCTCGTAGCTCCCTCAGGGATAGGGATTGGGTGGTTATCTCCAGTTCTGTCTCTTCCTCCTGTTCTTGTGATAGCCCTGTTTTGTCATCCTTTACTAAACAAGTTGACTTTCATGTCCATTTCTTTTTGTGTATAGGGGCAACTGATACTGGTATGGGCTGGCTCAGCTGCAGTGCATATCGCTAGGGTTTGAGTAGCCACAGTGCCTATCATGGTGGTTGGAGTAGCCATGGTGCCTGTTGTGGGGGCTGATCTCTGGGTGGTATTCTTAAATAGTTGTTTAACCCTAAACAAGACCTGAACCACATTCAGGAAACCTAGCAATAGAAGCATGCTGGTCTGAACATCCCAAGGATATTCAACGTTCTCAAGAACTATTGTTATTAGCCTGGAGAAGAAGGGGAAGGTGAAGGAAGGTGTCTCCCCCACATATTAGGTCTACAAGGAGAAAAGGTAAAAAATGTAATTATTAATAGCTTCTGACAGATGGCTCCTGAAGTACAGAGATTAAAATGTTGCTGTCGTTTTGCTGCTGCTGAGTACAGATTCGGCAGCCACTGAATACAAATACCAAACTGGTCTGATTATCAGTGATTTTATCATAGCATAAGACAGTAGCACACCGAACAGCAGAGCGATAACCTTAATCCAACACCCAGAGGTGACAAACCACACATAAGCACTGATAGCCAGCACATACAGCAAGTAAGGTCTTACATAACACAGCTCTGAGAACAAATAAAACTAACCTTGTGATCAGCAGATCAGTGATGATTAAACTAATATAATAAATACTTTTAACAAATTTGTTTTAACATGCTCTGATCAGATCTGTCATTATCTCAACCATTCGTGCGCCACATTGGTCACCAAAAGGACTGTCATGGTTTAACTGCAGCCGGAAACTGAGTGCCACGCAGCCGCTCGCTCACGCCTCCCTCCTCAACCTCTCATGGGTTGAGATAAAGACAGCTGAATAGGATAACAAAGGAAGATAATAATAACAACAACAATAATAATATATACTATATATGTGTATATATACATATATTTATATATATATAAAAAACCCCCACAAAAAAAAACCCAAGTGATGCAAAAATGCAATTGCTTACCACACACGAAATCAACCCCGATGCCCAGTCTGTTTCTGAGCAGTGATTCCACCTCCTGGCTAGCTTCCCCAGTTATATACGGAGCATGATATTATACGGTAGGGAATATTAATATTAATTCTTTCTCCCATGGTCCCTAAGAGCGACCTTGACAGCAGGCTGCTGTACACCCTGGGTGTCAGTCTTTTGTAATCTCTTACTTGCGTAGTTTTGCTTTATATAATAAATTCTTCAGAACAGGGATATGGATGAGAGACAGAATGTGGATTAGCAAATACATCCTTCCTCCTAACTACGGTCCTCCTAAGGGGGAAAACTGATCCCAGTCTCCTATGGAGAGAATCAGCTTTCTGTCATTTGGGGTTTTATCTCTGTATTTGGCAGGGCCAGCTAGCGGGATTAGACTTGAACGCATTGCTTAGAAAGCCAGGGTTTCCAATCAGGAGCTGAAGCAGTCAGATGTCTAAAAGTCAAACACCTTTGCAAACCTTATTCAGGTCAGTTCAGTGAACTTTGAGGCTCAAGAGTAGAAGAAATCAAACTGAGTATTTTTCTTCTGTGAAACATTTTAACAGCTGCTTTTATTTGACAGTGGGTCAGGATCTGGCCATACTCTGGATCTGACATTGAGGGCACAGTTGGAATTTAAATATTTTTTTTTCTTTTTTTTCTCCTGTTTAATGCAGGACAGGTTTTTGCCAAAACTATTATGGCATAAATATTATTTTGTATTCTGAGTTTGTTCTATCAAATGCTGGTTTCCCAGGTATTATACCAAATGCATTTAGCTTAACTATTTCCGTTAGCTAAATACCTTCATATTCCTTGGTATTTCATGGGAATGAAAACGGTAGCACTTGGTTCTATTAATTATGCCTGAAATACAGCAATTTGTTTGGTAGATAGAATTTGAAATAAATCAAGCCTCTGTATTGTCTTAAAGAAACTGACATTTTCTTTCATTTCCTCCATTTCCCATTCTTATTTCCTCACTCCCTTATCTCCTCCTCACCTTACTAGACTGGGTGCTACAATCTTTTGGAATCTCTTGGAATCATAGAATCACAGAAGAATTTTAGTTGGAATGGACCTCATCTGGTCTGACCTCCCATTCAAAGCAGAGGCAACTCCAACGCTTGACCAACTTCAAAGATAAATCTGGTTGCTCTGGCTGCAAACCCCTCTCCTTCTATTACTCGAATTTACACTAATCTCTATTGTTTCTGTAAATGCTTATGCATGATAAAGGAGCTGTAGTTGTTTTGGAATTAACCTCAACACACTTCTGTTCTTTGCCATAGTGTGTAGGTGGTGAGTTTTGCCATGCGTCTGTGAACAAGGGATCATGTACAACCACACCACTGTAGGGCTCTATAATTTCCAAACCCTAAATTACAATGCAGGTAAGTGCCCCAGCAGTAATTTAGGACAAAATACACTACAGAGATCTTGAAATTAATCATCAATCCAAGTATTACAAAACAAGGAAGTTCAGAACAAAGGCTACCTTAAAAAGAAAATCAAACTATGTCAGGATAGAGCAATGCAGCTCTGGCAGTCAGTGGTGATACCAGGCAGAAATGATGGGAGTGGCGGGTAAGGATGTTTTAGGGTTTGTGATCTCTGGTTAAATTTCATGTAGTAGCATGAAATGCCTCCGCTTGCCTGTTACATCACTGTCAGAGGGAAGCATAAGGATGCAGACAGCTCTCAAAGCATAGCAACAGCACTGACCTAGTGGCTTTTTTACTAGGATTTGATGCTTGTCAGTGAGTTAGGAGACCAGTAGCCAGCTATGCTGAGAGCTATATGCAGATCAATACTACTTCTTCCCCTTAGAAATGTCATTAAATGGAGCTGTGCCTCCAGCTGAAGGCACAGGCAACTTTTTGCTCTTCTTGCACTCCCTCTTAGAGGCCTTTTTCCATTCCAAGGCCCTACCCAATCATCTAGGGTTGTCTGCTCACGACCTGACTGCACCCCACAGGAGACAGCGTGCAAAGTCCCCTAAACAAATTCCCAGCAGGCTGAGACACATGTTCCAGAGGCAAGCAGAGTGAAGACATTTAGCTTAAGCTATAATATAAACTACCTGGCAAGCTGAAAAAGCCCTATCTCTCATCGCCCAGCTAATTAGTTTGAGTGCAGTGCCATGAGGATGCAGTGTTATTGATTCCAGTTCTGGGGTTAGCGCAGCCAGCTGGGCTATCTGATATCTCAGTAGTCTGGAACAGACACACATATAGTTACCTTATAAGGGACACTGGCCTAATTATATCTCTTCACAATTTTTTACTCAAAGGAGTACCTTTTGTCAGAAGGTCTGAAAAAAAACTTCAAAATTTTGGCCATCTTTTAATTGTAAATGCTGCAGCAGAAATAATCAAGAGTTGTACTTCCAAAAGCCTATGCTCTGGACAAAGTCACATATTCTCTTCAATATGAGAAAATCTAGAAGAAAATAGATGACACAGCTAGCTGTTTAATCATACTGGAACTAAGAAACGGCGCTAGGCTTTTCCCACTGATCAAACTTGCTGCCTTCTGGACATACAGAAGGTTTGGCTGATTCTTAGTCTTTCTATGTGTAGATTGACAATCCGGGAATGCCTTTGGGGTCACAAATACAGATGTGAGCTCTACCTCTATCCTGATGCCACGTCAAGGTGTGACTTCACTGTACATCATCACTTCTGTCCTTTTCTTTCATGCCTTGGTTGACACGGGAATAAAATCAGAGGCTGTGCATTAGAAAGAGGCTGCAGCACTCATCCACTTCTCTATCTAAGCAGTCAGGGGACAGGGACTCTGAGGCCCACCACAGTGCACATCTTCAATATAAACTTCTGAAACAGTCTCCATGGCTTTCTCTCACATTTCTTTTAAAGTTTTTCTTCCTAGAGAGAACCTCCTTTCTAGAATTTTTTACTAATTTCTAGTTTTCCAGAATAGTTATATGTCCTGGTTTCAGCTGAGATAGAGTTAATTTTCTTCATAGTAGCTAGTATGGGGATACGTTTTGGAATTGTGCTGAAAACAGTGTTGATAACATAGAGATGTTTTTGTTACATAGAGGTGTTTTTTGTTATTGTTGGGCAGTGCTTACACAGAGCCAAGGCCTTTTCTGCTTCTGACACTGCCCTGCCAGCAGGATGTCTGGGGATACACAAGAAGTTGGGAAGGGACACAGACAGGACAGGTGACCCCAACTACCCAAAGGGATATTCCATACCATATGATGTCATGGTCAGAATATAAGGGGCTTGGGGAAGAGGAAGTGCAGGGGGGAGGGGGGCGGCCTTCAGAGTGATAGTGTTTATCTTCCCAAGTAACTGTTAGGCATGATGGAGCCCTGATTTCCTGGAGATGGCTGAACACCTGCCTGCTGATGGGAAGTGGTGAATGAATTCCTTGTTTTGCTTTGCTTGCGTGCACAGGTTTTGCTTTAAACTGTCTTTATCTCAAACCACGAGTTTTCTCACTTTCACTCTTCCAATTCTCTCCCCCATCCCACTGTGGGGGGAGTGAGTGAGCAGCAGTGTGGGGCTTAGCTACCGGCTGGGGTAAAACCACAACATTATGAAAGCCTATTTCCAGTCTTCATGCACCCAAAAGTTGTCCAAATATTTAAACAGAAAATCTGCTTTTCTTCTTCTTCCCTTGTTTATACACATGGGATCATGTTTTCAATATGAAAGAACTTATTTTTAGCCCTACTCTAATGCAAAAGACTTTGAGTTTCTGTTATAAGGCTTCGGCTTTTCCAGGCTGAGCAGTTGGATTTTTTTTTTTTTTTTCCATTTTGGCTTTCAAATGTCAAATGCAACATATGGTTTCACGCATCTTCTCTTTCATCTACCTCTTTAATCTTCTTTTGGGGCAACTCGCAGTTACTCTTTGTCCCAGCCATTGCAAGATTTCTTCATGAGTGTACTTTGTTTCCCTCCAGTCAAAGCTGCTACTGATTGTTGGGTTTATGTTACTTTTTGGCAGGCTAATCTTGCTTATAATTTATGCCTGGGGCCATATCCTAATTCTTCATCAAATGCATTTAGTTTTGGCGTTCTGCAAGGATTTATCTTATAGCAGGGTATTCATTTTAGGAGGTATGCTTTGCTTGTCCTAGCTGCAATAACCCTTTTTGTTAGTCCCTGGTGGATGGCTTTTTATACTAGTGGTGAGCTTTTTATACTGCAGTTCTCAGTGTAGTCAAGGCTACCATATTTGGTTTGTTCAGCCTTATCCTTTAGTAGGGGGTCTGCCTCAACTTTGCAAAATTTACCAGTTACCCAAACTACCAACCCTTACACCTTCATTTACTCCAGTTTCTGGAGGAATCTTGCCATACACATTAGCATCCTCTGTCCTTTCCTGAACTACTATCTTCAATTTCTCTGGGATGCTATATGATTTAGGAGTTGTGTCTTTCTGTCTGAATTTAGTAGTTTCTTACATGCTTTCTTTTAATAAGTGCTGTAGGCTGATTATTCTAGACCTACTCCTCTAGTTCTTCAGATACATTTACCATACCTTGGAGCTTTCTCCAGAATACCTTATTGCAGCTCCTGAACCCTTTTACATTGTGGTTTCCTTGTGGCAGGCAATATGGTGCTTCTGGGATTCAGGGTCTCTTTTTTATTCCCAAGTTAAGCTATTTCTACTGCCTAGACTGTGGTGGAAGACACGTGCTCAGATGCAGTTTGAAGTTACATAATCCTAGCTGAATGCTGAAGAGTTTATCTTTTAAGCAATAAAATATTCATTTGATCCCACTGACATTTTAAAATACATTAAAGAAGCATTTATACAGATTTTCCCATTTGTTAAAGCTTGTGCTTAGAAAACTCATTTGGATCGTATTTAATATGATGGCTTCTTTTAAAACTTCCACAGTGATGGCCCACCTGTGTGAAATGAACATGACAACAGAAAATGCTGTGTTTTGTAAACAATTATGATAATCAGAATTTGATTTGAAAATATATGAGTATTGTTGAAATAGTTCAGATGGCTGTTCATGTTAAATAAAGCACTCCTCCCTTGAAATAGAGGATATTGTTCTTTGAGTGACAGATCTCTCAGAAAGCTGTTAGTTGCCACACTTTTGATAAATATTAAAGACATAATCTTGGGTGAAACTAGTAATTGTTTATAGAAATATCTCATAAAATACAGAAAAAGATTAATTACTGCTGAATGGAGTTAATTTTCTAGTAATTCTTACCAAATCATGGCTCAATAAAACACTTGATCTAATTTTCTTATAAAATCTATGGAGCTTTTTATTAAGGAAAATCATGGGTCAGTATATATTTTCTTGCTCATGGCTGTGTGATGAAATTCACATAGTCCACACTTAGGGAAGCATAAAGAAGTTAAGGCTGATTCTAGCTTTCCCCCTTGCAGAGAAATTCTCAGTGTTGCCAGGTACAAAAGGAAGGTATACACATGTAACTTTGGCACAGAGTACACTGGGGAGGACAATTGATACAGGAAGCTTTAAACAATAAAAGAGCCTAGAAAGTTGCATGAGCATGAGGAGGTTTTTGGTTCACAGAATGTTTCCTCTTTAGCTAAAGTTATTTAAATCCTTCTGTGATGGAAGAAGTGACAAAGTTAGAGAGGAGTCAGATTCTTGGTTTTCCTGGCAGGGTTAAAATGTAAGAAAACAAGAGTAATCTGACTACTTTTGTGAGGAGGAAAAAACCCAAATCAAAACTGATTCAGAAAGGATCCTATATGCCATATCCAAAGCCATGTTCCAGAGTCCAAACTGAAGATAACAGGGAAAGCCAACTGCATATTTGGAACTCCACTGAGTAAGATTTGCTTATTGTATGCTAGAACTCAGCACTTACCTTTCTGACATCTGGAAACCTATTTTCGTATTAAGAGCTGAGGGCATAATTTCATAACTCGAAGGATGATGGCATGTGACATTGAGTGTAGATCAAAACAAGGCTTGTTCAACTCAGCCTTCAGATGTTTATTTAGAAGCAGTAAGAGTTGTGGTGATTTAGGGTGCACCTACATTAGCATTTTATTTCAGATTAAGCATGCACTTCCAAAGTAAATCTCCTGACCCTCTCCGGTTATGCTTTGATTCAAGCAGTGGAGTAACCTGAAACTAGAAATTTACTCTGGGAGCCCTCCTAACATGCCCCAACTACTAATTCAGTTGACAGCACTAGAGTTAGTCTGGAGTAACCCCCACCCAAGACACATATAGACTGAAATCAGGCCCACAGAATCAACTGGTTTACTTTACAGATCCATCCCTGCTGTGCCATGGCACTCACTAATACAAACAAGGCCACAGTCACAGATATATGTGTGTATTTGTGTCTATGTATAATCACACATACCATCTCTACTCATTAAATAGTACATATGAGAAAAGCACGAGATTCCTTTTTAGAGTGTGTTGGCTTGCACACGTTGCAAACATTGGTTTCATTGTGGATTTCTAAACAAACCAATTTCACTGTGGATATTTATACAAGGATGAAATATTTCTTCTAGGCATTTAGAAAAAAAAGTACTTGGGGAAGTTGGTGTCACAAAAAGAATGACACATAAACAGGGCTATAAATTGTATTCTATTAATTCATCCATTCTGCATGAAAGTAAATAGCATGCAATGACTCTTGTTTCAGTGAGACTCTATACTCTAGATATGTGATAATTATTTGGACTTGTAAAATCACAGGCTCCTGTAGTGTTTTTGTGGTTCTCTCTCCAATGATTCTGCATTGTAGGCAGAAAAGCAGAGCTGGTCCAGTTGCTGTGCGAATGGGCTGCGCTGCACAAGCCTGAGACAAGATCACATGTTGAGGAGAGTGCACTTCATTCCAATGGCCAGGACATAGCTTCTTGCAAACATTTATCCTTGCTATAGTATATTTGGTGTCCTCATGTGAGAGGATACACAGGGTCAGTTTTGGACACACAGAGCAGAACCAACTCAGATGCTGCACCATCTCTGCAGAAAAGTCCTTAGATTTAAAGTTATACTATTAAAATGCTTGAATGTGCATGTAGCACACGTAAATTCAGTGTGACAAAAATATTCAGTTAAGTTACTGTGCTTCATATTAATCTTAATCTTGTTTGCCTCAATCTGAAAGGTGATTCTTTTTGAAAACATTTGTTTTCTCCCAGCGAAGAGTGAGAGTGCTGGGCACGTTTTTGTCCAGAGAGCAGAAAAGTAGCTGGAATGTCTGTTTTCTTTAATTTGTTTTGTTCTATCCAATTTATTATTGATAAGTTGTATACCTGATAGAGCCATCCACATAAAGGACTACCGTAAGTCATATTTATGAACATGCTTGTCACAAGTAGAGCAAAGCATATGTTGTGAATTGTTACTGATGACAAAACTCAATACTAATGACAATAAATGATGCTCTGTACTATGTACTGATTATAGGAAAATAGAACCCAATGAAATGGCTACCTGAATATCTGTATGAGTCATGCGAAATACTGACTACTAATGTTATCTTTCTCAAGGAAATTACGAACATCATTCTTAGAAGGGGGAAAAGAAACATCTTTCCATTCACAAAGATGACTCAGAAAATGGTTATGCGTATCATAAAGCATGTTCACACAACTCTTAACATGGTTTATAGGCCTCAGCTCCTTCTTTCCCACTGACTTTAAATCAACTTGTTAGCCTAACAGCAGTTAACTGCAAGAAACTGCCACTGACAACATGAACCACACTGCCTTTACCTAGATAAATGTATATATTTAGCGTAATGTGACACCTTAAGGTGAGAAGCTAGGGGAGCAACTCTAGCGTGAAGTTTACACATTAATGTGTTATGTTCATATGTGGGCAGACAGACACAAGGAGTCCGTGTTTACTGTAACTTAAACCTTTAAGTTATTAATTCGCCTCTGTCCACCTGGCTTATATGTATGAGCTTTATACTTGCTTCAGACTTGTGCTCTCTTTCCCAGCTAGGGAAAAGGATTACAGCTAGTGTATGATGGGCTCTGACCTACCCATTTTGATGGTGAGTGCAAGTACAGCTGTACACAGTCAGCCTTCTACTGTCATTTCACTTCTCACCTCTACTCCCTTTCTTCCAACTTGCTCCCTCTGCACACAGGCTACTTGCTACATTAGAAATATGTGACTGACATTTAACCCTTTCACCCCGTGATGTCTGTGTGATTCTCTGCTGCAGCTAGGAGGCCAGAGAGGACGTGAAGACAGAGAAAACAGTGGGATTAATAAAACAGAAACTAGTGTTAGAGAAGCCATAATGTTGGATAAACTCCAGCCTGGAACACAAGAACAGTTATGCCAGTGGATACCCTGGGATAATATTCTGAGGAGCAGTTTAGAGGCAAATCTGGGAAGCAGCACAGTGAGGAAGTGGCATTAGCATTTCAGTCATATAAGTGGTATCTGCCATCTTAGTTTTTCATGCAGACAAAACTATGAAAATATTTCTGAAAGATGATGAATTAAACTACTGTTATGGAGGATACCGCAATAAATTGATGTCATGCTAAAGAAATTACTGTTAAAAATAATCTAATCTGTACCCCTTACTCTTAACGAAGTTTTCTAAAAAATACGTCTTGGTTAATTAAAGCTGTAATTCTACCAATAAAACTATGAGAGGTGGAAATACTTCAATAGATCTGTACCTTCCATTTGATTTTTCTTTTCAAACAAAGAATCCAGGGTAATAGCCCCTCTGACATCAAAGTCAGTACTGGAAGAGAGATTAATATTGAAGCATGGACTTTCACAATTCTATGTGCACTGATTTCCTGACATGTTTGAATCCTGAAAGATCAAAAAGATTTGTATATGTTGAGTTAAGGAGATGTCTATCATGCTCATAAGAAGCATACACTTTTTAACACACCAGTAGCTTTGTTTAGGACTTTGCTGAGAAGGCTTTTACAATTTTACTATGTTTAAATTATTTAGTATTTTAAATTATTGCAGGCAGAAAAACATAAAGCAAAAGTGATTTGTTTTAAAAGTGGCTAATGGAGCAGATCCTAGAGAACAGAAGCTACATTACTCCTAATGTCAGGTCTTAGAGGAAAAAAATTCCAATACTAGAACCACAGTGAACAAATATTCTTGAACGTTCTCTCTGTATAGCTTTATTCACTAACAGTGTCACATTAAGGTTAGAAAAGCAGATGTTTAGTCATTCCTGCTATGAAACAATGTTTCATACAGTATTTTCTAGAATCTGTCACATGGCAATCTCCAAGTTTCAACTTTCTTTTCTTTACTAAATGGGGTTAGCACAAACTAAAGTCTCAGTGGCTTTTGTTCAATGCATTTGGATGTTAAAGGTAAAGGGCACACTAAATGCCAGCTTTGGATAATTTACAGCTCTGATCTTGCGCTATCTGAAAATAAACAGACTCTTTACATGTGGGAACACCGACTGCCAAAAAAGAATTTGACATCCTGATCTTCATCACAAATAATTCAGTGCTCCACTTGACCTAGAACTGGAACAGTTTGTACGAACAGACACTTAACCTCAAGAAAAGGAAGGGATAAAAAATAATATCTCACAATAGGGCTTACTCTAATGTGAGCCTAGAATGAAAGGAACAAGATGGATTCTGCATAGTTGTCACTATGGGGGAGAGAGGACAGGAAAAAAGTTTAGGATGGATATTAAGTTACTACTAAAAGTAGGCAAAGCTACTCATTCCCTAAGAGTAAACCTAAATTTCAGACTTATCAGCAAGACAGTGCTGGCCTCCAAAATCTTCCTTTGTTTCATTTTTAACCAAAATGTTCCTATGTGTCACAGCTGCATGTGGCAGAAGAAATAGGAAGTGAATGGTGGGACCAAGAGAGCCTCTTGCTGATGAACACCACCTCAGTTAGAGCTCTCTCTGGGAAGGAACATGAAAGACTAAGATGAGTGGCTTGTTGAAAATAAACAAGAACCCAAAAGAATGCACAGCATTTATAAATGATGTAAAACCTTGCCTTATGCTCAAAGATAATGGACATCGTCAGAAATCTCTGAGACACATCAATCACCTCTATCTTCTGCCATAATAGTTACACCAATGTGAAGGAGAATGCTAAGTAGAAATATGCAAGTACAGATCCACACAAACCACACACCAACAGCAGAACTCATTCTTAAAAGAAAGTATTGAGCTTCATTGCTAAAATGCCACAGTTATGACCTGAGTCCTGGACTAGTCTGAGACACTCAAAGATTGCACTTGTGCAGCCAGTAGTGGTGGTAATTGTGAGGGAGCAATTCCAGCACCAGAGCAGTTGTAGGCACAGAGTGAAATGTGGATGTGTTGCCCAGCTGTACAAACTGGTATTGTTGTGACAATCTGTAGCTCTCCTACTTCCCCAGGAAAAATATGGCTTCTCAACTGGAAGGCCCTTGGTTGTGCTCTTACACTACACTTATTCTCTGTGATGAAGCAGAGCCTAGTCATACTTCCTCCCTAGAAACACATCAAGGAAGGACACTTCAGCAACACGGAAATCGATAGCTGTGGTCTGTATTTTAAAAAGCAAGTGTTAAATCACCTACACACACACTCTGAGCACAGTTTTCAAGATTTTGAGAAAAACAAGTAATCTCTTTGCCTTTGTTTTCCAATTTGTAATGCTGGACTATTACCTGTTTGGAACTGTATTATTTAACCATGAAGGTATTATTTAACTAATGTTCATTACATGGTTTAAAGTTTTCTAGAATTTGCACCTTTATATTAGAGTATTACGTGGTTTCAATGCTGATTTTCCTAGAATTAAAGTCACTTCCTTGTACAATCTAAGGGATGTCAGCTATCTGAAGCAATATATGGTACACTCATATGCATTCTAGCAAGTTTTTTTTCCTTGCTCCTTTGAGAAGGTTTATGTGGATTTTGAGAGAATTATGAAAGTTATAATGAAAAAGCTGATGGAACTCCTTAATCTCAACCTGAGAGCACCATCTAGAGGCAAATAACATGCCCCATACCAGGTGAAGTGCACCCAAGATCACAATACACTGACAAATTGCTTTTGAATTTAATTTGAGAATGCTTTGAGAAAATAATGTCAAACTTCTCTGTATTGAGGGATATTTTTTTCTCCTACACTGTTTATTATTGTGAAGTGTAATAAACTGCTGTGAAATCTCCAATGTCTCTTGCAGAGAGAAGGATGTGAGAAATCAACGATCAAAAAAGTATAATCATTTCATGACACCCATGGTTGAAGAATGATGCAGTCTTTTTTCTGGTTCTCTGGAAGCAGGATTAAAGTTGCTCTACGTGCTGAAACATATGGTATTTGTGTGCCCCAGTCTGACGCAAGGATTTCTTCAAGCAACAATCCATACTAGAGTACTCCACCATTAGCATCCACCTGAGTGCATTTAGACATCCTTTCATGTGCAGTAAAACCCATTTGTTTCCATTTTGATCTTTGTGAGGTTGTGCTTTATATAGTTAATATCTGATAGAGGATTATTGGAGTTGCTAGGTATTACATGGCTTGACAGATCTTTTGCATAGGCAAAGCAGTTGTAATCCCACTGACACCATAGAGTACCTTGGCTTAGACTGCAATGAATTAGAAATAAAGCAAACTCCCTGTGTCCAGAGCTTCATATTTAGGAAGACTGGACACATTTATGACTCCTTAGAGGATTTTGATTTTTCACTCTGAGACATCTTGGGTAATCTGCACCTTGTGAAAAGAAACACAAGATGCTACAAGACACATAAGTGAGTGAAAAATACTTTTGGTTTATGTGATAGACAATGAGCCTGCTGTCTTAACAACGGCCAGATGCATCCATAAGATTCTGAAGTAATCCCAAAGTATGCATAGCTGTTATGGAAATACCAGTTAGACAGGGGCAATAATACTAACTGTATGGTTTCTGAATGCATTAGAAGGATGACCAGATCCCTAAGTTACTATGGGCTGTGTAGTATCACAAAGTATAACATGTCTGTCATGGAAAAATCACATTTGAATTCCATTCTGCCTCCTAGACCCAGGTCTAGGATATTTTCACCAAGGTATGTTTGTTTAGGTATGAAGGAAATGCATAAAGCTCAGATATCATTAAAAACCTGAAAAAATCCTCATAAAATAATTCATAATAATACATATTTTGCTTAGATATAACTATATATGAATTCCTTAGGTAATTGGGTTTTTTTCAGAATTCTATTCTAGGCGCTTTCCGAGTCATGTTCAATATGTTTTTAATAATTAACGATCACTTTCAAACAATCACATTGTTGTATGAGATTTGCAATTAACCAATTACCTATGCCTATTCAGCCTATCCAGCCCAGAGAAAGTGTCATTTTAGCCTCACAGGTACATCCACACCAGCTATATTATAGTTAGCTCAAGCCACACTAGCATCAATAAGAATATCTTCAGAGAGCTTGTTTTTGGGCCATGCCATGTTGAAGCTCATGCCAACAGGTCTTCATTATGCTTGCTATATTAAGTACCTGGATTATAAAGAGCTTGAACGTGCCTATCCACATTGCTTTTGCAACTTCACCTAGCTGTGCAGATATGCACTAGATAGACATTTTATGCCATCACAGTCTACTTCATAAATTCAGTGTAGTCCCACTGATACCACAGCAATACTCAGTGGTTATGAGGATTCCTCTAAACCAGGGTGACACAGCCCCCTGGTTCTGCAGCCCTTTTGCTTTCCACTTCTTGTTCTTTCTTTTTCAGCACTCCATTCCCTTCTGCCTCTCTCCATACTTAATTAGGGGTAAATTACTGCAAGGGACATTTAAAGGTGGCCAGCAAAGGACTTCCTAAAACCTGTAATTATTCTTTTTTGTTTCTTTATATTGGCTAAAGGAAAAACAAAAGATCTTTTTTATTTCAAGTGAAAGACTTCCTTTCTCCTCCCATGTTACTCCCTCTCCCCTCAATTTTACCAACCTTGTCAGGTCTTGCTCAATCTCTTCCGGAGACAGGTGTGTCCCCTTTTCTTGATCATGCACTGTACACATGGGCAGTGAGATGACAAATCTCAAACAACTGTTTCCTTCTCCAGTTGATTCACTGGTCGCAGTGAATAAACAGGAGCTAAAAAAAACAAAAAAAGACCTTTTAATGAGAAAATTTTTTCAATTATTCAGCCTCTTTCTTTCTCTGGGATGTCACTATCTCCTTTTCTGTCACCATGAAGTTTCCTAGGGTAGATAAGGTCTTAATTTCATTATTAAAATACTTTTTACACTTTGTACTTTTAGTGCTTCCTTAGTGTTTGCTAAGGAAAATAAAATCTAAGAGGTCAGGGATTACTTTTTCTTTTAGGTTTATGTCTGGAAATCATGTGGCCTGCACACAGCATCTGCAATGGGTCAAATATGTAGCATATGCTCTCTGCAGCTTGATTGGATTTAGCTTCCTGTGCTGGGAACAAATGTCATGTAACAAAATGTCACAAAACGCAGTTCTGTCCACTCCTTGTAAGTCTAGCAGGGGACAGAGCTAGCTTTGCATGTTGGAGGAGAGTTAGGAATTTTCTGGGATTGCAGCTGAAATCTACTTGAAGGATAATTCCAGATCTAATGATATCAGAAGATAACTGAATCCAAGGATATTCTAAGGATCAAATGATAGCCTTGAGGATATATGTGAATCTCCCCAGGAAAATCAACATAAAAGCTATACAAGTACAATTTTAGTCTCATTGGAAAATAAGAAGTGGTCAGGGTATTTGGTTTCTGTATGTTTTGGTTTTGGGGGTATTTTTTTTGTACTGGAGGAACTAAGTAGAGAGTGGGAAAATTAACATTGATCAATCTCAATTCTTGTGTGTTGGATCACACGGTATAGCCTAAGTCCTAAAAAAGTGAAAGATAAACGTTTTCAGAAGCTTCTTAATTACATGTTTTTAAAGTATTTAAAGTTCTATTTCCATGAAAAGCATGTGACAGTTATGAATAAGGAACAGTTTAACACAGTCTGTTTTCATAATGAACAGATCTTTGGAGATACATGATTTTGGAGGTTAAGATTGCATTACTGCATCAGAATACTGATGTAAGTCTATTGTGTGAATAAGATATTGCGTGAATCACTATTACTACATCTACTTGTTACTTATACCTGATTTATCTCAAATATCTACAAATTTTGTTCATATAGGCTTAGTTTCTGTTGGTTTATCCTGGCTAGAAATCTGAGAGTCTGTGCTCTGCAGCTGATTAGAAATGCTCATATGCCTAATTCATGCAGCTCAATATTTGTGGCAGTGACATCTAGCTGGGAGGAGGAGTCAACAGCTAAGGTGGTAACATCCTAAAGCTTTCTTTCTAAATCTGTAAGTGTTCATCTGTCAACACTTAAACTGAACACAGAAATTAGCTGCATCACAGTCCCGATTCAACCTTTGCACAACCACAGTTCATTGACTTCATCAGAATTACTGCAGGGTTAACTTGGGCCAGTTTCTCTTTGTTAACACAGGAGTGACCATGGAAAGGTTCTGTCACATTCTGTATTAGTTGCGTAGCAAATAATTTGGATATTTTTTCTTAAGACTAGGCCTTTTGGCTGTTTTCTTCTCACACACGTGAGAGATTTGCTTCTCAATAATATGAATAAGGCATCCCATATTTTTTGTTTCAGTAGGAAAAGCAAACCCATTCACTGTTCTTGCTGATAATTGGATGGCCACACGCTTCAGTTAAAGAAACCCTTTCTCTTCTCTGCACAAGAGGGCAGCATAGCTAACAGCATCCTCAGCTGCAGCACTGTGCCTGCACTCCGATGCTTTTTCAGCTGTCACTATTTGTTCAGCAACTTTTGTGTGTGTAGTAGAGAAACGTCTTTGAAATAAAATACAGAGGAAAATGCTTTCTCTTTATAGGTATTTTACAACCTGTCATGTCCCCTTCTAGCACTACAATCTAGAAAAAACATGTTTGATAGCATACTAATCAGGCCCTGATGTACAAAGTGACCTTGCTCAGATTTCGAATATGTGCAAGAATTAAGAATATCCATGTAAAAATTATAAGCAACTTCCCCCAAAGCCTCTTACCATTTTTCTCATTTCCCCAGCAAGTAAACCCCTATCCTTGCTGGTAGTACATGGGGCACTTGAATCTTTTATTGTGGATGTCATCAAAGGAAGAAAAGAAGGTACCCAGGTCAAACATCAATTAAACCCTAAATTCCAGAAATTATCCCTATGCTAGGAGTTGGATTGAGTCTCTTAGAAACCCATAGCATCCCAAAAATTTCACTAGCTTGGCAGAGGCACAATTTACAGACCTTTTTTTAAATTTAAACTTGCATGCTTTTGAATAAAGCATAAGTCCATTGATGATGTCAATAAACTGACATATCAAGAATTTAATACAAAATTGACTTCACTGGGACTAAGCTTCCCACTGTACATCCCTACCTTTATAATGGTAAAAGAACTGTCTTTGCTAATGAACACCTGGTTGCCTCTCAGAATGGAAAGCTGGGAGCTAGGGAATTTGATCTGTAGGCCAAATTCTCCTTTTAGGATCACTGGCACAAGTGAAGGGAGTTTCCCCAGTGAGAACGTTAGGCTTGTAAGAGGAGTGTTTTCTGAGCAAACTTACATGAGGTTCTGTGCTTGCAAAACTGTACCGATAAAAAAAGAAACATCCTGGCAGTCTGGTAAAGGGCCACGTAAGAAAATTTGGTCCATCTATTTTACACTGAAGGAAGCCACTGCCACTGAACTCTTGAATGTGTTGTCAGAGCTCTTTTGGGTCAGAAAACAAAAATATCGAATATATTATACTCTGTGTGCATACACTGAATGAACAGAAAAGCATTGTAAAGTGCTGCTTCTCCTTCTTGCATGTGTGATTTAGACAGTATGATAAGTTCAAATGACACCTCCTCCCACATAATATTTTGTACCTTTGATTTGTTTTTCTGGTTCTAAGAAAGATATCTGAAGAAATCAAAATGTACAGATGTAATGATAACATGAGCCAAGGAAAATGCATGCTAGGCAAAGTGTGACCTTTGTGATACATCCATCTCAGCAGATCCACCCTTGATTACAAATATTCATGACTAATGGTATAGTTTTAATTATAATGGAACACTTATTACTGAGATGCTGCAAATGTATCAGATTTTCAAAAGCTTTTGTGTTTGAATGTTTTGCCAGTGCTTGCTGAAACCCCTTGAGAGGCAATAATTTTCAACAAAACTTGCCAAAGCCAACTTGTAGACAATATATTGTGTGACAAATATCCTAAATGAGGTAAAACACATTGATTTAAAAAAGAACTTAAATGCATAAGTATTCTTTCCTTTCACATAAATACTTTTTCAGTATCTGGATTCTTTTTCTGATGAAAACAGAAAGTGAGGAGACAAAATCCTTGTGGGAAACTCATGCTCCAATGGATGACATGTCTTGACATATGATACAGAATACAGAAATTATTAAATCAGGTCATACTCAAGGTCCATTTTGTCTTCATTATCTACTACTTTATTAGCATATTCAAGTAATTCTGAGAAATAAGTGAGGCAGGATCTTCTTTGTTTATTTTGGTTAATCTTGCATTTTTTTCTTATTCCATTTTAATTATTAAGGCAACCAATGTACCAAAATAAAGCTTATTATTCTATAATACACCAGATCACTCCAAGAGCCTTTTTCAAAGACTGATATGACTGATTCACTGTCCTCCAGAACAGAGGCTATTTCTATTAAATGTTTTGATTACTGTAAACAAAACTAAATACTGAAGATCCTTTAACTATCTTTCATAACTTGTTTCCTTCTCTAGTTACTATATCACTTTCCTTGTAAATTAGTGACATTTGAAATGCTTAGTTCAGCTTCCTTTGTACGGCTACAACTTCATTATTTTCAATCAACTTCTCTTTATATATCTTTAAATAGAATATATTGTCTTTTTTTCCTTGCTTTTTATTTTGCATATGAAACCGCTATGTAACTACGTCAGCCTAGAATCCTTTTTTTTTTCTTTTTTTAAATTGCTGCAGAGACGTGGTGGAAACTGTGATCTAACTTGTCTCCATGTCTTGCATTTTTTTTCCTTTGCATCAGGAAGGATGATCCTGGGAACTACAGGTCAATCAGCCTCACTTTTCTTCCTGTACAATCATAGCATGATTCTCAGAAGCCATTTCTGGGCACATAAGGAAAAAAGTGAAAGGGAATACCCATCGTGGCATTGACCAACCCGATTGCCTTCTATAATGAAATGACTGTGGGATGAGAACAGTGGATGTTGTCTACTTTGACTTTTGCAAAGATTTTGACACAATTTTCCACAGTATTCTTGTACCAAGATGGGACTCAGTCTAGACAGATGGACTACTAGATGGACGAAAAACTGCCTGGATCATCAAGGTCAGAGAACAGTGGGGGGCCAATTACAAGCGGAGTTCCTCAGGGGTCTACTCTGGGACCTATCTTTTTTCATAACTTTATCAATGACCCAGAGGATTAGACAGAACGTGTCTTCTGCAAACCTGTCAGTGACACCAACCTGGGAAGTGCAGTTGATAGCACAAAGGCAGGCTTGCCATTCAGAAGGACCTAGCGTTAGGTTAGAGGAATGGGGTTTCAGAAACCTCATGAAATTCAGCAGGGACAAATGCCAAGTCCTGCACCTGGGATGGATTAATACCTTGCAATAGTGAAGGGTGGGGACTGACTGGCTGGAGAGAACACTTGAAAAGGACGTCAGGGTCCTGGTAGACAGTGAACTAAACATGATTCAGCAGTATGCCCTGGCAGCAATGCAGGCTAACAGCACACTGGGCTCTATCAACAGCAGCACAGCCAGCAGACTGAGAGAAATGACGATCCTCTGTTACTCAGCGCACACTAGACTGCACCTGGAATACTGTGTCTAGTTTTGAGGCCCTCAATACAGAAAAGATCAAGTTGAGCAAATTCAGCAGAGGACCAGCAGGATGGCCAGGGGCTTGAAGCAGTTGCCCTATGAAGAGAAGTTGAGAAAAGCTTATTCAGCCTGGAAAAGGCTTGGGAGGGCCTAACAGCAGTCTTTCTGTACCTAAGAGGAGGTTACCAAGAAGACAGAGCCAGGCTTTTTACCAAGGTGCATTGTGAGAGAATGAGAAACAATGGCCACAAATTGAAATACGTGGGATTCTGACCAAGGGAAAAAAGTTTCCCCTTAGAAGTAATTAAACACTGCAATAGATTGCCCAGAGAGCTTCTGGGATCTTTGTCTTTGCAGATTTTCAAGACTCAACTGGATAAAGCCCTGAGCAACCTGGTCTGTATTCACTGTTGACCCTGCTTTGAGCAGACAGGTTGACTACAGAACGTCTAAGAATCTAAATGATTTTGTGAAACAGGAGATAGTTGAAAGCCTTTTCTTTTAAAAATGTTACATGGACCATAGTCTCTTCTGAACATTGAGAACTTTGGTAAGCCCTTTGTATTGTTTCATGGTCTGTACTCAAAAAATAAAAATGCAAGATGTTTCTTTGGAAATGCAAAATATTGATGTGATATCACCTGGTTAGTCTAATGTTATTTACAATTCAGCCACAGAAGCTGAGTGACTTGTTAACACCTGTGTTTCACCATCACAGAAGGACTAGGATGTAAGTAAATGCCTGTAGCAAAGTATTTATCATAGTTGTGCAGTGAGATAATACAGAGAAGTGTTTTATTACATGGAGGTGGGATTGGCACCAACAATAACAGCTGTCAGTGTGAGGCTCCCCAGAAATCCAAAAAATGACAGTCATTCCATTCAGTGTTCATATTTTTGCAAAGAGCTTTTACTTCATGCTTCAAAAGAACAGAGCTATAAATTAAGCAGAACAATACGTATTCGTATTTCTTCAGAAATATGGTAGGTAGCATGCCATATGACTGACTATAAATTAGGAGTAAAAACCCAGCAGAGAACCACAACAGAGATAGATAAAATAGTGAAGGCTGATGGAAAGAAAATACAAATGTCTGGAGAGCAAAAAACATGAGACACACATAGAGTGAAAATCTAGTAACACTCAAGAAGCTTAAAAAAACAGTCTGCAAATTTTGTGTAATACCTCCATGAAGATCAATACAGGGAAGAAAAGATGAGATTGCAACCCTAGTAGAGTGGGAAATATGTGCCTCTTGCAGGTGTTAGATCACTTGTGGCAAAGTGCTTGTAAACATTACATAATAGAGCAGTAATAGAGTCGCAGCCTTGTGGTCTGCACTGCCACCTGGAATGCAGGACTTCACATACCAAACACGTTCAGCTTTTGGTCTCTGCAACCATAATGTTACACAGTGTGGACCACTTTTATCTCCAGTGGAAAGTATCTCCACTTACACGCAGTGATGCAGGGGCTTCTTGGTGATACGTCCTATCATTCTAGGTAGCTTTCAGCTTTGAAATTTGTGGACGTAGTTTTTCCTATTTCTGTTTGCTTATCTGTAAAATGCCTAAAGTAATTCTTCCCTCAAAGATGGTATGAGAATTACCATGAGCTAGAGACCTGATAGGCATTAGTGATAACACAGCTGTAGAGCACTCTTTCCTGGAAGGATACTATTCCTCTAAGTATATCCTTAATGTGATGAGGTCATATTTGAGCATGTGTGTCTTCAGATCTGCCCATTCCAATGCAATGTCCTCTCTTTACATTATTAGGCTGCCAAGCCGCGGTAGCAGTGATGTATGTGATTGTTCAGCTTGAGAAGACAGTAACTGGACATAAAATTGCATGCATTAAGGACTCCTGTGGTATTCTGTTTGCAAATACTTCCAATACACAACTTCACTATAAAAGGCCCTTAGAGTTTTGGAGAGTTAGCATTTGATCCAAGAATGGCATTTCCACTTATAATACACTGGGTTCAGATTTGTGTACAGTTGCTCCTTTAAGGGCAGATTTCAGAACTCCCAGATGACATCTTGCCTTTAGTATATGGTGCTTCTTAAATACTATTGTTTTCCAGAGGAAGAATCACTTCTTTGGCTTCTGTTGTAACCTTAAGTTCAAGGACAGTCTCGCAAATGTGCATGATTCAGTTTGAGTATTTGCTCCCCCTCATATAACTCAGCCATGTGCATCCACCCTAGTGCATCAAAAATATGTGGGTTTGACCCTACCTAATTTAACTTTAGAATCAGTGTTATATTTCCGACCTGCTCTTCTTTTTAACTGCACTGTAACAAATATCTGCAGCCAAAGCCCAAATCCTCAGATGCTGAAAATTAGCATTGCTCCTTTGAGTTAGTACAAGTATGTCAACTGAACAACTGCTCCAGTGAGTATTGAATATTGAATGTAAGCTAGAGGGATGCACTAATTTTACAGTGGTGTGCAAAGAACAGAATTTGCAGAGTGAATGAGTATGTTTAGAGAACAGAGTTATGTAATTCATCTATTTTGGGGATTAGCCATCCCTGAAGTTCTGAAAAAGGTAACTGAGTTGAGCTATTTATAGAGTCCGTTCCTATAGTTACAGCACAGATGCTAGCATGGAAGAAAAACAAACTTAGCCCAAGCCATCTCCTCTGTGCACCTTGGTAAATTTATACTCTCACAAATGTTTATAGATCTCTGAGATACAAAGAGATTTGGGGATCTAGGATGCTACTATTGCCTCAGCATCTGTTTGCACATTAGTATGCCCTATTTCCTATTAGCTTCTGAGCTTCTGACCATGCCTTTGTTTTTCAGGTCATTTGTATTAGAGAGAGATGCAGAGACTCTTTTTAAAGGAGTTTCCCAATGTATGGGGGAGGAGAAGGGGCACTAATCTTGGGAAAACTAATGCAGTAATTGCCTAAATTATTCTGATCTTTAATTTCACAAGGCTGCTAGGGATGATGGCTCAGAATCCTTCCTTTACATGACTCTCTGTTTTCTAAGAAGCATTTGTAGGATCACTGTAAAACTACAAAGCCCATTGTTACTGCCACAGGATGTGCATAAGAATTAAGGAAAAAATACAATCCATACTCAAAGAGTTCACAATCTTGAGGTTATGCAGAATTGTACAACTTACAGGAAGGGAAGGAACAGTTTGTAGTAGGATAGTGTAGGTTTGGGCTGCTTCTTATAGATTCTGCTTTTTTATATATGATTTTTTGTCTATATATAGTCATTGTTGTCTTTTCTTAAATATTGAAAAACAGCCAATTGTTTTGGTAGTGGGCAGTAAGAAGAGGCCAAAGGAGACAAGAGGAGGAAAGTTATCTGGCTAATGGAGAAAAGCCTGTTCCTAACATAGGGGTTACAACAGAAAAAAATCAAGTTAGGGACAGGATTCTATAGGGATGACCATTTTAATAAGGACTATGAAGCATGGAAAATGAAGTGACTTGCTTAGGCAGAGTTGGTTAATCCTTACCTTCATTAGTCTATCCTATGAGACAGGGAGATCACAATGTAAAACAAAGGGTAGCAGAAAATGAGGGCAGAAATATAGAGTTAGGTTCTTCCCTACTCAGCATTCTACATTGTCATTTGTGCACAGTGTAAGCTAAGCAAATTTTGATTTATTTGTATCCTAGTCCAAACTGCATAGATTAAAACGACAATGTGCAGTGCACAAAAGTGGGGATTTAGGCCTTTTACAAAAAGCCTAGAAAATTAAGATGAAGACTCTGAATTTCATATGGAAGAAGAGACACAGGCTAGGAATAAATTTCAGCAGTGGCTAAGCAGAGAACTAAACAGTTTAACAAGAAAAATTTTAAATTGAGATAGTTTGTTTAGCTTTGTGAGAGAGCAGAATACACGTCAGCAAGGAAGATTTAAAAGATACATACTGATTAGTATAATCTAATTCACTGAAACTACCACTACAGTTTAGAATAATGGTCTCCTCTATTGAAGATCATAGAAAAGGTGAGCGTGATGACTTGTAGCACCAAATTCCAATTTTTCTTCTTTTGAATATCACTGTCTCAACATAGAGACTGAAACAGAGAAACAAAGAAATAAAAGCAAACAACTGTCAAGCACTGAGACCCATACATCTTACCATAAAGTGCATTTTCTCATAGACTACATTGTCAAATCCAAACAGAGAAAAGAAGGCAGTAAAAAGAAGAACAGGAAATGACTGATGCTCAAAATGCATATAAAGTGCTAGGCTTCTTGATGAACTAGATTATGAGAATTACTCTTAAGAATATCATGTTAGTACTGATATTTCAGGAAGGTCTAAGAAGAAAAATGAGTTTTGAAAAAATTATTGGTCAACATAGAAGGATTTAAAATATACATATAATGCAAATAAAACACATGTATTTAAAATGTCTTTTGAGTTCTGTATAAGAAAACTATTAATTCAAGAATTTGATTTTGACAACTATTAATAATCTGGCTAATAATTTAATGAAAAGGTTGGATTAAATAAAGCAGGGAAAATATAGAAAAAGTATTATCCCTTTAGAAAATAGTATAAATATATGTACAAATATATTAAGAGAATATCTTGAAGAAACTTCAAGTCAAAATATTTAACTACTGAGTTGATCTTCTATAAGTCTTGCATCTAGAAGTTTTCATTTCAAGGTCTTTATTTCTGGGCCAAGGTCTTTAATATATAACTTAAAACATTTTATTTGCTGTAATTAATATCTCAAATAATGCAAAGGTTCATATAAAATACAACACATTTTTTGTCCTTAGTAACACCATTATTTAGAGGGTCTGCATCTTCTTGCATGTTTGCATCGTACCTGGCACAATATCTTCTTTCAAAACCCAAACAAAACAATGACTTTTGCCAGTTCTCTTTGTTTTCAAGTTTTGCAGCTGACTATGGACAAAGATTTTTTTCAGGACATTCACTGGATTGATGGAAAGGTCTGAAATGTCATTAATTTGTAAATTGTACTCATCATTCCCATGAGATTTCATCAAGCTCCAGATTGCTTACTTGGATGCTATCTGCTCATCTGCAGTGACTGCAAAAAATATGGGAATATGAACTCGAAATGCCTTTTCAGTAGAAAGCATAGAAAAAATATGTGGCTACCTGCATAAAACATGCAGACCTTCATTGTTCCATCCTGTATCATTCTGAGTCTTCATGGTTATTTTATGCAGAGCTAGCACAGTCATTCTTACAATGTTTTTGTTAGGTCAAACCTGATACTTGTAGATATCTGCTGCTCCCTACCTCCCGCTTTCAGGATCAAGTGGACACTGATATTTAATTACTCAAAGCTTTTTTAGTACATCTTAATTGTTTTTAAAATGATGATTTTATAGAATGTGCGTGTGCCTGTGTGTGCCAATGTATGCTGAAGAGAGAGTTCCTGAATCCTGAGGTCTTGACTGAGGTGCTTCACACGGGAAATGGGGAGGGGAGAGTGGTTTAGACTCACTCCTGTTTCAACGTTAGATGTATTTCCCTCTGGGATTACTTGTGCTCTCAAAACTGCTCTCCTTATGTGGCTTGTCAGAGATGCCATGTTGGTTTCAAGGATGACAAGAAAGAAGATCAGCTCTCATTAGAGCTCCAACTACATTGCATGTCATTAAAAGGGAATTCAAACCTGCACAAAGTATTTAGAGCCAGTAATAGGCCAATAAGCACTCTAGCCTATATATGACTATATATATGTGCATATGCATATGCATAATTCTATTTGATCCCAAAAATCCGATGATAAGACAGCAGTTGTGAGTACTGCACCCATTTCCTATCTTCTGAAAAAGGTCATAAAGTACTGTATTGTTCATTATAGCAATGAATTCAGCAAAGCATTGACAGCATAGCATTTCAGTGTTATGAGGGCTAATATCCCACTAAGTAATTATTGACTGTAAAATAATTTATCAGAACTTTTAAATCTGAAGTAAACCTATACTTTCACACACAATTATATAAATACTTATATATTTAGTTTACAATTCACTAACAGTACTTTAAAAATGTGCCAATATGTATGTGTTGAAACTAACCACGGCTTTTCTTATTGTTCATGATGCACAATAGCATTTTTGTTACTGACCACTGAAATGCGTCTCTGTAGAGACTAATAGGTACCTCATGTTCATGACTTTCCTTAACAATCATTTTAGCATTCCTCCAGGCTGTTCTGGGCTGTTTCATCAAGCTTCAGATTCTTCTCATGAGAGAGAGATGAGGTAAGCAGGGCTCTCCATTTAGGCTTCAAAACAGCCATGTAATGCTATGTGAAATTCCATGCAGCCATGGTATAGGGTGGCATGCAGAGAGCAAACACTCATACATTCATGATCATATCATCAAAGTCTGGCATGTCCATGATAGGTCGATAGAGAAATTCCGTGATAAACTGGATAGCTCTGTTAGATAATGTGGCTAAGTTACATTGAGAGCAAAACAAGTTGTCCATTCAGACATTGTATATGTTTCACTTAATGAGTGAAAACTCTAGAAATAATCTGGATCACAATTATCATTATAGTGTCCAGTTTATCTCCCTAGGTAAGCAAGTGTACTTACAAGTAAGTCAGGTGACTGGGACTAGAATCTATCAATCAATCAGCTCTGTTTTCTCTCTGATCTTTTTCTCAGTGTTGTTTGCATTTAACCTGTCTTTGCCTAAATATCCATAACCTAAAATCAAACATCATTGGTATATACTTCCCTCAGAAAGAAATCAGGGAGGTTCAGGAACTTTGTGATTCTCAGATGAAAGATTTTATGTGACTGGAGAAAAATATACTGGCAAGCAATTATTTCCAAATTCACATTTGCCAGTAGCTGCTAAAAACACATTGTATGAAGCAGAACTGTGATAGGCCATCTTTTGATTTTCACATAAGTCTCTGTGCTGTTTTTTATCTAATTGGAAACTGGCATGTGCTTGAAGCTTCATCTAGCTGGAAGAACCCAAAAAACACCTGAAGATACCCAACATTGCTTACATAAATTACCAAACATGCTGCTGTGGTATTTGAAAAGCCACAAATCTTGTCAATCAAATGAAGTTCTAAAGAGTCTACTGACTGTCACTTTGGCTCTTCATTGTGTCAAGGCAGAAACATTCCTTGGACACATTTAGAAAGGTTGCCTCACCAATCATCCAGTGTGTCACCAATTACTTTGTTCCCTTGCTCAATGATCTACTAATACTCTCTTAGCCATAGATGCAGTTAGAAAGCATTTTATCTGGAACCACCCACTGGCACAAGCAAAGTAGAAAAAGCCTGCTTTTGTAAATAGCACAGAAATAATCTGACTGCAGTATTTAAGCCTTAAATCTAGAGGATGAAGAATTCTGTAGGAATATAAATACACCAGATTACATAATTGATTTGTGAAAATATGCTTTAGTCATTTAGGAATATAATTTCAGAAACCTTTGTGTCCTCTAACCATATTCCAGTAATGTACCTCAGGATGTGTTTAATTTCAAGATGCAGTGTAATATTTCTCCCTGACAAAATGAATAGAATATATGAATTAGATTATAAAGAATTCAGAATTTTTAGGATATGGCCATTGTTCACGTACCTGGCTGTAAAATCTGTCTAATGGCTATCCACTTATTTTCAGCCCCAGAGTCTGATTACATTCAATGGCACAAATTCAACATTAAGTGGCACCCCACCTGCAAACAAAGCAACAAAGATATTTTTTCATGCGTAGTTGATTCAAGTATCTGTACAATCTATAAGGGAAGGTCAGGGAAGGGTAGTTCTCTGACAGGTCAAGAAAAAGTCTTGTCAGAAGAAAAGGTTGTGGTCAGCTCTTCCCTCCCACACTTTGATTTCTGCATCTTCAGTTCTTCAGCCCTCTCCCTCATCTTCAGAAGTGCCATGCCCTTGTTTGGTGTCCCTAATGCCTCATGGCATAGAGAAGCCATTACTGTAATAAACTCTGGAGTATATTGCTATATTGTCTCATTTCCAGTATAACATTCTATGGTTTTCAATGATGATAAAAGAGAACATTCGATTTAAGCTTAGATCTAGCCTGAAACCATTTGCTGGTGTACATGAAGAAATAATCACAAATTTCAACTACAATCTTTTAGGCATTATTGTATTTCAGCCTAAGTCTCACAAAAAGTTCCTCTTCCAAAGGAAAAGAAATTTCAATATTGATAATGCAACATATACATATAGTTTGCAATCAATTTCTGAATGGGTTGCCTTTGTCTGGTAGATAGATACCTGAAACATTTAATGGTTTACAGTTTCTTGACTGCTCTGTTCAGTTGTACGCACTGTTTCGTGGGTTGGCTCATTCATAGCCTGCTGTTTTCAGAATATGGAAACTCAGAATCCACTGTGCTTTCCCTCCTCTCATCTGAAGAGAAGCAAAAATTGTCTCTGGTAGGTCAGTCCTTATTCGTAGGCACTAGAAACTTACCCTCACTAGTACAAGACAATTTGCTAAGAAACTCGGGGAGGGGTTTCACCCATATTTCACCATTGTATTTAAATACACAGTCTTATACCTACAAAGGATCATGAAATCCCTTTTCATTGAGGAGATACTATTTTATTTTATCTGTCATAAAAGTGTATGTATCTCTTTTTCACTGTAGTGTCTATAAATTTGGGTAGCCTTAAGTCTCCTACTGAACAGCATTTCAGCAGGTGTTAGCCCTGGTTTCCTGGGTTCAGCTCTTCCATTAAGTAGTGCCCAAAAGAGATCTGAATTTTTTTAAAGGGATGCTTAAGAAACAGAAAAATTTGAATCTGAACATGAATCTTCATCTTTCTGAAACATTAAAAGAGCTCACTACCATTTTCAGCTCATCATTACACAGTGGATACACTATGTCCAAACAAAAATGTACACAATTACAGTATTTTGTAAAAGAACTACATTCATTTGGCCCATTATCTGTCATTCCCACATTTGATATGCCAAGATTAGCAGTTGTATTTTCAAAAAATGTTATTTCTGGATATCAGGGATAATAATCCAAATCAAATAAGAGTTGTTTTTCTGCATATACAGATAAAGCCATGCCAATTTTGAGCTGTAATTTAAAGTTTCTTTAATTAACATCACAGGCTCTATTTGTTTACAAATAGTGGTGTATATATTTAATATTTTTATTGTTTTTATTATTTTTGTATCTTCACTCATCTGAGGCAAACTGCAATTCTAATTTGTCTTGTGTGTTTTTTCACATGTGAATATTTTTAAAAGTATCGCGTTTAGCCATCTTTGAGATCTTAGGTACAACCTATTTAGTACCTTTGAATAAAAATGACAATGAATAAGAAATCCTATTTCAGAGTTGTTTCAAAGACTAGGTATGCTAGGTATATCAGCTAAAATTACACCTTGCTTAAGGGCATCTCACTAACATACCATAAGTTGTCTGAAGTGAATGAAGTATTTTCAATTGCAACATCATACACTGCTGTTTCCTCTGTCTCATTTTATTCAAAGCTCCAGCCTGGGGTGTCTTCCAGATTTACATGTGTGTTGTAAGGGATGCAACTGCAACAAAAAGAATAGCATCGGCAACTCAAGTCTGCTAACACCCCTTTTGCAATTGTTACTAATGGCTTATTGCCAATTTTTGCTATCAGTTGCTGTCACTTTATAGAAAAGCATGATTTTTTTGTATACCGACACTATTTTTTCTAATGCTTGTCCTGTAGTGAAGGCTTTCCTGTTCTATGCTAGAGGTTCCATAGGAATGTCAGGCCTCTGTAAAAATAGTGCCTTGAGGTTTTGCGTTAAAGGTTTTGCATATGTTTGTTACGGTAAAATCTAAAAAAATGGAGCTTTTAATTATCAACTGTGTAGAGATTTTTCAAATCCTTTCCTGGCATGCCATGTCCAATGTACATTTTTAGTCAAAGCCTTCTAGTATCATTAGTGGCCACATCAGATATACAAATCTACCAAAACATATCGTCCCCGTACCTATGTATGCTTCCTTTTTGTGTAGGTGGAAGGATATTGACAACTGACAGTATGATGTTGGAAGCCATCTCTGCCCTGTGTTCTTGAACTTAAGTGGATTATTTCTTTACTTCTCAGTTTACTATTTACTGAGGGAACCATGAGATCTCTTTAGAACTTTTTGGAGTTTCTGATTCTTCTCTTCCTTTCCCCATGAGAATACCATCTATGTAAATCAATATCATAAAATACCTTTTTTACCCCTTTGTGAAATACAGCAGGTATATAGCGTAACTGAAAAAGCATTCATGGTAAAAGCAATAATAGCTTCCAAATGGTGTGTTGAAATGTGCAGATGTAAATTTTTTTTTTTTTTTTTTTTGAGAAATATGCAGGAACTCAGAAGAAGCATCTTACATAGGAAAAATATCTTGCAGCCAAAAATAATTTTTCTTCATACATATGGGAAAATATTGCTGATTTACACATTTCATTTCTCAGAATGTAGGCAAAGAGTTCTATATTTCTTTTCCAAAATTTATAAAGTACTAATTTATATCGCAGCCTCTTCAAATGCCTTCATTTTATCTAGCACAATTGAGAGATTCAGGGATATTCATAGGTATAGGTATAACAGAACAGTGAGGGTCTAACACTGTATTTTAACAACTTTTCAGTACCACCAGCTTGTTATTAAAAACATGATCCTCTGTCATCTTGGGGCTTCTCCTCCTTACCAGTATATTCTTTCACAAAGAAACCTACTATCTGACCTGAAGTGACTGTTCTTTTTCCCCCAAGTATTATAGATGTTAGCTTTTCAATATTTTGTTTTAGTCTTGCATTTGTAGATCACTAACCTCACTGCCTAATTTAAGTTTCACCTGCCTGCATTTAACAACACAGTTTTCTTTGCAAATCCTTCCAACAGCTTCAGAAATCATGTTATCTTGGGTACAAATCTATGAGTGATAGGGAATCTGAATTTAAAAGTCAAACTTCTTCACAGATACCAGGATACTGTCTTTTTGCTGAGACCTTTCTTTTCCCTGTAAATGCCAAATTAACAAAAGCATCTGAGGGTGGGTACATGAGGGTCAGGAGGGTGTGTGTTGAGAGTGACATCAACTGAGACAATAAAAGGGCTTCTAAGTTACTTAGAAGCTCTATTTTAAAGTTACATTTAAGGGGTCCACTAAACCAATTCAGTAGTCTTTAAATATACTTGACATCAAGAGACAGTCATCTGCCGACATACCCAAACCAGAAATCTGTTTAAGATACTATCTGGTAAGTACACTCTATTTTATTTCCAAGTTCTCTAGAAGACTTATTTAGAAAATTTTATAATTGATTCCTTATTCATTTTTACATTATCTTCTTTTCAAACTATCTTAAAAATAAAGTGAATATTAGTAAGATCAAACTTATTATCTGAAACAAATTTGTGAAATTAAAAAATTTGAGACAGTGAGTTAGAAATATCTTGAAGTGAATCCAACTCCTGAATTTATAATATTGGGTTAGATGGACTGCTAGGACCACATTCATACTATCATGTAAGATGCCATGTAATAAATGTTTTTCTGACTTAGAGTAAAGCTGCAGAAAATATTGCAAAAAATGGCATTGTGGAGTTTTTTATTTCTTAAGTTTCAGTTACTCTGCATCAAATTTCTTAAGCTATAACAAAAAGATGCTTTTTCTGGCTGCCAATACTGAAAATCCAAACTGGAAACTGATATTTGGACTATATAATTTCTGGTTGGTTTAGCATCATTAGTAATAAATATTTTTCAACTATATCCCAAGTGGCAGTTTTGCTGATGATGTACAAAGCAGAGTGGAATTCATACTGGCAATGCAGGATTATCACTGAAAAAAATGAAGGCTCAATTCTAATTTCTCTTATGTAGTTAAATAGGGAATGACATAACTCAGTAGAGTTATGCCTCTATTGTCAAGAAAAGTGTCAGCCTCTTCATCCTAAAGAATATGCAAAAGAAATAGATAAAAGAACAAAACTTTTCACTTACATAGCTATATACAAGTATTTCAACATACTTGGAGCATATAAAGTATAAATGACATAATAATAATAGTAGTAGTAGTAGTAGTAGTGGTAGTAGTAGTGGTAGTGGTAGTGGTAGTAGTATTGGAAGAACATGGTGCTTTTCACCCAATTATCCAAGAGATGGGTACATATATGATGATGATGCAGGGCAACTAAGGCTGACCAAAGTTCTTAGACTTTTCTACGAAGTAACAGTATGTTGCTCACAAAATTAGTATTACAACTAAATTCTTCATTTGCATTTCTTATTCTAATCCATTTAACAAAAAAAATGTTTTTCAAAATCACTTCTCTGATGTCTCCAACTTTTTTTCTAAACTAATTTTCTTTGGAATTAACAGAAATTACTTGAAATACTGATTTATACACATATTCATTTCTATCTTTGTAGACAAAATGACTTCTATAAAAAATCTGGCCAGGACTGCAATCGTTTTATATGTCATATGCTTTTTTACAAACTCTGATGGAAGACCAATGATGTAAGTACATTATTATATACTTCCAAAGTTTGGAGGATGACTTTAGCTGTTCTTGAGAACATGGTTGGTTTGTCTGTATGTAAGTCTATGTGTATCCAAGTCTTTCCATCCCTGCTTTTGAACCCTTTGGCCAAGCTGGCCAAATTCTGTCCTCTAGATACAGCTGTAGAGATCTCAGATGCTTTGAGTTCTTACACATTTTTTGAAAATAAGCAGCTGAGTAGAGAGAGAAAAATCATATAAGTGTTCTCTTAGGAATATCATTGGATAAGCTGCATCTCTTATTAGGCGCTTGCGGGGGGGGACTCTACACAGGAAAACATCTTTTTTACTGTGCGAGAATCCAGCTGGAACTCACACTTAGACACTAACATTAATCAGCATTGAGACACAAATCCACAGGAAATCATGCTTCCTTAGCTCTAGTGTTCACAGAAAGCTACCACTGAATAAATGCCATAGTTTTAGTAATCAGTTACCTATTATCATATAAGCCTTAAGCTCATCTACAACAGCTAAAATAAATGATAAATATATAGTCAAACAATATTGTCACAAAACTGGACTGCTTCCCATATTTGATGCCTTCTCACTAACATATCCATTACCAATATGAAATCATCATCCACACTCCTTCTTTTCTCCAGATGCCATTCTATCCCTTACAAATTAGAAAGGTAGATTCTACGGCTCTGTATTGCGATACCTCACAAAAGTTCCCAAACCTAGGTTTTTGAGTGAAGATCTAGAACTCAAGAAGGGCCACTATGAGTCTCTTTGTTCTTCTTTCATGCAGGAAAAGATCAGTGAGTGAGATGCAATTAATGCATAATCTTGGAGAGCATCGACACACCGTGGAGAGACAGGACTGGCTTCAGATGAAACTGCAGGATGTGCACAGTGCCCTTGAGGATGCTAGGACCCAGAGGCCTCGAAACAAGGATGATTTTGTCCTGGGTGAGATGAGAAGCCGGAGGCTGCTCCCTGAGCATTTGCGGGCAGCAATGCAGAAGAAATCCATTGATCTGGACAAAGCTTACATGGATGTACTCTTTAAAACAAAGCCATAATGAAAAATGCCAGAGTGTTATGTCTGTCCAAGTAAGCACGTGTCTGTCTATCATTGATCAAGTAGGGCATTTTATCATTATTTATTCAAACTGCAATAAGGATTAAAGGCTCCATTCAAGGTTGTAGCCCCATTGAGTTAGACATTTCACAACCAAATAATAAAATGTATTTACAGTCCACCCATGACCATTGCTGCTAATTTCTGGATATCTTTTAAATGGCTAATGTATCTTATAAAATTCCAGCATAAAAAGTAACCCAAAACAGTAAGAAAGTTGAAAAAATCATTTAAGACCAGTTCTACTACTCTTACATGGACAACATTTGTATGTAATCACTAGGCCTACTTGTACTGTTAACCAACAATGAACAAATGCAGTAGAACCTGTCTCCAGAATAGGGCATAATTTTGCCTAGGGTTAAATTTTGCTTAACTTTGTACTAATGAAAATTTGTAAACTTAAATCCACGTGTATTTTCAGAAGAAGGCCTAAAATCAGATGAACATTAATTACATAGGAAAAGCTGCATGATAATAATTTAGGATTAAAGAGTGCAAACATAAAAAATTAAAGTTTGATAACCTTCCCCTCCTCCAAAAGAGGATAACCTATAATTAACTGCAGTTAACAGTGGGAGCCGAGATGGTAGCACGTATCTAAGCATGGCTTTAACTATAGAACTGGGAAATGATTCTATACCAGTTACAATTGAAACAAAAATCTTGCAATATATATATTTCTGTCCCTCATTTTCTCTGTAAACTATCTCTAAATTTCTGTATGTTGTTGCCTCATGTGTAAGTATTTTTTGTTTGTGAGACCAGTGGCTCTCATAAATAAAATTACTCATTTTTATATGCAATTTTTGTAGAATTGGGATCTCAGTTTGCCAAATCCCCAAAATGAGAACCATTAACATGCAGAAATCAACCTGGGAGAGGAACCATTAGCTGTAATACATTCAAACTCTAAGCAGGACACAAAAAGAATTGGACATAAATATGGATGGGAAAAATCAATTATAATAAGAATAATTTTAAAAAGCAGCAAATACAAAATTGTTTTGAATGGTATATGCACATATGTGCTTAGGACCTTCAATCATTTATGACTAATAAGAATGTTTTCTCAGTAGGAATAATGGTGGTTGCCTCCAAATTTGTCATTGCCAGAGCTCAAACCTATATGAATTGCTGCTCTAAGCCAAAGTGTCTGTATGTATGTTCCCATATCACTTCTTATTTGTTTGTTTGATGTCTAGCACACCTTGGGGAACCTAGTAAAACACTCATAAATGATTACAAATATAAATGCAATCTGCTGGAGGCTAGAGAGGTACTTGTAACTAGTGAACTGTAGTTCATAATCTTGGCTATACTTTCAGTAATGTAAAGGCCCTGATGCTGCAAGCAGATGGTATGCCTGTGCACATCGTGCGCCCCACACACAGGCAAGGTTTCCATACCACTTGTCTGTTTGTAGAATTGAGGCCTTAAAGTGCACTTTCTATTTATTCTTTTATCAGACATCTGTGCTAACTTAAAGAAATAAAATTGCATTTTTGTACCTATGTCTCACTTATGTATTACCAAATAAAGTGGACCAAAAGCTCTTGGACATTATTTTAAAGCATAATAACTGACTGATCTTTAACTGTTCTGATATAATTTAGCATTTGGGACAAGATTATTACAGCAATATAAACACAAAAATAATGATGAAAACAATTTCTATTTTTCCTTTTGTCTTTCCTGCATATAAAATAATTTTTATGGTTAAACAAAAGGTGTTTACCTAGCACAAACCTATTTATGTCCCCTTACCATATTGACACACGTGTAGAAACTATATCTTCAAGTGCCAAATTCAAAAAACATTTCATTTTGATATAAACAAAGAACTCTATTATCTAAACAACTTGTTCTTCCTAATCTTCAGCTATCCAGTAGATGAAAGGTGCTTACATAAATATTTAAACTTCCTGTACACTTCAAAAAATACTTGTTGCTTACAAAGGGCTTCAGGGTCAGAGACAGACGATGCAACACTGAACATCACTTAGCTAGAAATATGGCCACAGACAAACCATGCTCAGCACTGCCTCATTTATGGCTAAAATCATGTTTGCTTTGCCCACATGCAGTATGACTCTTCAGAAGGACTAAGACAGCACAGTGGCAGATGAATTAGTGCTAAGCAGTGCCCCTTAGAAAAAAGATGTAATTTGAATGAACTTACTTACTAATGGTAATTATCTAGAAAACAGATTTGTTACGGCTTTTCAGCTTAAATCTCTGATCAGTGTAGCAGCAGTCAAAACACCAAAATGTTCAGAGTGCAGCAGAGGAAGTTATAAAAAATATTTCAATTCCATGACATATTGCATAGATTCATCTTCACCTGGACTAACACATGCAATTTTGGTCATCTCTTTTTCACAGATTAAGGGGACTAGAAAGACAATGGTAAGAAATAATAGGGCCACTGAAGCACTTATATATGATCATAAATGGTAACAACAGCAGTCAGAAAAGAAATAAATAAAAAGAGGCGTGATGAACATATGATGAATGAACAGTACAGAGAGATAAATGGTATTGCATACTTATCTTTCTAAGAGAACAAGGAAAAAGAAGCACAGAATTGAGCTTGCACATGGCTGAATATGGAGTTTTTAGCTAGTATGAGCCAAAGTCTCATCTCTAGCCAACGTCACTGGAGGAGACAGTGGTATGACTCTTGGGTATGCTTGAGTTCTTTTCCCATGAATGCACTGGAATGTGCCTTAATTCTATGCCAGATTGGGTACTTGCATGTAAACAATGTAAACACTAAGTGAGCCTGCACTTCGCAACAGACTCAAATATGCATGTGACTGCTAGAGGAGACTATGTCCCCTGTTATAATGAGATAAAGTTAGGAAATTATTAGGTCTGCATCCCTTCACATCCACAGGATCAGCCTTCCAAAGATTGGGTGTCTCTAGAAGGTCTCTTTCCTCCCTGAAGAATATGCACATACTTCCTTTCACAGCAGAAAACCTTGTTTTATGATCTGACCTGTGTCCTTGAAGATCTATCCTGTGCAGATGGATATCTATTGTACACAGCTGTTTTTTATAAAATTCTCAGTGATAAGAAATATATTCGTGTCTCTCACTCATGACTCTTTGAAACAAGAAGCACTAATATCAATATCTATCCTCAGAGGAAGTAAAACAGTAGTATGTGGAAAAAAACAAACACATGAAACATTAACAAAGCCAAAATCACAAAAACTCTAATAAAAACTAGATAAATTGTAAGATCTGTAGGTAAAACCTACTGCTGGTGATTTAACTGCTAGTGTTTTGGCTTTCTTAGCTGCTTCTAACTTTGTCTGTTGTAAATACTGCTGTCTAATATTGCTCAGCTCACTGTTAAACAGCACTTAACATCTGACTCCTCGCCTCGTTAGCGCATTCTAACAGCTTTTGTGTGGGCTGCTTGGCCGTCATTGTTCCACTGATGAATTTCTAGAACTGTGTGGTTTATCTCTGTGGCTATTGTTAAAGGATGGAAGAAAATTCATTTAACAGATTCATGTTTTGCTGTATATTGTAGCAAAGCTGCTGTCTTTTGGGAGTATTTTGGCATAGCAAAGATACTAATCCTTGCTCTCTTGCCCCCTCTTTCCCTCCTCTCCCCAATGTGCATAAGGTGTACAACTTGTCTATCTAATATTCCCTGCTTGAAGCAGTCGGATCTGCTAATGTATCAGGCAAGTCCAGAGGTGCACACTCACTGAATCTTTAGATTAATACTTAGGTATTCCTGAAAGAGGAGGATGCTCTGTAAGATATATAAGAAGCAGACAAGAGGCATTGGCTATACAGTTCCAGTCTCTGGAATCTGACAGCAAATTTGTCTACTTCCTCCACCAGAGGTTAAATCAGAACCCCTGCTCAAGGTGAATATACTCATCAGTAGCATATAGATTCACGTTCTCTCTTACCTGCATGTTTTCCCTGGGAGGTCTGGTCCCACAGTGGCTTAGAATAGCATTTTATGAGACTCTGAGAAGACCCCATACACGGTGGTTGATCTTCACAGTGGGGCTGCCCCAAAATATCCACTGTGCAACCAGACTGGCTTCCCACAGTGCACAAAGGAGAACAAATAAACATTCAAAAGTTTGGACAGAGATCTGTTGCTTCTCTTCCTCCTCCCAAACTCTCCACTAATTCAACTTTCCTTCAATATACCTATTGTATACAGTTCTACAGTCCTTTCACCTGATAGGGAAGTCAAGCTCTGCCTGTATTTAATAATGATGCTATAGAGAATATCTTAGAAAAGAGACAAATGTTGTCTTTAGATCTGAATACACTTGGGGCTTGGTATCAGTTTATTCTCCCCTCATGAGGAGTGCGAAGGGCTTAGTGTCATCTCAACACCTGTGACACTTCAGTGTACTGAAGTTGCCTACAATGTGGGACATGATAGTTCTGCTGGGGTATGATGCAATGAAAGCCACATCCTCTAATTTTATTCCTAAATAGACTGCAGATTACACAGACTCTATCTATAGGGCTGTACAAACCTAAACATTATAGTTGTAACTTAAATCAGGAATCGGTTTTAGGATGAAGGCTGAGATAGCACAGATGTCAGCTTGTCTAGCTAAACTGTATTATATACTTCTTTGGCTTTTTCTTCTGTGCCAGGCAGGGATAGATGAATGACAGTGCCAGAGTACCATGGGACTGGTCTGGAGGCCTGGGGGCTGGGTACGTGCTGCCAAGTAAAACCGGTAACGGTTGTTCCTCAGCCCACCTGTGTGTAAACACTGACAGAGCTCCAGCGGAAGGGCAGCAGCCGAGTTACCATCCCCTCAGTGTAGCTCTATAGGGGAAACTTTGGCTCATTTGCCTCATCTTTCCCGATTACCTGTCCGCGGCGGCAGGCGGCAGGCGAGGAGCTGCTCTTCCCGCCGGCGGGCGGCGCTCGCTCTCCAGCACCGCCTCTCAGGCCCTCAGACCGGCAGCCTCCACCCTCGGCGGACGCTCCGCCTGTTTGGCCGCACACCCTGCGGCGGCGCCCGGCGGGATCGCGATCTGGCCTCCGTCCGCTGCCCGCGGCGCGTTCCCCCCCGGAGTGGCGGCGGCCCTCAGGCAGCCCCGGGCTCGGCCCGCCGCCGGCCGGCGACACCGTAGCAACCGCCGCCTCACCGCTCCGGCCCGCCCCTAGCAACGGCGTCGCCTCGCGCCCCGCCCCGCCTCGCCCCGCCCCCTGCTCCGCAAGTCTCGTGAGATCTCGGCACCACCTCCTCCTCCTCTTCTGCGTACTGGGCAGCTCTCGCGAGAGGTGGCGGCGGCGGCGGTTGCCGGGCCTGGGTTCAGCGGCCGGTGGCGGCGGGAGACGGTGGCTCTGCCGCGGCGCCGCGCGGGTGAGTGGGCGGCGGAGGTGGCGCGGCGCGGCGCGACGCGACGCAGAGGGGCGGCTGAAGGCCCGGTCCGGTTGGGCTGCGCGCTCCGTGGAGGCTGTGTGCCGGGGCTCCCGGGCCGCTCCCTCGCGGCCGGGGTCGTTGCCGCTGCGGCCGAGTCGGCGGAGGGTGCGGGCGGCGACGTGCCCCCTCCGGCCCGGCTCTCGGCCGCGGCTCCTGGGCTGTCCCCTCTCAAGGCTTGCGGGAGGCCGGCCTGTCCGTGGCTCTGCCGTGCTGCCGGCCCGGGCGAGCGGCGGCGGCGGCCCCTGCGAGGGACCGGAGCGGTGCTGTAGTCGCCCACGGGCTTTTCAGAGTACCTCAGCCGGCCTCAGGCGCGACATCTGTCCGCGGGCCTTGCGCCGGGTTTCCCTGCCGCCTCAGAAAGATCGTGTGCTGGAGCTTTTACACTTTAAAAGCATTGTAGAAAGAGTACCTTCGTCTGGTCGCTGTGCCTTGGTAACTCTGCTACATGCAGTGTCATGAGTAGTTTGGCCATTACTTAAAGTACTAGTTTTAATCGTATAATGTTTATTGGCATAAGCCTGCAATTGCTTTGAGGGCTGTACAGAAACAGTATTATTGCGTAGGACTGCCTGACAGCAATCATGTAATTCCTGAGCATACTTATTTTACATAATCCTTGAGCACTGATTTACCTACTCAAATGATTTCATAATGAGTTCAATATCTTTATAAAACTTTTTTCTGCATGACCATATTAGTCATATTTTATTTGCAGAAAATATCAATTGCTTGTATCATAAATCTGTCATAGTACAATTATGTGTTGCAGTGGCCTATCCTTACTTTTTCTTCTTTAAATTCACTTTTGTTTCTAGCTATTGCTTCAACATCTTTTTCCCTTTTATCTCACATCCCACCAAACATGTTACTTTAGAACTCTTTTCTTTCAGAATTTGGATCCAGCTCCATCATAGACCTTTTCCAGGTTTGTTTCTGTCACCTGTCTGGCTTCTTTGTCCAAAGTAGTGGTTGAGCATTGTATCTTTTTGTTCTTTACTGTTGGCTGCCTCTTACAATTTTGAGTACATGCTTAAAACCTGGCTTCTTGGTAGCCTTTTGACTGTCATCTCTGTTCTCCTTATTTTTGTTCGCCTTTTTTCTTCGTGAATCATCTTCAGTGATTCATTTAAAGAGTACTTATCTCTGTTGTTGCTTCAGCTTTGGTATCCTTTCCCTGGAAGACCCTCTCTCTCTTCAATTTGCTATTGAATTAGATGATCCAGAAATACAATTCAAATTATCAACTTCACACTACTCACAGTTCATAACCTGACAGTTCACGCTTGTTTTATCTGAACTAAAAATCTGTCTCTGCATCAGCTTGTGTAGATTACCTTGAATTCCTGTAGCTTGAACACAAGTACAGTCAAAAGGAACTGGATAATTTAATTTTTTTTAACCACTTCTCTGTAGTTAAAGAAAACTGTTCCACTGTATTTGTTTTCCAGGTCTGTCTGTGGATTTGTCTTTGACTAGGTCTCTTTCTTGCAAAATATCATATAGATTTTTTTTTTCTATTAAGACACGCAAATGTCTTGCCAAAAGCCTTTGCATATTACCTCTTGATTTGTACCATTTCTGTCTCTAAAACTCATTATAGTCTATTACATCCTGCCTGTGATCATCATTGCCATTTACCAATGATGCTGTTTGAGACGGTTCTTAGGAGTTTTTTTCAGCACGTATTAGTATTTGTGCTTTTGCCCAGTGTATTAATGCCAGGGAAACTGGGGATTAAGAGAGGCAGCATGTTAAAGCAGTTCTTGTATCACACATTCAATTCCTTCTTGAAGCCCAGTTTTCTGTTTAGGTGCCATTGCATTTGAAAATGGTAAACAGCAATGTGTGGATAATACTGCTTATTAAATTACTCACAAATGTCATCACCATTGGTTTTTTCTGTCACTTAGTTATGAACTGTATGCTTTCACAGATTGTATGGTGAAGGTTAGGGCTGTTTTGTCCTGTATGCATACACAAAAATCAAAATCTTGTTATGTGCTAATTTCTTTCAGCACAGCTTTCCTTTAACAGTGTTGCTTAAATCTTGGCTCAGTGCTGTTGCTTATCAATAAAAGTATGTATCCCTTTAAAATAGGTATAAAATAAAAAGCTAATTTAGAATTAATTTAAAAAGTGAAAAATTATTTGGTATTTTCTCGCTCACTGAGATGTATTGTTACTGCTGGGTACAACCACGGATATAGACCTTGCTTGTTTCTTCAAGAAATCTACTTGATACTGTTTCATGCTCTTCATCTTGTCACTGACACTGAGTGTTACGAGGCTCTGTGTCTGTCTGCTTTCTGGTTTATATTGGTGGGCCACAGGGGATGGGGCTATTGGTAGTGGCAAGAAGCTCGCTTCTGCTCCTTTTTCCTGCAGTCATGACAGCAATTCTGCTTTTGTGGGGGAGAAGTTGCTCAATCCACTGAGCTTTTTACAGGTAGACCTAGGCTGTTACACGATACAGATAATACGGAGAGGGAGTTGGGAATCATCTGCCTCTTGCTTTATAGGCTTTCAATTTCAGATAGATGCTTTATCATCATATTCCTTTTAGGAATTATAAAGTTAAAGCTTGCAAGATGGTCACTGGATTATCTGTTGCTCATGGTGCTATAGAAATAGGAATATCATCAGCTTCCCATGACTGCTCGATTTTTTTTTTTTAACTTCTTACTCATTAAGAGAAGCTTCAGTCCTGACCTACTATGTTAATGTTGAGACTGTATTGCAAAGGAATGTTTCTTAGCTATGCTTTAATCAGCATCAGTTTGATAACATTTCAATGATGATAATTTATAAAGCTACTTTATGTGACTGAATTATGGCTGATGTCTGCACTAGTTTGCAAGAAACTCACTTGGCAGGTATGGATTTCCATGATATATAGTGTTTGCATTATGAGCATGTGTACTTTGAACTGTATTTCTTAATTAGTATGTGATGTGCTTGCATTCCCAGTAAATCTTACCTGTCAGTTAGTTTTTGTTGTTGCTGTTTTTGTGCTTTGACTGGAGGCAGCGAACAGCAGACTGTCACCCCTTACAGAAAGTCTAAATAATCTGAATCCTGGATTTTCTCTGTCACAACTAATGCCATGTTTTGTCCTAGCTGGTTACTTGTCTATTGGATCTTTCCCATTATCCTGGTTCACCTTTACAGTGTATTTCACTGATGGAGCAGGTTAGAGCAGATGAGCTTCTGAAACCTGTCCTACTTTAGGAAATGCTTAAAGCTGAGCAGCTGCCGGAAGTATTACGTGGTAGTTATCTGAATGCTGTCTTCTGTACTGACAGCTGGAGCAATCAGTTCTTTGTTTCATCTGATGAGCTGGTGTCCAGAAGATGACATCTTGGGTCTCTGCCTCAAAACTTCAGGCTATTTAAATAATCTTTGTTTTAGTGAGACTCTAGAGCTTTGTAGACTTACAAGTATTTTTATTAAATATACTGTGGCTGTCTGGCTTGAAAGGTATTGATGTTGGTTGAGATTAGCTTTGGTTCTTTCCTGAAGGATTTCTAAAGAACGCTTTCTTGTTCCCCCACCTGCAGTACCTTGAGGAGTGCAAGTCCTGCATCTCACAAAAGTATGTCCACTTTGTTCAGCATCTAATGTTGTCTAAATCTTGCTTAATCTGGCTGTGCATCTTTTGTGCATTGTATTTTGTCACAGCACAGAACTGAATATGCTTAACTATTATTTAATACAATCTGCTCTACAGCTATCACAGGTTAGTGTATGATACATCCTTTCATGAGCTCTTCAGGTAGTGGCGTAAACATTAATTACTGTATTTTGCAATGCCTGGGGTGGCTCTACCACATTGACTATTAGCTTCCCAAACCCACTGGGTGTCTGTCTTTACAATTCCCTTGTATTTCAGTAGTCTGCAACTTTCATAAATTAGTGATGATTCTGGCTTCAAGGTGATGGTAGCAACTCTGAAGTGTTCTAGCTGTCTGTGTTGAAAGCTTAGAAAATTAAAGACTGATTTCCTGTTTTACACAATATTCCCTGTGATAATTCTCTGGAGTATTAGCTTTCTGCAGAGGGGTGAGAAATCATTCTTTGCACCTGAAGAATTGCTTATTAGCTAATTAAGAATGGCAATCAGTTTGGCCAATATGACAGTGTTTTGTGATCTACAAAGGATATGTGGAATTGATTTTTTTTTTCTTTATTGCATTTGATCCCAGTTCCTTTTTGCCTTCACTAACATTTCAGATGCAGCTCCCTGTTTTCATGGGAGGCATTGAGTAGTATTTGGGGCCACGTATTCTTGCAGTTTTTTTGTTTTGCACCCAAGGCCAGAATCTTCTGCAAAAAATGCTTTCTTTATTGCCCACAGTGTGAATCCATGCAAAAAAAAAAAAAATTCATTTGAACCACAGTTGAAACATTCTTTTCTGTTGTAGAAAAAAAAGGATTTTGTAGGAGCATTGAAAAATTGATCAGGAGGACTTGATAGAATTTATATGGCATTTGTTAATTGAAAAATCTTTATTTTCAATAGAGAATAGCATAAAAAAATTCCTTATTTGTAGTCTTACAGGTTTGTTAAAACCTGAAATAAAATTGATAAATACATGTGTTTATAATTCACACAAAATCACTGTCAACAATGGTCAAGAATAAAAAAAAAACTGGCTGCAAATTGTTTCTTAAAGAAGTGTTACTAGTTAAGATCCTGCTGAGTGGAGAATGAAGGGAAGTCTGTTCTTGATCACAAGTTCCTAGTGTGACATGCTTGGAACTGCCTTAGAAGTTTCACAAAATGTGGCTTTGGACACTTTCAGATTGTTTCTCTTCTTTCTGTAACTGTGCTCTATCTCTGGGTTGTGTGCCAGTCCAGTACTTCATCAGTGACGCTGCTGGGGTTCCTCAGATGCTTTAAGCTGGGAGAAGGGAATACTGTTGTTCATGAGGAGCAGTCACATTTGTTTGTTTTTGTCCTTCTGTGTCATCTACTGTTTGTAATGGCTTAAGCATGTAGCTGCATAGCAAAGCAGATTGAGGAACTGATCCTAGCAGATTGAGGAACAGATCCTACTTAAAACAATCTTTTTTCTTTGAAGTGTATGTGAACCTATCCTCTTGTTGAATCTGTCACTTCCATTAAACGAAAGATGGGGAGAACGCAGAAAGTGTCAGACAATTTAAGAAAGTGACTTTAAATTGTCCTTTCAGTTGCAGTTCTGAAAAAACAACCGCTTTTCCATGCCTTTCCAGTGTGAAAGCCATATTCAAATACTCATGTCTGTCTTCAGTGAAATAAATATCTAGTTTCTGGATGACAGCCTGTTTCTGATAAGGTACCCGCTTTGGTCCATACCTGAGAGGGTGAGGTGTTTCTAAGTCTTTTAAATGGTTTTAAAGGGAAGAGAGAATTTGTGGAAACAAACAAAAGCTCGAAAAGAAATGCATGGGGCTAAATGAGCCCGTCACTGTGGTGCTTCAGCAAATATGGAGGTTGAAGCAGGACCCTGCCATAGTCAGTAGCTGGGGGTGATTGCAGAATGGGAGCTGTGGTGTTTGCTGGGAGATTGCCAGCCTTCGCCTTTTGTTCTACGCTGCGTTGTTGCCATGAGTAGTAAGACTTGCTATGTATCCTGCTCCAGTGACTCAATCTAATGAACTCAATTTGTTTCCATTCAGGATTAAAGGTGTCTTTATTTTTGTATTGCTTGTGCATGAAAATGGTACGTCATACTGCGCCTAAGTTCTGAATGACTGCTGCTGAAGTAAATCACGACTGGATTTATAAACCAGCCCTCCTTTTCTTTCTTTCCCTTGCCTCCTTAATAATACTTTTTCTGTTCTGAAATAGGTTGTAGGTTTCTCCTTGTTAAACATCTAAACACACCTGATAAATGTGTGTAAATCCTATAACCTTTTGTGTTTGTCACACATTGACTGTGCTTTGATAACCTGAATTTCCAGGTAATACACAATGAAATGCTTATTGGGGCTTTTTTTTTTTTAGCATGAGAAAGTTGAGTATTTCCTGTAATTTTAAATAAAATGTTTTTTCCTTTCCTGACTCTATATGGACACAAACAGAAGCTTGTTTTCTATCATTTCTCTGTAATAAAAAATTTTGGGTCTAAATTTAGCCAAGAGAATTTAAATTTGTCAGAAGAGCTTTTCTATTTTCCATGACTAGATGGACATTTTATTAGAGAAGCTACCTTGTTTCAAAGAAGTCTCAATTCTTTTGGGACTCACTTCAAAAAAAAGATAAGTTTCATTGCATGTAATGGAAGTATAATAAAAGGGGGTGGGGTGGACATACGATGGTTCTAAAATATTTAGCTTAAAATTTTAGAGAAACATAGTAGGCTTATCTTTCCATTACTTAGTAGGCTTATCTATCTGTAACTTGATTTTTTTTTTTTCCAGATGCTGTACAATCATCAGCTGTTCACTTGTGGCTACTTTTTTGTTTTTGTAACCAGTACACTTTGAACTGTACAACACTTAACACAAGTGTCACTTATAGGTATAACTTGAACACCAGTCCTTTAAGACTGGATATCTTTATTGACAGTGACAAGGTTGTTTTATCTAGTGAATTTTGGTGGGAGTTGAACAGAATATTGGATCCCAGTCAAGGAAGGGTAGGCTTATAATGTCTATTAAATTTTTGTGACTTTTCTGCAAAAGTCAGTGAAACTGGACTACACTGAGTGTTTCTAAGGATTGCTGTTGATTCCATTTTGGAGTAAGGACTCAGATATAACTGTCTGTTAATCATAATTCTGTTTTCCTCTTGGGCAGACATTCAAACTGTAAAGCTGTTGGTCCTTCTTCTACAGTTGGGACCTTTCTTTGAATTAACTTTATACATTTGAAAGAAAGCTATGATGTGTTTGCCTTCTGTTTTATAACCAGTGACTTTTCTGTTTGGACACAGTGAAATTAATTGTGGCAAAATTGAAGTTGTCTGCCAACATTTATAGAACTATATTTATTATAATAAAATAATATTTTTAGTGCAGGTATCAGCAAAATGTATAGAATATTATTGTCATGCAATTTAGAAGCTGTGCTTCAGTATATCCTATTTTCTGTAATCTTTATTTAAAAAAACAAAACCTAACAACACTGAATTCTGCATGTCTATTTTTTGTCCTGTGTGGTGTTATTTAAAGGTAAACACTGCTCTCTTAATGTAGGTTGTGAGTGCTGCATGTGTGCTTTTCAGAGCAGTAGTGTGAGGAAGCTGGCAGTGGAATGGCAGGACGGCCTCATCCTTATGACAGTAACTCCAGCGATCCAGAGAATTGGGATCGGAAATTGCATAATAGACCTCGTAAACTTTGTAAACATTCAAGGTAGGTGCTATGTACCATCTATTGCATCTCAAAAACTACAATAAAAGCCCATTCTAAAGGCTACTGTATCTGGTTGTGGCAAGTCCTGTCATAAATTTTGTAGTTCTTCTGAAAAGGAATGCTTTTTAATTTAAAAGATATTTTCTAACCTGATTTATCAGCTTCCCTGATCTGTGCTTAGATTTGTTTTGCTGTGGATGGGATTTTAATCTTTTTTAAAAACTCAATGCCTTGTGTGCATATCAAGACACCAGTTAAGTGACTAAATATATGAATTTTTTGGGGCTGCTTACTAGGAGTTACTTCCTGTTCATCACTCTTTAGTTGTTGGTACTCTGTTATATAGCATACTTAAAATATGTGCAACTTGTTCATAGTGATAGCTAATAGTTGCATGTATGCATCACGCTTTATAGCACTCTTTGTAAAGCTGTGTGTCAGATCTTGCTTTTGCCTGCATCCCTCACCATAAGAATATTTTTAAATGCTTCTTGATTTGAAGATATTATGAAGTTAATTAGTGTTTTCCAGCATATAGCGTTCAAAAATGAATTAAGCAAAGCAGTTAGTCACCTAGCAAATGTATCTGAAGAAACACGTTGCTGGAAGTATATATAAGCATCCAAATAAGTGTGTATCTTCCAAGTACTTTGCCCTTTTAGAAGTGCTAAATATAACTGAAGCATCTCTGTTGCTAGCTAAAATTGTTAGTGATTTAAACTTTCCCTCTTGCAAGATGATGAAAAAGACCTAAGGAGCACATTCAATAGCAGCGACTTAATTCACATTTTTACTGCATAGATCCAGATAAACTGGACTCAAGTGTTGCCCAAAGTATTCTATGGACAATTAATATTGTGGGTTATTTTCCTGTTATTGAATCTTGGATAATTGTGAGACATCCAGGAGGGCAGGAAAAAAGAATGCACCAATAATTAAAAGGCTCCCAGGGAGACCCATATAATTATAGGCCTGTCTGTGGTGTGAATAATGGAATGGTTAACACAGAACTGAAGAGGGTGGCTGCTGCTGGTCAGTATAGGCTTATGGAATAGAGCTTTGTACAGTTGATGGTTTTATCAAGATGATGGTGTCTGGTAAGTTGTTGATCTCTGCTTCTTATCTAGGATCAAAATGTGACGCAGTATCAGCAAATGAACAATATAGGTATAATAGGGCATTGTATGTGAATCGAGGGCTGTTTGCTGTTGGGTCTCGGAGTGTGACTATAAATGGGTGATTCATTGCTGAGTCCAGTTCATGTAGTTCATCTCTGATCCCGTGCTGCCTCCCATGACTGGTGATCTGGAATAAAACCTAAAACTGATATTGATGCAGATGACCCATGATAGGGAGTGTTAAATAATGAAAGGACTTGTTAATAGCATGTGACCTGAGCGGTTTGATAAACTGGGTGCAAATACCCATGCCTTCTTCATATGACTAAGTACAAAGCTAAAGATTTGGGGACAAAGAATGTAGGCCATTTTTGTAGACTGTATCAACTTGATAGTTGGTAGTATTGGCATTGTAAAGAACACTGGCTCAAGGGTAGTCAATTGAACATAAGCCTCCATTAACACCTTATGGTCAAAAGGGCTAACGCAGCTGTTGGATGTGTAGTGAAGTCGTTAGAAATCTGGTATCAGCAGTTCAGGGAAGGTTTTGATTAGAGGAGATTCTGAAGACATAGATGTTACTAAATATCTTTTGAAACAGGGAAAACTCAGAAATTAAATAATGATGTCTTGATCAGTCTCTGAAGATCCTTGCAGAAACAGCATTACGATGATAAGCTTCAGTCACTGGGCAAACTTGTAATAAAGTGTAGTAGCTGGAAGCCGAAGCTAGGTAAATCCAGTCCAGAGAAACGGTGCATGTGTCTTACCGTATGTGGTCTGTTGTGGATTATCTATTTTGGGGAAATGTTTAAATAAAAAGCTGTGCAACTTTGAAAAGATTACTTGAAGCAGGTAGTAGTTAACTCGAGGAAGTCTATGGCCTATGCCTTTCAGAAAGACTGCTGATGATCACTTCGTAAGGTCTGAATTTAAGGTTCACGCATCAGAAGGAATGAAATCTATCCCTCTAAAATATTGCAGCTAAGTTAGGCATATTTCTGCCTAAACACAATTTGTGTTTCCAATAAAATGCTGAACAGCCAGTGTTTTATGGAAGCTTTTAATGTGTATAGTAGAGATATAGAATTCAAGCTAACTTCTGATTTTTATTTTTTTTTTCCAAATAGTGTAGACCCATTTTGGAAAGCTTTGCAAATAAGAATCCAACTAATAGTTTGAGGTCATAACAGAACAAGGAATAAATTAAGGAGAAATATTTTGTTACCTTGTTCCTTTGAGATACTTGATTACTTCAGAGAATCCAATTATTGGAAAATAGTGTACTTTATTCAAAAGCCTAAACAAAATAATTGGATTTTGGGTGGCTGAATACAGACATATTACTATCATTTCTCACTTAATTGACAGTGTTTCTCCAGACAAGTGAAAGTCTGTGTGAAAAATGCAGTGTGAGGGGGGGAAAAATGCTTTTGGAGACATAAGTTTTAATGGTATAACTTGAACAGAACTGCTTTGTTAAAAGGTTTGAGAACTGCAGTCTTATTTGTCTTGCACTTTCAAAATATGCCTTCTTACCATAAGGAAAAAAAAATATTTAAGATTTGAAAAGTGTAATGGTGAAATAAGAACTTTATAATAAATCTCAACAAGGTAGTAATATTTAAGACAGATGCTTAGCTTGTCACTTCTTGGTGCTTTGAAGTGTTTAATCCTCCAGCCTTAACATCCTTAAAATAGCTTAGATAATTTTCTAGACTCATAGAAAACAAAAGCTAGGACTGTGAGCCGTCCTTCTGTGTGTAATCCTTATGTGGCAGCCAGCATAGCCATGGAACTTGGTTCCCTTCACTGTGCCGTCTATTTGAGGCAAAGGACGTGTGACAAAACTGTCTAAGGGGGTGCCTGCGTTAAACAGTTACACAAGTTAGGATTACATCTTTTTCTTTCAAGTTTGGTGCGTGTCTGATTTTTTGAAACCTCCGGCAAGTTGTACTGTTGTTTTATCTCCTCCTTTTTCTTGTTCTGAGATGGGCAATGTAATGGAAAACTCAGATGGGAGAGATTCAGAAAATAAAGACCAAAAATATAATGCAAATGATCCCTGCTATAAATCTAAAGATTCTGACAAGATGAAATTATATGTTGTTAAAACTGACTGTAACGAACAATACAGTCTTGTTTGTCCAAGCTATTACAAAAATCTTTGAGATGCTTTTTATTTAAGTACCCAAATAAGATGGGACAAAATTTTCAGGAACCCTATATTGACTAAACAGTGGCTAAGGTTCAAGTAAATGGTCTCTGAACTTGTATTTTCATTATTAGGTATTGCTGTTCTGCATTTTCTATTTAATTTTTCATTGGTTATTAGGTTCCCACATGTAACTTCTCTATAGTGCTTTATTTTTGTTGTTGTTGGAAGACTTTGATACTAATTCTGTTGTACTAAGTGCTTTCTCTGGAATTGTGGTCAAAAATCTGTGATTTAAGTTTGCCTCTTCCTTAAGATTTCTCTTGGATTTAATTTACTAAATCTGTTTCTGGTTTAGTCCTATTAGATAGTTCCTTGTTTGCTCATTCTGTTTCTGTAGTATGAGATTCAAAGTCCTGCCTGCTCCACTGCATTAATGAACAAGATGTGGCTGTGCTGTGATTCTGTTGTCATGACTCTTGAACCTCTTGAATCTTTGAAAATCTTCAGCTTTTATACATATTGTGCAGATGCTGAATGCTGAGAATTTCTTTTCCTTATATTATTTTTGCATGCTGGGAGGATGCATTCATGGATTGTGAATGGAAGTGCTACTTGCCTCGGCATTTTGTAAGTACGTGAAGCATCCCCAGCAGGGTCCTTTTCTTATGTCTGGAATGATATCAGAATGTATAATCTGCAGGATTGATTTTATTTCTCTTCTAAGTTGAATTTCTGCAGTTGAACTTGGGGCAGGCCTACATGAAAAGAATTAGGCCTACTTTCACTATGGGCTCAGGTCATAGTCTGTGAACTACCATGCATCATCTGCTTTAACTTAACTGCAAATGTGCCTGCTCTTCATTGCAACGTGGTATTGGTGGATGAAGATCACCTACGTTTTATTGGCACCAGGATGTAAATCCCTCAGAAGAAACCGAGATGGGCTCGGAAGAGATGTTCTTGAAATCTAGAAAAATGGGCTGCACTCAGTGACGACTTTCAAAAACATCAGTCTAACAATCTTTTGTGAGGTATCTAAGATACAGCGAGTGGTCTTAAACAGTTTTGGGGGTGTTTTTTCATCCTTTTTGAAATCCTTCATTTCTGAAACGGCAGCTTGTGAAGATTGCTGAGAAGGAAAACCTAGTGACTTCCTGTGCAAAAGCGCACATTAAATCCTCTTCAACTTGGCCAGCACACAAATGTGCTTTTCCAAATATCATCAGATATTTGTGGTGGACTTTGGCATCATGCAAAACTTGATCAGACCCTGACTTCTAATTAAGACACAAAGCACTTTAGAGGTAAAGCTATTATGCTCAGAACTATTATGCCCTAGATTTTTTTTTTCTATGGACAACTCTCCTGCATTGCTGTCTGCTCCTTTCTGCTCTGAGAGTAGAAATTATAATGGCTGGACGCAGGTTCAGTATGTGTTCTGACCCAGTTCTTTTCAATTTGAACTTCTGAAGCTGGTTTTTAATAGATGGAGGTACTTTCCAGTTCCAAAGAGGAGAATAAGCTTTTGAGTTTCTTAAACTTTGATTTTTACCTAACATGGAGTAGGAATTGGTATATAAATGCAACCATTGTTCTTTTATGGAGGTCATGTATTTGGTAGCTTGACAGACATCATAAGGTGTGAATGTATATCTACCTAACAGTTAATTCCTTGGTGCTTGAAAAATCCCTTTGGGAACTGAACACTCATGGGATTTCTTTGTCATTTTCTCTCTGAAATAGAACTGAATTACTAAGAAATATATTACTCATTGTTGAGAGGGCCCACTGAAGACCAAAATTATGTGAATATTTAAGAATTTTTGAGCAGGAAAGTATTTGCAGAGTTGCTGTGTTGAGCTGAGGGAAGATCCTGTAAGCACTCCCCAATTTAAGCAGAGTGAATTCTTTCCGAGGGCTTCCTTACTGGATGTTGAGCCCCAAGTTAAGCATGATGACTGGACCCATGTTTCTACAAGATTGTGATGGATACACATCCTGGCCTCAGTGGTAGTTTTGTGGGCATCAGGAGCTAATCCATCCATGGCATGTTCTTTCTACCTGAAATAGTATTAAAGGAGAAGAAAGCATGCTAATTCTGCTATGGAGAAAAGACCTTGTATAGGGAACCAGTGCTGAAGGAACCTGGGTGTGCTTGCACTTTTTCTTGCTGCTGGAGGACTGTTCTATTGGAGGCCAAAAAATGCCATAGGAAAGGGTTTTTCCAGCATGCTTTCTATACAGCTTATCATAGCCATATCTTCCATGGCTTATTTTGAAAGGAAGAAAAGGCTTACAAGACTGTGATGGTTATTCTACCCCTGGGGCATGGGGAGGGTGGTTGTGCGAACCCTCACAAGACCTAAAACCAGGAGAAAATTCACTGGCTCAGGTAACTGAAATTGTGTGAGCAAAAATTTTCCTTCCATGTCTAAAGAACTGACTCTTCAGTCTAGAATGCCGATGCTTTCCTGTCTCTTTAGTCTCATTTGTTTTACTGTCTTCCTCTTTTGCTGAACATTCCCTCTTATTCTTTCAGCTTTCATCATATTTTAATTTCCACTTTACTGCTTCTGACATCTTGATTTTTATTTATGCTAAGACTTGCTTTTAAACTATTCTTCCAGTGTATTGTGGGTCCTTAAAACAGCCTACAGACATTCTAAAAAGAATCATTTAAAAAAAGCTGTAGCATAATGCTTACTTATCTTCCCCCAAAGAAAAAACCTTTAGGAAATTTTATCCTGACACATGTATTAATTTGCTTTGCTTTTGTGCTTGGTGGGCTTGACTTGTTGTGAAGCACTTGATGACCTATTGATGTGAAGATGCACTACATCAGGACTTGAACTGATTTTTGATCAGTGAACATACTGATTAGCATAATTATATACTAATATTTAGATTGTCACAAAGCATAGGATATTTTTTCCTGGCTTAGCCTTGCTGGAAAAGGGATGTCTGTAGTTAAAAAATGGAGGCTGCACTGCCTTGTTCTCAAAAGGCTATTGCTGTACCTGCTTATGAACTCAATGAAAGGTGAATTAATTTTAAATATTAATCCAGGCAGACTTTACAGGAACAAATTAACCATCCTCAGAACTTGCATGGATTTGTCTATCTTGAATGATCACGAACCCAAATGAGAGATGTTACAAGAGAAAGTTAGCAATAACCTTTTCAGATGTGGGGGGTGTGTGTGCTGAAACCCGACAAGCTGGCAGGACTAGAAATAGCTTCGCAGATGGTACTTGGCACGGTACCGAGCAGCTCTCCTCTCGCACGCTCCCCACCCTGCCTGTCAATTGCAGTACCCAATGGCTGCTTAGGGATGGGGAAACAGGCAAGTATGAATTCAGCTCACAGGAGGCTGTGAGGTCAGACGTCAGTATTGCACTACGCATGGCTGAGTCAGTGACTGTGAGAAATTGAATTGAATTAGTATCTGGAGGGGCTTGCGTCTTTGAACACTTAATGGACTGTATGGCTACAATCTCTTATCCTTCAGGGGAAGATGATGGAGGAAAAAGTAAGGCTCGCTGATGGTGCAGTGAACTACTGAAGAAATGATGGAAATATCAAATATGCTGAACTTAACAAGTAATGCCAAAGGATGCTGATCTGGCTTTCAAAGCTGCCTTCTTGGAAGGAACAGAATTCCTTTGTGCTCTGATTTCAAAATTATTTCCATGCTTTTGTGTTTCCTCCCTGATAGATACAAGAGGAAGGTGCGTATCCATTAACAGGAATAATCTGTGGGCATTATTCAGGAGAAGAATGAGGAAAAGTACTGTCCTTTGTGTGCACTGGTCAATTGAAATGTCTGCTGACAAAGAACAGACTTCAGGGGGAGGAAGAGGGGCATAAGCATTGTCATTGTGTAAGTCCTAGCAATATGAGCAGAACAGATTTGATTTCTTCTAAAGCCTTATAGCATTATTTCTGTAAGTTGGTGTATAGATAAAGCTGTATAGCCGTATTCTACAAGTGTTGATTATGTGAATCATCCTAGGAAAGTGTTGGAACTAAGTTTATATTTTAAGAAGAATTAATTAATAGAAGATAAAGGGAGAAAAAAGGGGTAAAAATCTTGATTAATATTCCACTCCTGCATCCTTTTCATTTAGATAAGATTTTAGGGTGATTTTGGGGGTAATAAGTATATTGGTTTAGCACCATAAATTTTGTGTAGACATGAGCCTGTTTTATAAAACAAGTATGTTTATTGGCAGTATTCAGTAGGATGCACATGAAGTTTTTGTATTGGAATACATGCTAATTGTTTTGGCAGTAGAATTAATTCAGTTTAATGACTTCTTTTAATCATTAGTAATATATTCAGAGCAATATGTTGTTTTGTATAAAGACAAACTGAAGCTCTTCTTCCACAGATGACTCCAAAGCATCATTAAATCAAAGAGCATTTACATTTTTTAAAAACAGCTCTTCCCTTACTGCAAAAATAAGAAGAATATCAGTATGACAAATGTGCCATTTTTCCTCCTCTACATCATATTAAATAGATTTGCTTAAATAAAACCTTGAGCTCATTTGGGGTTTTTTTGTGAGGCAGCTGCTTTTAAAGAAAATGCCTCTTGCCTTTACAAAGGCAGAGCTTCCTTGATCCCTGACTGAGGGGGAAAATAAATTCTATTGCTGACCTCAAGTTCTTGAATGGGTGCAGTGCTAGTGTCCCAGTGCTCCTTTGGAGCCAGGAAAAACTGTATATTGAATTTGTGAAGATTGTCGAAACACACCATTGGGTGTTTGTTTGGTGTGGGGGTTTTTGTGGGTTTTGTTTGTTTTTTTCCCCCCTGTAGGAAAGTAATTGATAAAGCAAGACTTACCTTTCCTTTATAAACTTTTGGGTACTAGATGGTCTACATATATGGGGCCTTTTTCCAGCTTTAGTGTATGAGGAAATGAGGCTGTGGGTTTAAAATGTTGGGTTTTTTTTCTCTTTTGCAGTTTTAAATTAAATGCAGTATGTTGTTAAGCATACAGGAGAAAACTTTGCTTGTAGGCTGGTGGTGTGCCCCAGTCAGTGCCCTTGGTTTCCACAGCACAGTGTGCAGCTGGTGGTCATTGACTGGGAAATTAATAGAAAGTTGATATTGCAAATACTTCCTTTCAGAGTGAGATAGAGATCTGAGACTATGATGACTTTCTTGCAGGCTTGAAATAATGCACCGTGCAGAGCACCATTGACTGTAGTAGGCTGAAATTACAGATTAATATAGCATGGCAGCCAGGTGCCACCTGAGACCAACGGCTTCCTGGCACTTTTAATTATCAGTGGTTCACTGCTGTTTGAGAAGTACTGGTGTTTTATCTGGTCTGAATAACGCTTCTGTGAACCACAATACTTCCTAACAGGTTGCCTGTTCTTGCAAATGGGGCAGCTCTGCTTTTGTTGGTCACTCTTCCATCGAGGTGGGTAGGTAGGTAGCTGCATGTCCACAACTGTGGAACTCCCTAGTGAATGCCAGTTTGGCTTGCCTGCATTGCTGGGGTTTCTACTTAAAATTCCATTTGCTACAAATGTTAGGACTTCTTGAACAAAAGGTACTGCCAAGTCTTAGTTAGCAACTTAAGAAATCAGTATTTTAAACCTATGGAGAGAGAGAGTGAATGTTTTAGTTTTAGTAATGCATGAAATAAAGTAACTCCTAACAATTTTGCATTGCTGGTATAGAGTGAAGAGGTTTTGCATTTCCCTGCGGAAACAACCTTCTGTACCCAATGGCTTTGTTAGGAGGTAAAAATGATATTGTTGACAAATCTTTCTATCAAAAAAATCCAAATTATTTGATAGTTCTATGTCTTCATTTTTTTTTGAACGCTTGCAACTTCTTCTAAAGCCTCTTTATAGGAAAATATAAGTCAGAGGTCATCTTTCATATGTACTGGCCACCGATGTAGCTCCTGTTTCAGATGGATTGAGTAGTTCAGTGACACAGTTTTCCTAGTGAAATATTGCAGGGTAAAGCCAGTCTCTGACATGCTAGATTCCACCTCTTTATTTTCTCTTTGTTCAAATTTAAACTCATTTTAGTTGTCTTGTAGAACGAAGTTGTATTTCAGTGGTAGTATTTACCTGCTGTTGAACATTTACCTGTGTTGTACACATGCTGTCGAACAGATGGAACTTCAGATTTGGTCAGGTATATATCCAACAGATCAAAGAAATAAATTTATTTTTGTATGTACTGTGACTCAACAGTGATGAGATTTAAGATTGACATTTTAGATGGCTGTTATTAAGATGAGTGAAGATTCATGATTCAGATGGTGCTGTCTGAAGCCACGCTGCTCGAATTCTCAAAAGTCTTGTAATTTTGGCTTGCATCTTGCATCTTCTGGCTAATAGATAATGTGCCAGTCTCACAGTTAGCGTTAATCTGTACTTTAAAGGAAGGAAAGTACAACATAGAAGCAGAGCAAATGAATGGTGTGGCCAGCTGCAATTTGAAGAGCTTTTTGAAATTATTTACTAGTCTCTCTGTTGCAGAAACAATTGATTTAATATTTAAGGATCCTGCCCTCCACCAGCTGGCAGCCCTTGCCTCTTTTGTAGTGCGGCATGCTGAATTGATGGCTCGCGTGTCCATGCTCTGAAGGGATGGACGTGGCTGGCAGCAGGAGGGAGGTTAATCTGCCTGTGCTGCCCCTCTCTCCCAGGCCTGTTCACTGTATGTACCGAGGCAGAAGTAGCCCCAGTTCTGATACTGGAAGGTATAGTTGAAACAGTTGTGCCCAGCATGTTTAGTCCTTTATTCAGATGTGACTAAGGAGGAAGCACGATGCCAGCTGAGTCAGTGTTGCTTCCTGTAGCACCTGTTTTTCTCAATGCCCGTAAAGAGATTATTAACTAAGGTTCACCCTCCTTCAATGTGAACTCTCAATCACTTCTTAGAGAGTAATGTGGCTTCAGATGGTTTTCTGGATTAAGAATTGCATTTTAATTGCCTTCTCTGTTAAAGGGTATTTCATATCTGCTCTGCCAAAATGCGTGATAAGCCTGCATATCCTTACAGGGTTCATTTTCTAGTGCATTTCCCTTATTTAAAGCAACTAGAGCGCTTTAGCTATTAAATAGTGAGTCATAGATTTTGATACTATAAAATGTGGCACCTGCAGAACTCCAGTTTCTCACAGCATGGTTAGAAATATTATCAGGGCTAGGATCAAAGCGCTGCTTTAACACAGGCCTGATCACATGCGGCTTTATTAGGATTTGCTGAGATATTTTGTCACGGGACTGCTATGCATGTGTGAGTACTACACCCACACACACACCCACGCACATCCCCTTTGTGGGATAGTTGGTTATACCATGATGTGCAAATATAAATGTGCAGATGAGATACAGAGATTTTTTTTAAAAAAAGTTTGACCATTTCTTGGGAAGTTTTGCTGTAGTAGTAATGAATGTTATCGTGTATAGATAGAGGTCAGACTTTTGTTTCAAGTTAGATTTTAATTATAGGCTGCAATCCACATTTCTGATAACTTGTGGGCATATTTTGTGCCTATAAAAATAGTTATGTCTTATATGTGTATATGTATTGTTAATTTTCTTGAAAAGGAGATTTGCAGATCTCACTTCCTTTCATTAAAAGTGGTTGGATTATCTTTATTCTTGGACTGTAAATCTAAGCATTTCCAGCCATAAGCAAGGCTTGCAGTTCTTTTACCTTATTCAATAGACCTTTGGCTGACTTCTCATCCTAAAGATGCATGTCTTATTGCAGCATATTTTAAGCTTGGCAGGAAAACAGTATTGCAGTAGGTTCTCTCTGCACCAAACTCCTGCTTTATCAGATACGAGATCCTTCCCTCGTTCAGATGGAGTGGGGAGAAGCTTGTGTTCCTTAGCTGAGAGGTATATTTCTTATTCTTTGCATTGTGCTAATACTCATTTTGTGCCAAGGTAAACTGCAGAACATCTATCATAGCCTTTTTGTTCTGATTTAAGCTTCTCTTCTTATCAGTCACTGAAACCTGAAGCTGAACTATGTCATGCTAGATGTTCACTTTTTTGAATAGTCTTGATTGTTTTGGGGTTCTTTGTCATTACTTCTAAGCAACCTAAAATGAGGACGTTCTGCTCAACTTGCTTGTACAGTTCATGCTTTTTAAAACTTGTGCTTTTCTTAGCTAGGTCATTATTCTCACCTCTTTGTGTTCTTGAATCCTACAGCATTCCTAGCAGTCATATTTAAGGTCTCTTGGTAAAAGTTGTGGGATTTGCAGGCCGTGAGCAAGTGGGGCATTGAGGCTCCTGTGGGAAATTATGACCCTTCTTTGTCAGACCTTGTAGCTGTGCAGATGTCTGTCTCAGTTATTCAGTACCTGAGGCTTTTGGAAAGTTCTTCAGTTAAACCCATAAATAAGGAGTGTTGTCATGCCCACACTTGAAAGGCAAATAGCAAAGGAACTGGTTTAGGAATTCCAGTGGGGTGCAAGGACACAAGATATGTCTGTGCTGTCCTGATATAAAAATTTCTGGTTTAAAGAATACAAAATAAAAGGCATAAGTATTTTTGGTAAAATTTAACAATAGCTGTTGCAAGTTGATATTTTATTTTTAGATAGCTTCTGAGAATACTGGATCTTGAAACTGACTGATTTTGCTGGTAGGTTTAATAATTAATTGCAAAATGTAATCACTATCTTAATTTAAGGAAAGTAACATAACTTAATCACAGTCTAAAAAAATCTTACACTGTTACATTAAAATTTACTTGTTTAGAACAAATGTCCTACTTGTTACTGACAGTGCTGTAGGTCTTGGCTTTAATAATCTAGTTCATATGTTTGCTGTCTGGGTTGAGGTGGCTTGCCATTATTCCTTCTAAGAGTAACTGAAAACTTAAAAAAGAATGCGCAGAAGTAAACCCTTGGCTGGTGTGTCTTGATTTATCAACTAGTTTAAGGATGACCACCTTTGTAAAGGTCAAGTCGCAAGAAAAGTGGTCAGCACTAAAAGCCTGTGCTCTGAGAAGGGTTTTCTGAACCAGGTTTCATTGGAAAAAATGGCCCCTAACTTTTTAATTTCATGGTTTGATTACAACATTTAGCTTAACAGTAAGAATTAAAATAAAATGCTCCGTTGTATTTGATTTACCTGTTCTGCAAGGGATTTCTGTGAATACAGGTTCACAGGCAGGTTCAGGTGATCAGACAGTGTCTCTGTAGATTACACAGCAATAAACAGGTAATTCCTGCTGTCTACTTAATGTTCCAAATAATTGTTCATGTCTGTAAATATAAACATGAGTACAACAAAAAAATGGAGGTGGATAATATTCATCTTCAAAACATGTAATGGAGTGTGAATGCCTTTACAATGTAAATGTATGTTTCTGAAATTTTGAAATGCTGAACATTTCTCTTATTTCTGTTTTCAGCACCTCATCCCGTATTGCTAACTACACAAAAATGAGCCTCCATGGTGCAAGTGGTGGACATGAGAGATCAAGGGACAGACGCAGATCAAGTGACAGATCTCGTGACTCATCCCATGAAAGGGCAGAATCTCAGCTCACTCCATGCATCAGGAATGTTACTTCACCAACAAGACAGTATCATTCTGGTGTGTTCAGATATATAGCATTTCAGGATTAAAATTCTTAAACTTAATTACTATTTTGTTAAAAGAATACAATAAAAAGTATTATTTGTTGATGCCACAACATACAGATTTCTTACATGTCCCCTGGGCTGTAAAAGGCTGGGAGTACCCTTTTTTGATAGGTCATTACTTCAGTCTGCAGTGTATATTCCTACATGATGATCTTATTTAGTTCATTTCACAAGAACAATCTAATTTTTCTAAGACGACAATTGACTAAATGCTTCCCCTTTACTTGTTAGGGTTTAGATATTTAGAACTGTAGGAAACACTTCTCTCTAAGTGACATAACTTGGTTTGTTTCTTTGAACTACAACACTAAACACCGACTGTGATGCATAGCTTCTATATTATGTTGAGTTGCTTTTTCAATACTAGGATACTAAATTTTTCTTGTAAAAGCTTTGAGGAGGTGAGGTGGCTTTGTCTAAGTGGTAGAAACTTCAGGATCTCATATATGGACAGTTATTTTTGAAGGTTTCTTTAACTAGAATAGATTTAATTGAAAGAATTTGTACGTAACTTATCAAGTTGCCATGCTTTGTGTCTGGAAAGACATAAACTGCATAGAGCTCATGTAAATCTGTAATCTAATTTCCTGTTTTTTCTCCTTCCACCTTGTCCCCACTTAAGATCGAGAAAAGGATCATAGTTCATCTCGACCAAGCAGCCCTCGTCCTCAGAAGACTTCCCCTAACGGTTCTGTTAGCATGGGGAACAGCAGCAGAAACAGTAGCCAGTCAAGTTCAGATGGGAGCTGCAAGGCTGGTGGGGAAATGGTATTTGTATATGAAAATGGCAAAGAGGGAGCTCGGAATGTAAGAACTTCTGAACGAGTAACGCTCATAGTGGATAACACCAGATTTGTTGTAGATCCTTCTATTTTTACCGCACAACCTAATACAATGTTGGGCAGGTTTGTATCTGTTTTGTTTTTTCCTTAATCTCTAACTGTAGAAGAGAGCCATAAATGCTCTGTAGATACTAAAACTGTTTAAATAGGTGTTGAACTCATATTATCAGTTTGCAAAGGTCTTTAAGTAAAAATCAGATGTAAGTTCTCCCCTGTATTTGGTAGGGATACCAATAGATGTCTATTATGTAGAGATGAAAGAGTTCATAAGTAAATTAACATTTCATGATGTACTTATTTCCTTCTATCTTGCTGGGCATTGCTTCTGTATTCAGTCTGCCTCATTCCATCTCTTGGTTTTTAAAGCTAGTTGCTTCACAAAACAAAGTAGTGAGTGTAGGTAGTCCCTTTGAAAATAGCAAGAACAAAAATCTTGAAGGAATTTATTTAGCTTAATGGACCTACCCTGACAACACTCAAGCTCAGCACATTTATCTTCTGAAGTGCTTTTTGGACAGGGGAATGTCAAATAGTCAGTATAACAGATCGGAGCCTCTCAGCAAAGAGACCTAACACTCAAAATGATCAATAGTTGAATGAAAGTCCACAATATGTTTGTAGTATTTTCAGTAGAAACTATAATAAATAACACTTAACAGGCTTACTTGTGTGGGCAAAGATTCTATACTTTACTTGCTCAAACAGTGGCTGGTTTTGCATTGTCCAAATGCATAGAGCACCACTTACAACCTTGTGGCAAGAAAGAAGTGAAGGTTTATGTCTGCGCCACTTTGGATTTTTCACTGAAATGTGGCTGTTTCTCAGCCTATAAGGATATAATAATATTTAAAATACATATATATAAAGCTATTTGCTGAGATACAGGTAATAAGTATGATTAAACAATTTCTGCTTCATTTAAATTACCACTGTGTGGGATAAATAGTACTTTGGTTCCCTATTGTGTGAATAATTTTTGTGAAAAGTCAGGGAAGAGTTACAGAGAAAGCAAAAAATGTTTCTCTGTGTAAACTGTAAAGAGAAATAAATAGAAGTAATAATTAATACAAATGCTTTGCATCAGTGATTTAATTGTACATATATAATACATGCATACGTGTGAATATCCAGAATAACAAACTGGGAGTGTATCAGTGTGAAGTTGTGTGGTGAAATAGCTACCTTTTCCATGCCCAGCCTCATAGTAAGTGGTGCTGGCTAATGCACTAGATTTATGTGTGTGTTTCTGAGTTATTTTCTCTTTGGGATTGGTTCAAGGAACAAGCTTATTTTATCTTCTGCTAATTCAAAAGTAGGTTAATAAAGATACAGAAATACTGCTCTAAAAGGCAAGTTATTTATAAACCCATTTTCCCCCAATGTCAGTTCACAGGACACTAAACAGGAACGGCTTAGCTAGTATGTTCTGGGAGGTAAAAGTAACTACAATAAGAACATATTTGCCTTAAGTCTATGTCCTGTTAGACTGCCTTTTTCCTAAATAGTATTTCTTGTCTTGAAGAGTGGTCAGAAAACATATGTCAAATCATTAAGTGAAAAAAGTTACTTTGTTCTGCATTATAAATGCACAGAGTACACCAACTCTTGTTTCTTTGGGTTGTGTGTATGAAGTCAAAGCTTTGCCATTGGGATATATTTGTAAATAACGCGGAGTAGATTGCAATACTTTTTGCAAGCATAGGGTATAATTCTGTATCAGAGGTGTGTTTTAAAAAGTCAGATACCGTTTGGGACTTGCAGATTTCTCTTTAAGTCTAACTTCCCTTGTATCCTAGTGGGGAGAACTATACTGTACATGCTACCCTTAAGTGTGGGTATCTTCTATCAGAACGTTATTTCAACTTTTGAATTAACTAAATCTTTTAAATGAAATTGAGGTGAATTGCATATATTTGAACACTAAGTTCTGTTTCTTAAACTACCACAAATGTCTTTAAATAATGAGAATTCCATAGCAAAACCTGTTCTTCTGCTACATTACCTCACAAATGCCAAAGATGACTTGTTTCAGGTTGCCCCTACCTTTGGCACTGGCAGGAAATGGCCTGGTCTAACTTTTCTTTTGATCGGAGGATATTGGCAAGTTAAGGTTGAAGAATAAAACTAGACTTTCCTGAGTTACGCTACCCTGCTTTCTATTTGCTAGTAGTCTTGCTCAACATAAACCCAGTGAACATTGTACATACATATGAGATAAAATAGACTGTTTTTTCCCTGCCATGTCAGTATAATTTTTGACATTTTCCTTTTCAGATTTAAAAAAAAAAAATCATAGTAAGGAATTATAACCAAATTACTTTTATTCTTGAGCAGGATGTTTGGATCAGGCAGAGAACATAACTTTACACGTCCTAATGAAAAAGGAGAGTATGAAGTTGCTGAAGGAATTGGTTCCACTGTGTTTCGTGCTATTCTGGTGAGTTTTCAGCAACAAGCACTATGAGTATTAAGAGGCATAACTTCTGGATTTAGCCTTACTTGCATATCCAGACTTTGTGGATGGAATAAATACTGTTCTTCTGTATTGTTCTCTAGAGAGGAAAGAAATGCTTGATACGAAAGCACCAAAAAACTACTGCCTGCCAAAAATTGGTTGACCTTCTCCTATGCATCTGGTTCACTTAGTTCAGATATGTTCAGCCCTTCTTGTACTGAAATTAGATTAAACAGAGCACTGGAAGTTAACTTACTGCAGGTAGCAGGAGAAAAGCAAACTTCAATCTGAGAAGAAAATGGCCCCTTATGTACATCATATCTACACAAACAAGTAGAGCTGCCATACTGCTTTTGCTATTCCAATTCTGCTGACAAAGCTGAGTGAAGTATAGATAAAAGACCATATACATGTACAAAAATGATCAGTATTAATAGTTGTCACTTAAATAACAAGTTTAACCAGAGCTCACTGCTCTGAAAGCAGCTCAGGAAATTGATAAATTTGAAGACAATAAAATTCATGAAGTTTAACATATGTTTTACATCTTAGCGGGTTTGCTTGTGGAGAAAACATCATAAATGAAATGATGAAATGTTTCTGTCAGTAAATGTTGAAGTGCATTGTGGGTTTTTTTGCTGCATTACTGTAGGATTACTACAAGACTGGAGTGATACGCTGTCCTGATGGGATATCTATTCCTGAATTGAGAGAAGCGTGTGACTATCTTTGTATCTCTTTTGAGTATAGTACTATTAAATGCAGAGATCTCAGTAAGTACAGAATTTATTAAAATAATTTGAATCATACAGACTAACTTAAGCAAATAGCTGATATTCAGGTATTTTTCTGCCGTGGTCAGCTCTGTGAAGTACTTAAACTATTGATGCATTTGCAGTACAGATACAGTAACATTAAGTGATATCTCTTTTTCAGAGGATAGGAACGGTAGTTTATTTGACCCCTTACTCAAGAGAGTGAAGCTGTGTTGCTAGCAAAAGTAGCACAGCTTTGCTGGTGGTGTAGGGTGCACCATGGTTCCTAATGCGTAAGGGAAGAATGAGCAGAAGAGACACTGAGCACAGCTGAAGTTCTGGCCAATGTTTAAATGACCTGACCTGTGTCTTTGGTTCCTATGATCTCATGGTGTTTGTGCAGTGCAGTGCCAAGCTGTGGCGTTCCAGCTGTGAGATTCGTGTGGGGCACCTCTGCCTTCACCGGCAGTGCTGTGACCTCACAGCGTGTCGCCTGCTGAGTCACACTCTCAGTGCATGTTGTCCTTAGTAGAAGGATTTAGCAGCTCATGCTGCGCGGGTTTTGAGAGGCTTTGTTTTTAAGCTACTGCTTACGAAAACTGGGTTACATGCTCTACTCTTTCAGCAACTGGCTTAAATAATGTTTCTTTTAGGAAGACCGAGAGGAGTCTTACGCACAATTACCAAATGTTCATCAGTAGTAAAACATGAAGGTGGTCTCCTCAAAGTCACTCCTCTGTCTGCCCAATGTTGTGCTAAGATGCGCAGGACAGTCCTATTAGTTCCAACTTCTGGTGTGGCTTCTAGAAAACATTTGTAAAAAATTCTGATCTTATACAAACTGATAAACTAAGTGTCTTTACAGCTGTCTGCAGTAAATACTACAAAATAAACAGAACTGCTGTTTTATTCCTGCCTTCATTGTCTTTTTACCAAGCCTTCAAATGTGCTTATGCTTAAAATTTTGTTCCAGGTGCTCTCATGCATGAATTGTCAAATGATGGTGCTCGCAAACAATTTGAGTTTTATCTAGAAGAAATGATTCTCCCATTAATGGTAGCCAGTGCCCAGAGTGGTGAGAGGGAGTGCCACATTGTTGTACTGACAGATGATGATGTTGTTGACTGGGATGAAGAGTACCCCCCACAAATGGGAGAGGAGTATTCACAAAGTAAGCTTATTTTCATTGTTTCCACCAAGCCACGCTGTAGTAGAGGTAGCAGTAAATGTGCTGATTTAATTTTTTTGTACGTAAGCACTGTTAGCAAAGTCTTTACAACATCCCTAGTGCCTCAGAAAAAAAACCAACTTAGTTTTGGTAGTTCTGCTTAATAATTTGTTTCACAGAAGCATAGGTTGCATGTTACGTTCAAATCTAATTAAAAAGAGAAGCTAATTTCTATTATTAAGGTATTGTCAGTCAATGAGGGGGAAGGAAATACTTTTTCAGAAAGAACTTGATGAGAAGAATGGATAGGAGTCATGTTTACTGTGGGAGAATAACTAGAGGGTTTGGGGTTGGGGTTTTTTTTGGGGGGGGAAGTGTTAGTATTTTGGAAGTGTAAGAGTTTGGTGTACAGATGAGCTACAGCACCTGTGAATGGAGTGCCCTTCCCTGCGTCAGTGCTGTCCTTGTAGCAGAAGACGTTGCTTTAGTGTGAAAACTTGAAATTCGGGCTTTTGGGGGAGATGTAGGAGCTTGAGACACTCTTTGTACTCCAGTAGTATAAAATCCTCTTAGAAGTCTCTTCAAAGTATTACAGTTTTGCTTTGGTTTTTGGTTGTGTTTTGGTTTGGTGTTTTGGTTTGTGGTTGTTTGGTTTTGTTTTTTTTTTTTAAATAAATCCCAAAGCACCACCAAAAAAAGAGCCTTACATTTTTGGAGGATGCAAACCTGTAGCTCTTCCTAAAGAGGAGAGGGTCAATATGAGTATAGATCAAATGTGGTCATTCTAATGTAGTAATGCAATTGGCTTGGGTTTCCAGGACTCAAAGATGTCAATTAATACCTCCTACCCTAAGTAATTAGTTAAGCACACATTTGCCTTTTTTATATTTATACTTTTCATAAACAGTTGATCTGGATCTCTGCAGCTGTATGGGGTTGATGGCCCCAGTCCCTTCTTTTAAGGTGCTATAATCAAAATTTCAAAGATGTCCTCCTTGTTCTGCTTCACAACTCTGGGTTTTCTGAAATTGCTTTGCAGGTATCTCTTACATAATGGCAAGAAGAATGGAAAGATTTTTTTTTAATGTTTACAGGAATTCTATCAAAAAGGAGAAAAAAATTGCATTGTCGTCTTTGTGGAGATGGGATTGGGAGTGGTTTGTACTGTGAATTGTCCTATTAAATTCCTAAATCCAACAAAAAACTCCTAAGTGTATAAAACAGACTAAATTGATAGGGAAAAAGAGATCTGCAACTGACTTGTTTCACAGTCCGTTCAGCTTTTTTTCTCTGACTTCTGTTTTAGATATTTTGAGGAGTTCTTGAGTGTCTCCCACTATTCGGAAATAGAAATACTAGAATAAAGCAAAACAGTGAAAAGGATTAAACCTTTAGTCTTAAAGCACAAAGATTTATCTTTCCATACAATTTTTCCTCATTAAAATGTCTTTTTAGTTATTTACAGCACAAAGTTGTATAGATTCTTCAAATACATTGAAAATCGAGATGTGGCCAAATCAGTCCTGAAGGAAAGGGGGCTCAAGAAGATCCGACTGGGCATTGAAGGTAAGAGAAGCACAGCTGACTCTGAGGGGAAAAGGTCTGCTGACTGCTCTGCTTCCTGATCATCTCTGCAATTGAAGAAATAAGGGTCGGTGTTGTCTTTCCTGTTGAGGTTAGATGGTAGAACATCCAGAGGGGATGCAGTACTCAACAAACAGCTGGTCCAGAGTAACTCAGGTGGTTGCCACTGACTTAGGATTTGCACCTCCTGCCATTTGCTCTTCAGTTTTCATGCAAATTGTTTTCTGTACTTTATTTGCAGTGATGATGCATTTTTACAGCTTTGTCTATTCTGTTCTTGGTCTGGTGTTAATTTTGTGTTAAGTGGCAGGTAAATATTTTCTTTTAGGAAATGCAAAATTATGAAATAGATCATTGAAGTGCAAAGAAATATTAATCTGAAATAAACATCTTGTAAGTTAGGAGGCTGATCTGTAAAATCTCAGCTCTGGCTTTGCAAAAGACAACTACATTAAGTAGTCTCAGATTTTTATAATGAATGTAACAACTGGGTTTCTGTGCATTTCAGTTTCTTTCTGACTGTTGAGCCAAATATTTAAAAATCCAGCCTTTATAACTTGCAGGATTTCTATCATTTGCTCACCAAGCTGTCATAGTTACATTTGTAATTTGCCAACCAAAACCAAATGTTTTTAACTGCTGATTTTTAGAATTGACAAATGTTTTTGTCTGAACAAAGTATAAGCCTTCAGCCTGACATGCTATTCAACTAAACAAGACCTGGTTTTGTGTGCTAACGCTGGCTAATACCAGATCACTTCTGGTGTTTCTTGTTTTAGATAAAAGAACAACTGTTTGACTAAACTTTAATGCTAGTGCCCCATAATAATCTGTAACTCTCTGGTAACGAAAATTATTGCTTAGGCAGAGGGAAGACTTGAACACAGCATAACCAGACTTGATGATAACTGGTCTAAACTGATGTATTTTCATCACTTGGGGTGGCTGGGAGGAACACGTGTGGATTCCACTTGAGAACTTACTTAACCCACAGCTCAAAATGATGCTGATCTCTAGAGAGATCTCATTTCCTGCTTTCCAGGTTATAGTGTTTTAGAGCAGCCACCTGCTTTTGGCTCAGGGAAGGAACGACTGGCTTTGCCTGCAATGTCTGGCAGAGTTGTCCAGTGGCAATATCTTCCTTATCCATAGCACTGTAGCCTCTTTCCTTACAGTGGGGTTGGTAGTTACACTGCTGACTGTGTGCCCTCCTGGCATCAGTAGGACACCATGATGGCTTCTGTTTCCATCCAGGATGTTGATGGTGACAAGTGCTTTTTGTAAAAGGAATCCCTGACCTAACCAGCATGAGGAGTGTTAACACCTGCTGTACTCTGTTTCTTAGGTTACCCTACGTACAAAGAGAAAGTGAAAAAGCGACCGGGCGGGAGGCCGGAGGTGATTTACAACTACGTCCAAAGACCCTTCATTCGGATGTCATGGGAAAAGGAGGAAGGAAAGAGTCGGCACGTTGACTTTCAGTGTGTGAAAAGCAAATCCATTACAAATCTAGCAGCTGCAGCAGCAGATATACCCCAGGACCAGCTTGTGGTAATGCATCCTACCCCCCAAGTAGATGAGCTGGATATCCTGCCCATTCATCCTCCACCTAATAACAGTGAGATGGATACTGAGGGACAGAACCCACTGCTCTGATCTTGACTCTTACTAAAACAAAAGCATGCTACTTTACAGTGACTCTGTACTCATACTACACTGCAAGTCCAGTTTTCTCCATTGTGTAACAGTGTTTAGGATATTGCAGTACGGACCTTTGCAAAGACCAGGGGGAGCACCTGCTTGTTTTGGAAAGAGTACAGATCAAACACCCTGGGGTCACGGTTACATACGTCTTATGTGTTTACCAGTAGGCTTGTGACATTGGTGATTTGTATGCTGGACTGTCCTCACTCTTAAGCCCATCAAAACCAATGGGAGGCTGGTGGCTAGTGTATGTCAGTATTGTTACACAGGGGTTAGAATGCAGAATTGGAATTGATAGTAGCACTTTATAAATGGTTGATAAATGGAATTTGAAGCCATTTTTTATAAATGTATTGCACAATACTAACAAAGTGCTTCTATCAAAAGTATTAACTGTAAATAGTTTTGCTCTGAATAGGCTGACCACTTTAAAGTTATTGTATATGGTTGAGCACAAAACTACTTACTCTTGGGTTTTTGGATTGAGGACATGATTCAATTACCCATGTAACATCTTGTTAAACTCAAAGTTCTTTAGTGAATTTTTTCACTTGTTTGCAGCATGAGCCATGTTCAAGAGTTGTGAACAAGGGATAGGGGCTTTATCTTTAATTCTGCCTTACCTTAATCTGTTCACAAATATTTATTTAATACATTTTTCATAAGTGTCATGAAATGGGAAAATGCAAATGGTTCATTCTTCATTAATGATTGTAAACAAGTTTTTCATGCAAATAAAGTTTCCATTATTTTAATGAGTTTGAATTATCTGTGAATGAGATTAAGTATACAGATGAATGTTGAAAGTAGTTGCTTTTCTTTCCTCAGGGAAGGATGGTTAATAAGTGAAAAACAAGTATTTCTGAAAGAAAAATGTAGTAATGTCAGACTATCTTAACCTACCTTACTGTTGCGTTTTTTCCCTTAGTATAAACTTGAATCTGGGAATAAGCAATAATAGCTTTTCTAGAAATTTACTGTAGTGACAGAATGGTGTTTTTCTCCCCTTTTCCCCCAGGGCTAAAGAAAGGATAAATAGGCAACTGCTTCTAGCATGCACCTTCAGCAGGGTTTTATCAAATTTATTTATCAAAGTAAATGCTCCATCTTAGAACAAGGGAAACATTTATTTTAAAAATATTTAACTGTCTAATACATTACACTTTAACAATATTTATAGTAAAGGATTCTTACAAGAAAGAATAAACAGCTTTATGGTACAATTAGTATAAGAAATATCCACATGGGGGACTGTTTTGCAGTGTAAAAACACACCATACATCTGAAATGGTCATTTGCATATAAAAGCTACCACTGATGCCAGTGAGTTGCACAGTGATTTAAAAAAAATTTCAAACAACAGAATTCAAAATATACAAGTATTGCAAGCTATACACAGCTAACCAAATCAACACAGAACACTGTAGCAGGTTATTCCACTTTGTCTGAAGTTACACATGGTAGGATGAGTTGCAATCTGATACAGCTTTTATGAAATTTGTACATAAAAGCTTCTCAGTCCAACAAGTTTCACAGACTGTAGAACTCCACCAGTAAATGCACTTTGATATTTGGATGTTTGAGCCAGGTGCATCATTTACAAGGGCCATGGCAAATCACTGAAGTCTACAGGGCCACCGAGACCTGCATCTGCTTCAAGAAGGCTCATTATTACTGCCATGGCTGCTTCATCATTGCTGGGGCTGCTTGATCCTTGGTCGTTGTCAATCATATCAATGCCAATATGAGAGTTATCCCCTGTAAGCATGAACACAGGAAGCTGTCAGAAGTTCAGTTTTACTTTGTTCACTTTACTTGCTACAGGCACTTGCCCCATGACTGGACATAGAGTATCTGAACAGGCTGAACTATTTTGGAGTGTCGGTCTGTTTGATGTGTCCAGGCTGCCACAGTTTCAAGGATACCTCTGATACCCAGGTGTCGGAGCACGAGAAATGACCGGTATCCCTAATAAGGATGGCATTGTGTGCTGTACTTCAAAAATAATTCTAGATCAACATCTAGGATCAGCTTAGTCTTTCTTCTCATTTTCAGTTGTTTAAAAAGTATTCACAAAAAGCAGGGGAGGAAGTCAGCTAACTCACACAGATTCAGCAAGAGTATACAGTATAAAGTTAGCAAAACAGACCACCAGGCTACTCTTGTAGCCCCCACTTTAGGCAAACAGTGGTAGGTTACGGGCTTTATGCCTCAGCTCTAGACTGTGGATGGTGAAAGCAAGTTATTGCTAAAACTAGTCATCTTGTTAAGAGTTGTCTGTATGCGTTTAGTTGGTATTAAGGCACATCAGTGTGTGACTTCACTCACCAAGAATAGAGGAGTTGTCAGAATATGGGTAACCAGAGTTATCTTGGATTTGCCCAGACAGTAACCCAGCTGAAGAAATGTCTGGAGTGCCACCATTCAGGATCTTGAAAGAAAAAAATAGAAGCCATAAGCCAGTGTGAAGCATTAAGTCTTAAATTGTCCTATAATGGGATTTTTAATACAGGGAAGATAGACTTCCTGAAAAACCCCACCACCTAAAGGCTAGCTAGTCAGACTAGTTGTAAACTAGGAACTACTACTTCTGTATTATGCCCATCAAGCAGTGGACAGTATATCACCACCAGAAAGGAAGAGATCAAGTCAGTACTACATGCTAAACTTCTGAAAAACCACTAGAAAAAGACCTCAGGATTTCTGTGGGTCATCTTTGTAAGTATTCCATCTGCAAGTGATAGTAATTACAGCTAACTACAGAATGCTTCTGAATTTACAAATACAGTATGTGCAAAGTGGGGTCAACTCAGACCCTTCATTTTAGGAGTATAATCCCCCCACGTAGAGACAGACTGCATGGGCAGAGCATTGCCCCTGGATCACAAGCCTAACCACTTTTTGGTACAGAGCAGCACAGCAGTACCGCATATACCAGAGCTCATCAGAAACTGAAGAGCCTTCTCTGGGATTCTTAAATTGCAAGGGAATAGCTGAACTTCAGCCATAGTTTTGACCTGCTCAGGTGTGTGTACACTGGGAGGTAAGTACTTGTGAGCTCCCTTCTGAGGGCAGCATCAGCTGGAACTTGCGTTGTTTCTAGCAAATGTAGTCTTCTAACCAAGGAGAAATACTGAGGGGGTGCCTGATTAGAAGCACCCAGCTGTCCATGTGTGTTTTCCTTTATTCTGTTACAGTAGCCCTTACTATATGTAGGTGTTGAATTATTGTAGGGCAGAAGGAGCCAGAATAACTATTCCTAGAATTATAACTCAGTTTGTTCCAACGTCAAGTTTTATTTCAAGAACAAAGCAAGCCAAGAATAGACAAAAATAGTTCCTGTCAGCTATATGCTCCAGTACAAGCAATTCTTATGTATAGTCATTATAATTTCTGGGGGAAAAAAGTTAAGTAAGTCTGAGGCAGCATTCGAGTGCACAGAAATAAGGATTTAGATAAGTGCTGCTCTTGCCTCGAATATACCTACCATAAGCAGCAATTTACTAGATGACTTCAATGCAGCCAGTGCAAGTGTTCAGGTGGTTAAGTGCTGGTAACGGTATGTGAGTGCAACTCAAGCAATCTTAGAACAAGGTATGGTACATGGTATTGATTTAAAAATAAACTGTCAGCGCACAGTAAAGCATCTAATTGTCCTATTCTGTGCTAGAGCAGTAGGGTAAAAGTGGTGTGAATCATTTGAGCACAGTCAGTGCTCAAACACTAGCACTTCCAATCTTCACCAGTATGTGGTAGTAAAGAGTTTTTGGAGGGCTGCTTCTTGCAGCTCTGATAAAAGTGAAAATCTAAAGAGCAAGTGGATTTCAAAAGCTGCCAGTGTTTAAGAATTGCTGGTCTCTGCACTTCAGGGACTACTGTAAAGGGATTTTAGCCACCAGAATACTTTGATTTGCTGTAAGACTTTTTCAGCCAAGCAGCCAGGAGGAGTTCAACACCAGGTGTAATTTTCTAAGCATGATCTCATGTTGCTTGCCACTGCTGCTGCAAGACTGACTGTAAAGCTTGTTTTTACCTTCTTGCCTCCTGGGGAGGATGTGTCAGGTGGTGGTGTGCTGGTAATGTTCAGTGGACTTGAACCACAGCTAGAAGGTGATGATCCTCTTATCCTAAAAGATGGAGAAAACAGGGAATAAATTTACCAGCAACTTTGAGACTCAGGTGCCAGAGACTTGGAGCTTCAAATGCCAACTTTAGTATAAGGTGGCAGCATTAAATGTTAAAAGCATGAACTTCATTTTTGTAACTTCCTTTTTCAGTGTTAAATCAGCAATAGCAACATTTTTCTTTGCAGCTAGATAAACAGTTGTGTGTAAATTGCCCAGTTTGCTCTGTCTGCAGTCTTTACCTCCTCCCCCTTATTACTTGTTCCTGTTCAGGCTTTACAGAGTCAGAAGGAAAAAGTCCTGGGTACAGAGGAAAGCCTCATTTTTTGTATTTTACTTCAATTTAGACCAGCTAAGCATTTGAGCTGCCTCAGTCACAGTAACCTAGGCTCCTTAAGTGAGCTACTGCTGCAGAAGTACACTAGATATTTGATATAGTTAATAATATTTTTAAGAAGTCTGAAGCAGCACTTTTCACTTCAATTTTCAATAGCTTGATCAAATATCTTTTTTTTTAACTAATGAATAATGTATTAACTGTAGAACCAACAAATCTGTAGACTAAAGGGAGGAAGGGTGGTTACAGAGAAAAGCAATGGAATTGGGAATCTTATCCTTGGCAGAGTTCCACTGGGAAAGCTGAACAGAAGGCAGCTTTGGAAAATAGTAACAGCTGCTGAAAAAGGACTGGAACTAACCCAGGGTCTTGAAATGAAACGAAAGCATGGGTGGTAAGCTACACTACTACACTCACTGAGGCTAATTAAGTGCTTTACAGCTACTAGAAGGGATGGTTAAGTTTCAATGTATTGGTTCAGCCTTGGTGTTGCTTTTTGTCTTCCCCCCCCTCCCCTCCTATCCTTATAGACAAGAAAGAAGCCGTATGTGATAGGTCTGCTGTTCCCTTAAACAATGATGTAAGCAGTCTGTGGCCTGCAGCAGAAACAAAACTATGGGAAACAGATGGACTGTTTTCCTGAATTGCAGCTCAGTACGGTTAAATTACTGCCGCTAAATATCAGCTGGATGAAACCACTTCTATAGGAAAGGGAACAATTCTCAAGAGGAAATTCATGAAGAACAGGGATTGTTAGCCAGTAGAAATTAAGTGACACCCACTGAAAGTAGCTGCTCACACAGGTGAGAGATATGAGATGGCTGTTCTGAGAAACAGCCACATATTACTACAGAGACCTACAACCTGACTTTCAGACAGACTGCCCCTGGGAAGGCAGAGCCAGCTTAATCATCGTGTCCTTGCTCAGAGAGCTGTGGGAGAACTGCACAAGCTGAACTTACATATCTAACAACTCTAAAAGCATCTGAGCAAAGTGGATCACATGAAAACAAACATTGTTTTTTTGGCACGTAGTCAATAGCTTTGGCATTTGGAGGTTGTTCCACTTACACCCTTAAGTCATTGGAAAAAGAATAGTCTGGAAAGGAATTTGTTTCTAGTTAGCTGTTCTTTTTAACTACTGTTTCTGGTAAACAAGTAATTATCACTGTTACAGTAAGTTCCAATATTAGTCTTTTACAGTAGAAAGCTGGAAGGCTGTAACTTTTTCATTCTTTCACTATGGGCTTTGACTGCCTCAGGTATTCTGAATAGGTATTTGTAGCTGTCTACTTATAAAATGCAATTGTATCATTCTGTATTCAGCTTGAAGAAAGAGAAAGACTTCCTTAATTTCCTCTTAAAAAACCCACAATACTGATTTTCCTCTAACTTCCTACCATTTTCTCTCACCTGTGAATCTCCATGATTTCTTCAGCAATCATCCTCCCTATTTTACCTGCCCCAGCTCTTGTTCCACCTGGAATTCCAGGCACAGTAGGATGGGTCCTTTTTGGGCCACCTGAAATGAGTAGATATCTTAAGGTCAGAAAAAAGCTTGCAAACCTTTTCCAACAAGCCTTTGGATTTAGGCATTTTGACAAGCTGCAAGACCTTCTGAACTGTATTTATTTACAATTCCACCAACCAGTGAGCACCTTCAAATGTACGGAAAGCTCTGACTTGCACTGAGATATGCTATATCTCCTAGTCACCCCTCTGTGCCAGCAGGTACACAACATATCCTGGCTCTTATCAGAATCTGGCCGTTTCAAGCATCTCATAGTACCTCTTGTCCAGACTTGGTAAAGAATAGCTTGTCAGACCTGCTTTATTCTGTGCCTGAATAGGCTCATCTCCAAACACATTTGTTCTTTGCTTTGTGAGAACAACTTGCCAGCACACATTCCACTGAATATGGGATAAGTTCAAGCTACCTGATGAACATAACTAAACCCCCTGTAGGTCACTGCAAGTATCTAAAAATGGAAGAAAAAGCGAGGTCTGAACAGTTCGCAGCTCACTGTTATTTTAATGTGATTTGACACTTGCACAACACTTGAGAGGTAGTCAGGAAGGAGCCTGATATACTCCAAGGCATTGTGAAGAAAAGATCACACACTGAAAGAGCAAGAAAGCCCTTAGCATTGCTTATACATAATGGATAATGGCCTCCTTTTAGAAATTCATATTTAACAATAGCAGCCCTTGGTATCTGTGGCTCAGACCCATCAGGGGGTGAGAAGGTTCACCTAAAAAGGTCATCAAATCCTTAGCACAGCCAGATCAACTTGAAATTAAACTTCACTCAATTAACTTTCTTTTCTGGGGACAAGAACTGTCAGTATGACGTTATTATACATGTGGTTTCTTTTCAAAGGCTGCGTTGTGGCAAGAATAAGCTTACACTATTACAGAACACTTTGTTCTGTATTCTTCCCCATTCTCAGAAGGCCCAGACACCATGTTGCTGCCATTACTCCACCTTCTATCACTAACCATCATGCCTACATGGCAGCGTCTCTTCCTACCGCTGTCAGCTGTCTCATGCTTTCCCACCCTTCCTTCTCTGTAGTTTCACTTACTGAACTTCATTTTTCAGAACAGGGATAACCGAAGAGTCCAGCTTTGCTGGACTGTTCTGCTAAGTGTATTGTGTACAACTTACCAACTAATTCCAGATGTGCAATATCCTCGCTCTACAGCTATAAAAGCATAGCTGATAAGAGTAGTATCTAGTAAATAGGGTCTCTAAAAGCAATGGTTCCCATCTTTTTGGAAAGAATCTCAGTGCTATCACCACCTCTCCTCCCCCGTCCTTCATCCATGGGCTGTCACTGCATCCTTCTATTCTACCTCTCTTCCACCTTGCTCCAGTAACACTTCATTATTAGATCAGGTTCTGCTCTGCTTCATGCTGCATGCCACCCATTATAAAAGATGTTTCGGTGACCTGCAGCATTCATAACAAGCCCATGACAATTACCAGTAGCCAGTCCTCCTGTCTTGACAAAGTCAGTCAAATGAAGGGCAGGTGAGGGGCAATAAGCCGAACAGCCAAACTATATTTATGATCCCTTCACCCCCTGAGTAGTCATCTGCACTAACCACAGAACACGAATTCACTTTGGGATGATGCACAAATACCATCATGCATGAAGGCAAACATTTCTCCTCTGTCACTCCTCCAACCCTGTTTATACTTGTTTCTTTCAGCTGGCTTATGCACTTCTCTTCTCCAGCTTATATCCAAAGTTGAGATATTTAAGTTCAACAGGGCAAGAACTGCATTAGCACTTTTTTTTTTTTGCCCAAAAGCTTATTTTTCTTTAGGATCTTAACAAATTCTCACTGCAAGAGTGCAGAAAATTTGTGCATACAGGATGAGCTGCTAACAAGGCACAACTGCCAATAATCTCCTCACAGTCCAGTAGTTACCTTCTCCAGCCTGAAGCACACTGTCCATGCTGTGTGGAGAAGCCGCAAGCTGTGGGAAGGCTGTGTCTCCACTATCAAGTACGTTGGTGCTGTGGATTTCAAGAATTAGAAGAATCAGTGATAGAAAACCCTACGGAACAGTCACTCTGCCAGCAGATCAGAGTGGAATGCTTCAGGATTTAAGTGGTCCCTATCACCTCTGTGAAAGAAGCACCCTGACACCAAAGCTAGGTAAACAACAGAAATAAAACATCGTGTTACAACTCAGCATGCAATGCAGAACCCAAACAGCTTCTCTCGTAACAGAATTCCTCTCAGCAATTATTCTGCTGTGAAGTCACTGCATCTGTACAGAACCTTCAAGGAAAAAGAAAAGGGGAAGAGAAGTTCCTACAAAAGCAAAGAAACACATCTCCCATAGGCTGGAACCCCAGGTTTTCCCAAAGAAAGAAAATATTTGTATTTTTGCAGGCTTTAATAAACACTTACTAAGCCACTGCAATTATTAAACTAATTCCCTTCTCCCCAGGTATGCAGTTGTGGGTGTTATCTGGAAAAGACACCTATTGTCATACAGGAGATGTGCACATATTTAGGTCAAATCTCAGTGGAAAATGGGACAAAGCAATCAGCATTTACATGCATCAGCTAAGGGAAAAATACTTACGAAACAACTGTATTTGTTGAGACAATGTATTCTACTTCTTTGGTCCAAGGGTTCATGAAACTGAACCAACGACTCCGCAATGTAATAAAAGAGCCATCTTTTATTTTAAACTTGTAGCAGTTAGTTGTAATTTTTTCTCTTGTCTGCAAAACTAAAGACAGAAGGCAAGTAACCATGTGTTAAACCGTAAGTAGAGCCCTTATCAGGGAAAATTCATGTTAATTCTTCCCTTTACCCCTGGGGGGGGGGGGGAAGGCAAGCTATTTCTGCAGTCATCCCCCCTCACCCAACCTGAACCTCAAATATTCACTAAAAATCCATGGAAGTCTAAGATAATCATATTGCTTGGCACATGTAGCACAATGTTCTTTAACTAAAGCATTCGCAAACAGAGAGAGATCCAAATCTTTTCAAGTTCATTTAGTTTTCTTAATATACAATTGCTCCCAATATTTTTAGAAAGTTTCTTTACTGAATTATTAGGAATCATACCTTGTCTATGACATTCTGCAAGATGTCCTATATCATCTTGATGAAAATATTCATAACATGAAGTACCTAGAAGTTCCTGGGGTAAGTATGCCAGAATGGCTGTTGCCCTTGGGGAAGGGAGGTAGAGGGGGAAAAAAAAAAAAAAAAAACCAGAAAAAATTTGTTTCACATTGAAGTAGTAGTGACAGATTATTAAAATCACACCGAAGTTGGGTAAGGCTCAAGTAACGCAGAAAGGTATTTTCAGTTTAGAAGGTAAAAAAAAAAAAAAAAATCAAGAATACTCTTTTTAATTCTCAGGTAATTAAAAAAAGTAAACGACACCAACAGCCCTCAGGTATTATATTTGACCTATCACCACTGGCAGGGATGTAAGACTTTCTAAATAGCTTTGGAGGCATATTATAGTTTTGAGAATTTAAACCTGAATAAAGCTGACTTGCAGCACCCACAAGATAATGCACAGCTTTCTGCATAAGATGACACTGAAAAATATCAAAGGTTCGGAGAACTGCCGTGTTCCTTTGTGTAGCCACAGTGCGGCTGTTGCACAGAGGCCAAATTGTAGCGTAAGAAGTATTTCAGCCTTAAGAGTGGGACAAAAAACCCCCGCAAAGCCTGCACCTGCACCCACAAAAAAGAAAAGTTAACAAATAGAAGTTTCCTGAATAAGCACGAAGAGATCTACTGTGTGTATCAGACAGAAGCATGAAGCAAATAAACCAACTTTTTTTGTTTCATCAGAATCAGCCACAAAGCCAACTCATTTTCTTCCTCATCAGAAAACTTCAGAATGAGATACATCTGCGATCTGCAACACAGGAAAGACATGGATTCTTGATATGACTCTCAGGTAGTGTTCAAGGAGCTGTTGCCAAAGATGGAGCTCATCTCAAGAAACTAGGAAAAGGCGACTTTATGCATCAACTTGGTAACCGAAGCCTTAAACCAAGTTCAAGAGGAAAAGGCAAAGCAACACTGCAGGTAAGGTGAGTGACAATAACTATACAACAGCCTAACACAAGATGAAAGGGTCGTTCTTGACCAGGAAGCACTATAGTGGGCCAGTACGCTAAACACCCTACAGATCTGTATGTTAAAACAAGACGACAAGAATTATTTCTTGCATTGTTAATGATTTAGAAGCTTTAACAACTTTATTAGGATAACTCATCTAACCCAGAATACCAACATAAAAATAACAGATAGGTGGGGGGACAAGGGAGAATTGCTGTCACCTTGTGCATTAGGGATGTGTAGGCTTGCCCCTAGAAGACAGACTTTTGAGGGTATCTGGGGAGGGAGAGTACATGACTGCTACCATGGTGTGCAGAACACAGCAACCACGCGGGAAGTCATTCTAGGGCTTCTTGTTGAAGGAAGGAACAGTTGAGAGAGGAACAAAGCAGGACAAACTATCCAGGAAAACCCTGAAATGCACACCATTTAGTTTAGAAGATAGAGAACACGGTCAGAATCAAATCCACAGGAGCTGTAGGGAAACTGCTCAAGAACATCAGAACAGAAAGTAACATGGCTGAATGATGCCAAGGTAAGAGTTTGAGATCCTCACTAGAAGAACGGAGAGCAAACAAAACTAGTGAACTACAGTGAAAGCTGATTTTGTACATTCCTTAGAAGAAAATTTGCTGAAGGAAAAGTGATAGTTCCTTGAAGAAAGCAGTATAAAAGTCATAGTTCCAAACTATTCCAATGCAAATTAAATAGAAAGGGTAATAAGGAACAAACACAGGTAGATCATCACCTCTTATGCAATCTCAAAAAAGCCTAAATGAGGTATTATAAAATGTAGAAATTAGAACATACTAATAACTATGAATAAAAACAGCAGGAAAAGCATTGAAGCATAAAACCTACAGTATTTAAGTGTAGGGCATTTCTGTATTTTCCCCAGATACACTAAAACCATTCAGCACCAACCAGGTGGCTTACACCCGAAGTCCTCATTGACAGGCCTCAGCTTTGGAGAAGCATTCTCCTAGAGAAACTGGCTGTTCATGGCTTGGATGGGCGTACTCTTCACTCGGTAAACAACTGGCTGGATGGCCGGGCCCAGAGAGTTGTGGTGAATGGAGTTAAATCCAGTTGGTGGCCAGTCACAAGTGGCTTGGGGAAGAGTGGCTGGAAAGCTGCCCAGCGGAAAAGGACCTGGGGATGTTGGTCAACAGTGGCTGAATATGAGCCAGCAGTGTGCCCAAGTGGCCATGAAAGCCAACAGCATCCTGGCTTTTATCAGAAATAGCGTGGCCAGCAGGACTAGGGAAGTGATCGTCCCCCTGTACTCAGCACTGGTGAGGCTGCATCTTGAGTAGGGTGTTCAGTTTTGGGCCTCTCACTACATTGAGGTGCTGGAGCATGTCCAAAGGGCAACGAAGCTGGTGAAGGGTCTAGAGAGCAAGTCTGATGAGGAATGGCTGAGGGAACTGAGGTTGTTTAGCCTGGAGAAAAGGAGGCTGAGGGGAGACCTTATCACTCTCTACAACTACCTCAAAGGAGGTTGTAGCCAGGTGGGTGTCGGTCTCTTCTCCCAAGTAACAAGTAATAGGACAAGAGGAAATGGCCTCAAGTTGTGCCAGGGGAGGTTTAGATTGGATATTGGGAAAAATGTCTTCACTGAAAGGGTTGTCAAGCACTGGAACAGGCTGCCCAGGGAAGTGGTTGAGTCACCATCCCTGGAGGTATTTAAAAGACGTGTAGATGTAGCACTTAGGGACATAATTGGACTTGGCAGTGTTAGGTTAAGGGTTTGGACTTGGTGATCTTAAAGGTCTTTTCCAACCAAAATGATTCTGTGACTCTAAGGAAACATTACAAGTATTCACATGAGAGAAATTTTCAAACTGGCTTTTGTCTGGTGAACCTTATTGCAGGACACAAACTGCTGACAGCTCCAAGACTGCTTTGATGAATTATCTCTGAGAGCCTGTGGAGAACCACAAAGCAGCAAAACATAGAGTCTATCTTTAAAAAGGAAAAGCTAGGAACCAAGTGAACCTTATTCCAGTATTTTTCCAAGAACTTTAGTAAGCAAACCTTTTACCAGCACTGCAGTGGTGTAAAGCCTGACACAGATGGGTAACAACCAATATGGGCATCAGTAAGCAACTTATCAAACCTTTTACATTTACTTTCATAGCAGGATAAACAGACTTTTTGGAAAGGAGAAGATGTCAAAAGACTTAGTGACTTCAATATCTAACCATATTCTATTAAGCAAGGAAGGAAATTGTTCTTGCCCTTCATCCTTTATTTACTTTTTTCCTTAGCTCCTTCTCCGACTTAACAAGGCAGCTTTGAATTCTGAAGCTGTATGTGATGTGATCTGCATATACAATAAACTTAATTTTACTCTCAAACTCACCATCAAGAGACATTAAAAGTACTGAAGTAGTAAGAAGTGGGAGGGTTCTCTTTAAAACTCTGTTCTGTGTAGCTTGCGTTTTGACAGTGAACTGTTAAACAGTTCTCTCACTCTGGTAGCTCAGCTAATTAGTACCTAGTCTATAGCAGTTCTTCTCCAGGGACCATGCAATCCGTAAGGACAAGAAGTTAGGGTCATAGAGAGTTTAAGAAGTGTTTCCTTCCTGAATTCCCTTGGGCAAGTGACAAAGGAACAGTGCAAGTCTATATGAACAAAAAGTCCAACATAGAAATAAATTAATAGTTTTTAACTTTTACAGGTGCCTAAATATTCTCCAGTGGAAGCAGGGATCATAGGATGCCAAATTTAAGCCTACTGAGAGGCTTTCTTCAAAAAAAATTCCCTTTCAAAGAGTTCTTTGAAGTAGCATACACATTCTAAGGTCTGTAAACAACAGCTGAAAAACAATTAAATGAGAGGTCAACATTTTCTGAGTCTTACTATTTTAGAAATACTTCAAAATTATCCATCAAGGGAATATGTCTGCTCTTTTGAAAATAAAACTTGTTCAAAAACTACCATACTTTAGCACGACAGAATGGCACACTTTTTCCAGCAACAGAAAGGCTACAAATGCTCTCATAGCTCCCAGAGCGATCACCAGCTGTAAGCTCTGCTGCTGAAGAGTTGAGATTTCAAAAAGCTTTTTATCAAATTAAAACCAAAAAACCCAACCATCCCAACCAGATAGCTCACACACAAAAAAAGAACAGATTCTCCTTACTGCACTTCCTCTCCAGACTATCAGCTCTATTTCCTCTCAAAGTCCACTAAAAATCAGCTGATGCCAGACACACCTCTGAAACAAATTCCAGCAGGCAGATTCTGGCAGAGTTTGGAGCCTGGTCTTTTGGACATTGTGAGCCATCAAGCCTGAGCCACAGGCAACCTGAAACGGCTTCATCTGGGCAGTCTCAATCCATCTTGACAAGGAAGAGAACCAAAAGAAGCCCTCTCAATCAACTCAACGGAACCCCTCCATTAACATCCTTCAACCACCTTTTTTCCTCTTTGACAATACCAGTTATTTTGGAAGACGACTCAGGTCATGTGTCTCTGCTACTTAAGCAAATTCAAGCAATTTTTTTCCAAAGAGGCAAGAATTAGCCTTTTAGATAATAAATAAAATTGATATTTGAAAGAAGATACCACACCAGTACAAGTTCTCAAACCTTTTCCAAGCAGCATAGCTTATGAAAAGCTTGCTTTCTTATAAATACAAAAGATCACATACGGAAGTATTAATTCAGCAGAATGTGTCCAAGTATATAGTTAAATAAATATATATGCTATCAGAGCCTAGCACAGTCTGTGCAATAACTTAACTATGTAGTGTTTGCACAAGTTTTCAAACAACAAAGAGGTAGCAATTACAAAGTCCAGTTTAAAAATAGGACAGCATAGTCTTCTGAGGATTACATATATACGTTCCCTTAACAAACAGGCAGAAACAATCCCTAGATTATTCTGTCTGGTAAGCCATATTTTTGGAGGTTTGTTTGGTTTGGTTTTTAAACTTAATCAGTAATACTGAATAAATACACAGCAGTAGCTTTGAGCTGGGTCTCAAAAACCAAACTTAACTTGCAGTCAGGACTTAGTAAAAAGCTGAAGAGAGCACTCTTTTTTTAAATAGTATTTCACTGCTTTAAGTAAAGCAGTCAGTAAAGCAGCATTGGACAGTGACTTATTGTGGAAGTTATTACAGGTATTCTTACCTCTGATCTACAAAAACAAATTTTCCATCTATTGCATGTCGAGAAACATATTCTGTAGGTTTCACCCTGATCTCACCGTTGACTGGCTGTGGTACTACATGAGGATGCAGCCGTCCAATTGCAACAAGACAGCTTAAATTACAACCCTCGTTATCTGGTTCATTATCTTCATCTAGTCCCATTTTTGTTGGCGGCCAGCTTTTTAAATATCCTGTACTATGAATAGTGCAAAAGCTTTTGCGGTCTGCTGTAAAAAGAAAAAAGAAAAAAACAAACAACAAAAACCAAAAAAAGCAGTTAGGTCATGGATATTGCTTTGGAGAACTTCATCTCAGTTCTGCTAATAATGCATCTCCTCCTGGATAAGAATCCAGGAAATTTGAGATACTGTTCACTAAGGGATTTTTCAGCACTCCTGCTTCAATGCAGCTAATCTGAGATAACAAACAATTTATCCCTGCAAAATCATTGTTTATACTGAAACACCACATAGTTCAGACCAAGGCTGCTTTTGATAATCTTTAAGTAGAAATTGCATCACATTTTATTATTTCAGCAAAAGATGCAAATAATCTAAAGGCTTGTTTGGAGAAATTAGTATATTAATAAATAAATAAGATGCCTTTTTCAACTTAATATGAGGCTCCCATGAAACAGCAGAACAATTTGTTTGGCAGAACAGACACTGGGGTATACAGGGGATAGCTGTACATAGAGGTGAGGATGAAGATTCACAATGACAAGTAATATAGTCAGTATCTGAAAGGAGAACTCATATTTCTCAGCACTGAGCAGGTCTTAAAACTGCAAGGAAGAAGATTTTCATAGAGAGGTAGAGGCGTATGCCTAACAGCACAGACTAGTTTCCTCAGGGATGGGCACTAAAGCTTGATCCAAGGTCGAAGCTGTGTCTGAGCCTAGCAGAAGTACTTGGGGCAGCTGTCACATCTAGAGACAAAACATTGAAGTTGCCTTCTGTTCTCTAGTTCACACTTTCCACTAACTAATATCAAATGTATTATCCAAAGTACTCAAAGAAGCAGCTTTCAAATTTGGACTCAATATATATTCCAACATGTCTAGAATAATACCCCGCAGAAGAAAAAAATATTACCAACTTTGCTAATGTTATGACCAAATACTTCTGGTGTAGAAATGCTATGTTTCCAGTAGTCAGAATAAACTCATTTTTTAAGTTGGATATCCACGCAGATATCACTTGTTAAATATGGAGCAGAGAAATAGAATGACTAACAGCTCCCCTTTGTTGGGGACATTGGCTAGTAGGTCAAGACTGAATGCGATATGATCGATGCCTGAAGAAGATGCAATAACCACACCAGAACTGTCAGCACAAACTGCCTGCAAAAATTGCAAGAAAGCAGAGAGGAGAATTTGGCTTTATATGCTAATACAGCATGTAAGATCTACTACTGGGGGCGGGAAGGTGTGAAGTAATAGACCTAGTTCAATATCTAGACATAGTTCAATATCTTAATAAGAAACATTGACATTGTTCAATAAATGTAAAAAATTTCACCACTGCAAATGAGCAATTGTATAAAAAAAAGCCTGACAGCCATTACATTTGATAATAAAATGCATAATTGTTACCTTTCTTCTTTGAACAGGTTGAAGGAAAATCCTTGTCTTCTACTTTCACTGAAGGTCTATTGCACTTCATCCTACAAAAGAAGGACCGTCTTGCTCCAGAACACAGTCGTGATGGCCCAGGTGTTATATCAGTTTTAACTGGGAGTCCAGCTGTAGCAAACAGAGGAAGTGAGGAAGCCTTCTTTGTCAGGTAAAAAGTTAACCATACAAATGATTATATCATATGACCCAATGGTACAATGTTTCAGTTTTGCTGGGACTCGCACAGAAGTCCTTTTATATCCTTCTTCAGAAGCAGAAGTCCTATTTTGGAGATTTTCATGTAAGTGAATATGTGCAGGACTCAAATGACCACAACAACATTAGAACTTCTGATTACACTTTCTAGCGTGAAAACATTGACGCCAGCTTGAGAACAGAGAGTTCTAAATGCGAAGATTAGCAAAAGACTGTACAAATCCACACAAGTTTTGCAATAAACACTGTGATTTCTTTGACCACTAATCAACTGATTAAAAATAGACATTTATTTACCCATAATCAGAGCAGTACTTCATACATAGTCACTCAATAGGCCCATAACCCTTCAGACCAGAAAAGATTTCTATCACAACACCCACCCAGAGAGCACATATAGAGCAGAAAAGGCCCAGTGCCATTCCAGGTCCATCTCAATTAGTGTGTTTCTAGACATCAGATTTTTTTCATTGTTCTGATGGAAGGAGGAAAAAAGGTAGCAGTGAACTACACAGGGACTGCAAATCCCCAAGACCTCCAGTTATGTGTAAGAAGTCTCTCTCGCTTCACAGAAATAAGTGCATATGAACATGCCTTAACAATAAGTCCTGACCTTTTTCATAGGTTAATAGGAATTTCTTAGATTCTTTTCTGTGGAAAGTAGCTGGAGAAAGACAGTACCAAAACACACATCAACTCTGGGAGCCAACAGCAGAGTGTCGGAACAAGCAGAGCTCCTGGCATGCATCAGGAGCACAGGTATCAGCAATGCCAGTGATGCAGCTGGAGCTCCAGGGGACAGTGCTCCAAGAGGTGATGGAAGATTTAAACCACATAGCAACTTTTCCACAGCTTGCTATCCACTTCAACTATTTCTGTGTGGGGATATGTATACATGAACAGCTATAAACACATACAAAAACTTCTAGGGCCCTGTAGGCTTTTAACATAAGGAGGAAAACAATGATGCCAATGTTGTAAAGTGTGCCTCCCTTAAAATTAGAATTGAGTGAGGTCACCTCAAGGAGGTCACTGTCCTGCACCACATGCACTCTAAATTGCTGTTCAGCGGTGAGGGTACAAGCTGTGCTTGAGTCCCTCATGCCAACATAAAAATAAATGCATACATACTAGTAATCTTAAGAATATGAGTTCTTGAAATTCTACCAATCAGTCTATCATGGCAGATGGGAAGACTGTAATTCATAGTATTTATTTTTGCCCTAACTTTGTCAGAGGCATGCAAAAAAGGAGCTAGCACTGGATATACATGCTTGACAACCAGACAAAACCAGGAGCCAGGAAAACTTCAGTTGATCCAGCTGGAGCCTCTAGGCTCACTGCCCTGGAATGACATCTCTCAGTTTCAGTTTCTGAAGTTGAGCTGGTGGATTCTTTGAGATGAGATCCTAGAGATTTCTGCTCCTGACAAGCATGAAACTCAATGACCTGGAAATCTGCAGTTGTAAGATACCATCTTCTACTTAAGCAATGCAGATTTCTGTTATGAGAGTGAATTAAACACCCACTCAAATGCAGCAGAGATACAGAACTACTTTGAAGTACCAGAGTGGAATAGAGCTAAGAGACATAATAGGAAATGATGCCAAGGACCAGGTTAAAAACCTTGTAAGAGAAAGGTTAGGTCATTGATGGAAGTGGCAATAAGCAAGTAATAAAAAGAATCCTCTATCTTGACTGACAGCTAAGGATTACCAAAATAATACTGAGTGTATTCTGACCATCGAGAATGGTGGATTAGAACAAAAGCTTCATATGTTTCACTGGGAAAAGACTAAACTTTTGATGCCTGGAGAAGAGAGGATACCTCAGAGATGAAGCCAGTGAAACTAATGCATCTGTATTGCAGTCCATGCCCAATCTACTCACTTCTACAGTCAGGTATCTGTTTCACACCTTTCCCCCACCCGTCTTTAAGCTGAAACTTCCTTGGCATGACACACAATCCGAACAGCACCACACACATACACTTTTGACTTTAGACAACTACTCAGAAGCACTGAATCTGGCTACATGACTCTTTTTCAAGAGGTGGTAATACTTACTTTTTGCATCTATAAGCCTTTCTCGTGGTGCAGTGTCAGAAGAAGAGAGCTGCTCCTTCACTTTGGCAATGTCTTTAGGATGAAGGTAATCAAATAAACTTTGACCAATCAAATCATTCTGTAGAGATTGAACATTCAATCAAAAATTAAAATAATTGTTCAGTATATTTTAGCATCTATTATAAACAATCCTTTTTTGGTCTCATCAAGGAACATCAAACATCTGAGATCTAGGATTTAATGGAAGGTATGTTTTCGCTGTATATTTAAGTTACGACTACATTACATAGTAATTTATTTCATTATTTTAGTAAATGTTTTACAGAAATAGCATGCTTAATCCACCCACCACCACCAAATATTCTGGTTTCTCTTCAGTCTCACTTCATATGGTACACATTTGAAGGAAAAAAAATAAAAGTCACAGTTGCAAATGTTGTCTTTCAATATTTACATGATGAGTAGGTATTTAGTATTACCTAACTAAAGGCTGGCTGAGGAAAACTTTTGAAGCTAGTACAGTTTTTAAATTTGGTAAGGAGGGCAGATGACAGTAAGAACGAAGAATATTATTTACACAATATATAGTGCAAGTTAAGCCTCACATTAAGGAGATATTAAAAAACCAGCTTTGGTATAATTGCTTCCCTGTTTCCATCAGTAAATATGGAAAAAAATCACGCAAAGCTATTGGAAGAACCTCAGACTGATTTGCTTACACTCCCAATTAGATAATGCTTTTACAAGCCTGAGAGCAAACCCCTGATCAGAATGCATCAATCCGTGAAGTAAGTTTAGTTCCTTTTCACCTCCTTAGTTTGAATGGAAACCAGAAACAATCTTCTCTAATGACATGGCAGAGAAAAGCACTTTCTTTGCGACAAATCTCAGCTTTCAAGACAGACTATTCACATAAATAGCCCTCCATATAAATGCATAATCATAAAAAAGCTTTCAAATCTCTTAAGGCCTAACATTACTTAAAATGGAAAAGAATACCTGACTGTAGTTGAGGATCTTGAAGACAGATTCTGAAACAAACAGTATCTTCCCTCTGTCACAGCCCACAACAAAAAGAAATCCATCTGCTGCCTAATTAAGGAGGGAAAAAAAAGTAAATTACTAAGTTATACATCCTCATTGCATCATTATAACTTTTAAAAACACGTTGTATACAGTAGAATTTCTATGCTGGGAGAGCTGCCTTAACATTTAGAGATAACTGAGTCAACAGGCAAGATATGAAATTACAATAAAGGTCTGGGGTTTTTTGCATCTGCAAATTTTTTTGGCATCATTCTGGGCATCATGCCCAGAATGTAAAAATCACTTTTATGGGAAGAAAGAATCCATGTCTTGTCCAATAATATTATGATTATGCTTAATAATACCTTCAAATTAAAATATTATTTTAACTGTATTTATTCCACAGTTCCTCTTTTAGAAACAGAACATAACGTGGGTATTTATTTATGTGCCTGCAGGCAAGTAATTCCCATTTCAATAGTACTCTTTTTCAGTCACATACAAGCGTGCAGGATTACGCCCTAATTTTATAGCTTTAGAGTCACAATGCTGCAGAAATTAAATTCTGCATAGGCTGTATATGCTGCATTTGGACACTGCAGTGCTTCACAAATCACACAAGCTACTAGAAGAGCTTAACTACTGACAAATGATATACACTCTCCACGCTATAAAAGCGGTGTACAGCAAGCAGCCAAACATACTTAGTCATGGTGCATCAGCAACCTCAAAAAAAGGTGTTTGTTACATCATTGTATGCTGAAAATCACGTCAAGGCAGCCCATAGCAGAAAGTCTGCAAGAAAACTTCTGATGGTTGCCATCAAAATATCAGTTTCCTCAGATCTCCCTCTTAAATCTTTCTGCTTAATTTAAGAGACACTAATCATTGTTAAAACCCATTGACTTTATGGACTAGTCTTGCAGATTTCTTCATTATCCTTCGTAATCAGAACATCCTTAATCTGAGATATAAGGCAGAAAAATACGGGTGTTTTGCTTTGGGAGAGTGATATTCACAGCCATTAACATCTCTTAATTAAAAGCTGAAACATACCCTGAGAATAAGATGTTTTAATTCATCATCTGATAGAAAAGCAGGCTTATAGTTTGCTTCTGTATATGGGTTTGTAGCACCTAAAGAAAACAAAACATTCCCCGTATCACAAATGTCACAATACACATTTAAATGAGCAATTTTTCTTTGGCTCTTTCTTATACTGTTATTCATTGCACGTATTCTTTAAAATGAAAGTTGCTTTTTGATTTTATTATCAACATGAGCTCTGTTAGTATTAATTCTGAAAAAGATGAAGCTTTTTTGCTAAAACACAAATACCGTATTACATAGTAATGCAAATTAAATGCCTTCTGAGATATAAGCGTTCCTCCACACATTTTTTAACCCAAATCCAGTGCTTAATTTATGGTCTATCCTCAGAATTAGAAATGAAAAGTACGATATTAAAGAATAAAAAACCTTCAAACTATTTTTTCTCTTTATAATTTAGTAAAACATGATAAGGTCATGTAAACAGATTGTCACTTACAAAATCAGGAACTTACAAATCAGTTCTCATTCCATGCCAAAGAGAAAAAACAACATTACAATGCCATCTCTCAGCGCCAAACGCCCAAAACTAGCAACAAATGAGGCAGCTATTTATTAAAGAGTAATTCTTGTCATTCTATTCCCTTCATAAAGGCAAAAGAGAGTCAAATTAGTAACCACTGAACTGTTATGAAGTACTAACCTAATCAAGTGACAGTGGCAGAAAAAGTTAAACCTTTCAAAAGTGCTAGGATAAATATGATTGGAAGACACCAGATCTCCTAAAAACTAGAACAGTGAGCCCGTCTTTAAATTAGCTGCATCACTACCTTTTATCAGGGGCGTATTTCTTGAAGGCTTAAGCTTTCACCATCATCACTGATAGTACCCAAGCACTGATGCACTCTCATATGAGGCTTTAAGGACAGAAATACAGAAATTGCAACAACCTCAACTCTTCCAAACTCACGTTTCTCTTCAGATGCTTGTAACAGAAACTAGTTAAAGAGACTAAAATTGCATTTTCAAAGTACTCTCCATTCTTTCACACAGAGCTGAGGGTATGAACACAAAACCTCAGAAGTCCTGTAGAAATACTTACACCTAAAATCTAACCTCTCTATTCAACCAGTTTTGCACACTGCCTGCTTAAGAGCACTGCACAGTGCTACGCAAGACTGAACCGCGCACTGCCACTTAAGCCCTTTGTTCCCTCCCCAAACCTGCCTCAGCTGCTTTGCTTTTGTTGAAGCTAGTGGTGGTGATCAGTCAGGTCAGACAATAGAAAATTATTCTTTTCTCACCCACAAATTTCCCAGCTGGATCAGGATATTGGACCACGAACCAGTAAGGTATAAATGAACACGCAGCATCAAATGCTAAGAAAAGAGAAGTCCTCCCAAAGTGTCTTAACTTACTCCTTTTTGGCTAAAGGGCAAGAAAGGGAGAGAAAAAGCATGGCTTCGGGGAAACTCCACTCCCAGTCAACTTACCACGTAGTGTTTTCATATGCTGGACAGCCATTCTCAATACAGTGAGTTTATCTAGCTTTCGAGACATAGCGTTGCACGTTGGTACCAAAGATGCCAGTTCATCTATAAAACTGTTCATTTTATCTCTACGCCTTTTTTCAATTTGACTATGAGCCTCCCTAAAGAAGTAAGGTGGTGAGGAAAAACAGAAAAGCATGAGAAAAATCATACAAAAAAATCCCCAAATCCAGTATAACAAACCCACAAAAATAACCTCCTCCTGATAATTAAGTTACCCTCTTATTCTTGTGAAAAGGACATCCACATACAGAATTCTTCAGATGTTTTATGTTCATTATGTGGGTGAGTAACAGTTACAAGCAATAGGCAAGGCTGCAGCACATGGCCCTCATTTACCAGAAAACACATGTAATGTTGGCCATACAGTACACTGAATTCTTATTCTGAAACAACCCACTAAGCAGTACAAAATTACCTGAGATTTCTACTGCTGTACAACACTTTGTTCTGAGCACGTACACCGAAATATAACTGGAATCATAAAGGTCACAGATAAGCAAATTCCAGTGTATATAAATATTGAATAAAGCATTCAATTAAGAATTTGTAATCGGTATATTATATGAATGTACTAAGTATTTAAAACTACCTTCTGCTGTGCCAATATAAGTCTTCTACTCGCCCTACAGCTTTCCATTTGAAGTATTTGAGATACCTCTGAACTAAACTCTTTCTAACCAGGAAAAATGATGGTAAACACTAAGTTATTTTATTTTTGGTTTATATTTTCCCATATTAAACAGTGACTGTTAACACTTTTACAACCCACTATTGAATTTGAAAGAAACAAGATTAAGAATGTAACATTACCAGAAACATATACAGACTTCAGCTTCAACAATAATATTAAACAGAAGTGACTAAAACCAAGTTACCTACCAAGTTAGCATTTTCACAAAACTATAGGCAGTTTTTACATGAAAAATGTTAACAGTGCAAAGATATGGAAAAATAAGAGGATGTCAAAGCCAGGAAAAAAGATCTTTAGGATAAGAAACTCATGCAAATATTTCATATATGGCAAAAGATCAATTGTTTTCAATATATTTGTTTAGATTATTACCTTGCATTTTTTATTCTGCCTTGTTGGTCTGTATACTCCAATCTGTTGGGAAACGGTATCACAAAGTTACAGTGTTGAAAACACTGAAAACAATCTTTTAATGCATCTTATCTACTGATCCTCATTAAAATACCTTTTTTTAATTTGAATATTTATTTAACCTTTCTTCAGAAAATAACATTATTTATAATACTGTGGCTCAAAGTGTTGGGTCTTTTGTTTGCCTGTTTTAATTTGTTCAACAATCTTAAGCTGTTGTCCCAGCAAAGAAATAATTTGGGACACCTGACCATAGTGACACTGAAAACAGGTATCTACACACAGGATCCTACGTCAGTACTGTGGAACTAACATTTTAGTGACTGTATCAATAGTACCTTCCATGCTGGTCATCTTTATCTGTATCCATACCTTCCCTGCAGAAACAGAATAAAGCAATATATCACAAATTAAGCACTATTAGGGAAACTTATCAAACTATCATAAAATTAGAATAAAGTACTCCTGTCATCTTTAAATCCTAAATACAAAATAGGATAGAATATGAAAGTGAGAACTTGAAGGACTAAAGAAGTTGGGTGGTTTCTGTAATATTAAAACATTTTCTTAAATTAGTTCTGTCTCCTTTGGAGCTAACAAAATGGCACAGTTTGATGTGTTTGACAGTAAAACACGCTGCAGTTCAAAGATATCTGTTATACAAATGTTTCTCAGTTAACTAGAGGGGAAAAAAGGACATATTAAAGCAGATTTTTTTCATGCCTTCATCAGAAATAGGGCTACTAACTTGCTTTTACTATAGCTAAAAGTTCAATTTACTAAAGTTAAAAGCTGATTTTGGGGTAGGAGATGGTATCATCACTTCTGAGATGATCTAGACCAACCAACCACTGGAAATGGCCAAATGCATGGATAGAATGAGAGACTGTATGAAACTAACCAGGCCCACTTTAATTTAGTACAACTTTCAGTGGAGAGACATGGCTTGCTTTTGTCTCAACATGAAAAAAAGAAAAGGAAGGAGGCATGAAGAATAAAAAGGATCCCCCTTATTACATTTTAATATTGTAACCATATGTACAGAAACAAGGAGGACAAGAAAGTGTAAGTTTTCATAGCTGTATCTGGTGAAGAAAGTTGAATGTCTAAGACTACAGCACTGTTAGGCAAAAGAATTAGGAAGAGAATGCTTTGATATATATATAAATGTGTACAACCATGCTTAAATGCACACGCTTAAGCCTGGCTTATTCTGGTTTAATTTTTACCTGCAAATTTTAGGTAAAGGGGAGGGAAAGGCAAGGAAAAACACTAAGCATCTTTTTCAAGTGAAACTGATTATTAAAATATTTATACTTACTCAAAAGGAAAGCCATCAAGCCTGAAAAGAAAGAAAAATAAAGTACACCATATACAGGAAATAAGAATGTCTTAGATTTTTTTTGTTTAAATTCTCAAGCTAATTTATATTCTATTTGAAATGAAAAGCACAATGAAAACAAGACAATAGCAGTGAACGTATTCTAAGGAGACAAGCTTGTTCAAATTAATCTACTTTCTGAAAGAATAATTCTGTATTTTAGAGAAAAAGATAGCATAGTTCATTATACTTCATGTGAAAAACTAGTAAAACAACTAACCTAAAATATGTTATGCAAATCATTAAGATATTGTTTCATCTTCAGAAATGAAAGATCTGCACTTTATGTGTGTTGCCCTTGTGGTTAGATAAATGGGATTTCAGAGGACTCTAAGGCCAGAAATAAAATTTTAAGAATACAATAATAAAAAAAGAAGTATCCCATGTTTCTCAGTTTTTTCATTGTGCCCAGCAGGACAGATGAACATTTTCTTTTAGTCAGTACTAAAGTCCTAATTCTGAACTTTATACAGACTTTATCCTATCATAAGGAAATTAAACAGAATTTCCACATGCAAGCTAACTGCTGGCATCACTTCAAGACTGTGAAGTGATCTGCAATACCACTGAGCTTTAACATGTTAAGAGGCTATGTTTTATAAGACCCTTATGAAAAATCTTCTCATATTTGCCATTAACATACTAGTCATTCCTGTTCAACATTTTTCCACTTGCGATGCCGCCTTTAGCTACAGAATGCTTGTTGTGATAAAATTCGTTTTAGCCTTAGAAAAACCCAGAAAGCAAAATCTAAAAGAGGTACAAGGTAAGTTACAAATGCTTCAGGATAGTTTGTTTTCTTATCATATATTATTTCAACTGAAAACACTACTCCCAAGAAAAGAAATTAACTGTTTATAGACATGTGGATGAAGTCTTGGATTCCAGCATTTGACTAAAAGAGACCATAGCAGAGAACGGACAACCTTTGCTGAAGTCACAGCAATAGGTTGGACAGGAATTTTCCTGGAGGAGAGGCAGGAGAAAGAATTGAAAAGAAGCTGGTGTGGAGAGCTGAAAGCACAGCTGATCAATATGCTTGCTGGTACTTGAGTGATGAACGAAGAGCCACACTAAAACAGTCAGGTTCTTCCTTCCTTATTCCCTGACTTCACTGGTAAATGAAGCATAAAACCGGACACTCAGACAATTTATGTAACAAATACATTGTTAAGAGGCAGCAAAAGCTGAACAGTAGCATTTCAGAACAACATATACTAATATATACATATAGAAGGAGGAATCAAGGAAGTCTACCTTAAGTTCTATTTTAAAATAGGAATATTTACTAGCCACCATTTCCTTTGCAACACAACATGAACTGTGGTACAATGACAGCTGTTGTAAATTTATTTTACTTGGGATTCAAGGAAACAGTGTTTTCACATATTTAATAAAATGCACACACAACCTAAAGGGCAGAATTATAACTTACAAGAGCAAGCTGTCTTTTGGAAAAGAGGACTTGAGCAATGCTTCCTACCCAGAAGAATAAAGATGGAGAAATCCTTTCTAGAGAAGAGGAAGTTGGTAAGATTGAGGCTGTTCACTGAATTTTGTAGTAGTCAATTCAACTACAGGGAGTCATGTACTTTTCAGGAAGACTAAATGCATATTAGAGAAGGTATGTATGCTGTATGTTTGTGGCCTTTAAATGGTACTTAACGTTTTGCACATAAGTTCTCCTAAAAAGAAATCCTATGCACAGGGAACCTAATTTGTAATTTGTCATGCTCAGCGTGGATTAAAAAGTCTACCCCTCCCTATAAAAAGAACTGCCAACAATCCAAAGGCCCACAATGATGAAATTTATGCTAAGCTACATCAAAACAGACTACATAGCTATGTTAATAATGGGTGTGACCCATTCACAAGTTACCCTGCAACTAGACTTTGTAAAGTTACAATTCATGTGAGGTTTGCACAGTAACTTAAAGTAGGTTGGTCTTGGTACCTAGTGCAGAAGACATTACACATTTGGAAATTTGACAAACTTTACCATGATCTTCACTATTCTAAAGCAGATTTGGTGTGATTGCTTTCTACTTCAAACACCTACCCAAGAGAGAAACGATGGCTTGGACAGTGCTCCTAAGCAAGCTTCCCTTAAAGAGAAGCAGCAGTTTTTATTTTGTCAGGAATAACAGTCTGCAGTCAAGGACCAACACAAGATTAAATCAGCTGATTAAAAAGGCAGATCTACTGCCGCTAACCAGAGACTACTCAGATTCGTATTCAACTGGGAGACCAAAATAGCTTCATCAGGCAAAGGTTGGCAGCACACTGATAGGAAGTGACTAAAAAGGCAAAAAATAGGTGAAGAAAAGGAACTATTCCCAGTTTTTCTTCTGCTTTTTAATAAATTTATTATCTACCCTCCCAGTAGTCATTCTATTTCCTATGCAAAGTCAATATAATCAACTTTCACACTATTACACTTCATCAATATTAATTTTCACACACACACATCAGCCAAAGGTTTATTTCCTCAGCTTTACCCCATTTGATAGCCCTCAATTCTAGCTGCGTTGAGATGAATGTTTTATTTGTACTATTAAATAATGAACTTTCCTCTTAGTGCACAGTGGCTTTTTTCTTTATTAAAACCTTTTTGACAGATTGTCAAGAAAAGGTTATTTAAAAATTACTATAAATATTTCTGTTGTTTCCCCCACTGTACTGTTGTGTTACAACCTCTTTTGGAAGTGTTAAATCAAAAGAAATCCAACTTACTGATAATCAGTAGAGCTTCCCTTTCTTTTCCTGTTACAATCCATTCCTGAAGTGCTAAGGGAACTGGAGATCAAGTCAGCAGGGTCTGGTGACATAAAGTCACTAATTGTAGAAGATATGTCCATCCTTTGGTCTGCCATTGGATTGTCTAACATTGGAAAAAAAAAAGCCAAAACCAAAAACACCACCAAAAAACCACTGCATTAACAGAAGCAGAAACTTACGTATTTTTAACCAAAAAGCAAATCTCAAACTGAGCATTCTTAAAACCTGCAAAAATCATAATTCTATTATTTCTTTTTGCCATAAAACAGATAATAGACAATTTCTCCTTTTCCAGCTACTGGTGTATTGAATATTGCATACAAACCACGACCATTCTCAAAACACATAACACAATTGTTTTTAAAGAATTCTCAGTGCGATCTTTAACTAAACCAGGTTTACTCTTATGTTAACTGGCCAGCTAACTGCTTCTACCTAACATAAATAAAGGGTAAGTTCTGTCTGTCTTTTGCTGACTGGGAACTCTAGTTTTAGTGTGTCTCCATTTGAAGATCATATTATCAAAGTTCATAAGCTTTGAGAGTTCTAATTCCACTGAATTTCATGGAAATTCAGAAGACTTCCATAGAAAATCAGGTTAAATAAACACCTCCACCACAGCAGACCCCACAAACAAAAAACTAATAACCCAATGATGGTCTAAGAATACTAGTTAAAGGTACAAACAAACCTAATTAGCTTTTTCATCCAAAACATACCTACACATTTGAATCCTCTAGATGGCAAATAATTATACTGTTGGAAGAAACTCTGTAAAAAGTTTATTTATTACTAAATGGCATCAACTGTGAAACAGAACAGTTTTTACCTGAAAGCCTGCCTTGGAAGCCTAGATCAACGTGAGGAAAGATGATGATGCTCAGCCTGAAGCAGTTGATCACCTTAAAACTCTTCCATGCCTCATATTCTGTTAGTCAAGTACTTTCAAAAACCTGAATGGGAAGAAAACCAGCAAGCTTACAAAACATTTTCAAAACAAGTTTGTTAAGAACAATTGCTTTAGACACAGTTTATAACAGCAAATACATGTTTTCTACTCAAGGATCGAATTTTAATTTCCTTATAAAGCATAGAAGCTTTATCCATCATCAAAAAGGTTACATGTTGGGATGTGTATCTCCAATGGCCCAAGCTTTGGAACTGAAGGAATCTCTTCAGCATCGCTTCCTTTTGGGCCCTGCTTATCATTCTTTGGTCTTTGCATAAAACCCCTGCACTCACAAACAACAATCAAACTGAACACATTTGTTGGCAGATGCCACCAGAATGAATCAAACTGCTGTTACAGTGCAAGACAGACTTATCCCTTCACTCCTGGCTGCCTCACTTTTAAGGTGGCCATAGCAGTAAGACAGCTTGGGCTTGGCTTACTATTTTATTCTCCCTTGTAATAGCAGTTGGCACTCTCAAAAGGGGGTTAAACATTTTTCTATTCTGCAGGCTTCAAGTTTTAAATAAAATCCACATCCCATACTATGACTTAAGTCCTCAACTGTGTCTCCCAACTACACTGTAAACTTAGTGGCTGGTCTGCAGGTGGATGTCCTTCCCATCCAGATTTCTGTCACAACAGTTTTTCAGCAAAACTTACTATGCAAGACTTAAACTGTTCTAAGTCTGCCTCTTGCAAAAGCTTTGAAAGTCTTTTGGGTACACTGTTTTCTGGTTAATGCATCTGTGAACACCGTGACTGCCTTTCCAACCTGCAATGACAGCAGAACTTCCCAGTTACACAGATCAGAAAGCTCCCATGACACTCTCAGAAGTTCGCAAGTCAAACAACCAGTATTCTGTCAACATGACCACCTTATAACCAATTCTACTGAATCCCACATATAAACATGTTAAGAGTTATAAGCCAACAGAAACCTCACAAAATCCAAAGTTGTCAGTATAATTTTCTTCAGCTCTGCCAGAATAGCAAATTCAGAATTTATTTCAAAAGTTTAATTGCTGGTCCTGTTATGGTAATAACTGCCAGGATCATAGCTCTTAACTCTAAGGTCAGGCAAGTCATTGCTTTAATACTACCAACTTGTGAGCAGAGGATCATTGCTGTTCTAGAAGGAGATCTTCCAAACTGCTACTGAGGGCTCATCATCCATCTCACCTGACAACTTCTCTGTGGTCCTCTCTCAAAAATGAGAAAGGAGTCACATAGTTGCAAACATGTGGGCATACTGGTACAAGCAAGTTAAGAAGCCAGCTGTCACCAGAAGGTCACTGACAAAAGCCAAGTCAGTAGAAATTTAAGTCAAATTATAAATTGCCATTGAATCCATAACCACAGTTTATTTTACAAGGCTTTGATTCACACTAATACAGTTACCTGTAGATCAGGCCTTACTTTTTTCCTGTAGCAGCCTTTGCCTAGTTGTCTGCTTTGTCTCTCTTACTCAAAGTAGTCCAACAACTATAATCTCAATTATGTTACTGTGGTTTATGAGATTACTACTGTATTAATTTACAAACCACCAGCTAAACCACAGTCACTGACCATTTCTCTGTGCTTGGTTCAGGTGCAAAAACATTACCTTAAACCTCAGTTGATGTGCAGAAGTTACAGCTAAACTCACCGTGGCCTGTGGCTAAGCCCTATGAATTCAAATTATGAAAGTACCATCACACCAAACTACCTACGATGCCATTTTTTATGCTGTCCAATTACATCCGTGTGCATCCTTAATTCAATCTTGGAACCTAATATAAAAACAAGTAGTTTCTAAAATTTCTGGCCCAACCACCCACAATTAACTTTCAAAACTTCCTGAACACCTCTATATGCGAGCCCACTTCTTGAACGCACATGGACCACTTCCAATGACCTCAAACAGAAGGTTGGGATGAGCTGGAATTGAAAGAAAAAAGAGAAAAAACGGTGTGTAAGTTTAACACAGCCTTTTCCCTTTAAGAATGCCTGCAACAGTCAGCATTTTAGCTTAATAATCAGAACACCGCACAAGTCACTGGTGTGCTTTAATGCAACAACAACAAAAATGCTTTGTTGTTCATCTCAAAACTTTCAAAGCAGTTTTACAGAAAATTTTTTGAAACCAAGTATCCATTCAACTGTGCTATTTTCAATTATAACCAAGTGTCTATATTTGATAGTTTCAAAGCAGCTATTTTAAGTGTCTTGACCATTTAAGCAGAACAAAATTACATGAAAAGAAATTGAGAATTCTGGTTTTTAAGTCAGCCCTTTCTCTACCATGTCCCAAATGCTCATCCCAGTCCTAACAACCACAGTCCTACATTTTAGCATTACAGAAGTTAAGAACCACACGTCTCTTGAAATGAGGTTTAAAGTTAAAAAAATGTCAACCCAATGATCAGACTAAAAATCAGCATGCCCCACTATAATAAATAGTGAGCAGTTCAGAGAAATGTTTTGTTGCAAGGCTTTCTTAAAATTCTGAAAATTTTAATATCTTGCTATCTTTTCAGCTTCCAGCTGCTGGTTCTTCAATGGCTCAAAAAATCCTTTATGAGAAGGAACACAAAAGTTACCCATATATATAAGCAAAGTTCAAATCTTCCATTTATGATGCCCAGCCTGTTGCCCAAGTACTCCAAGGACCTACTTGAAAAAATGCCATGTAGTCCACTTTCTGATTAAATTGTCCTGTAGACGAGAATCAAATGGCATTGTATCGCATGACAGTGTCTTTCCACAGCCTGTTTGGGACTACTTCCTTCAGGAGTCCCCTCCCTTGCATTCAATCCTTCTCCGACCCCCTGTAACAAGGCTAATGAGACAGTAAAAACAAATCTTACTGTTCATCCCTTAAAAAAAAAAGTTAGATGACACGTGACTAGCTTAATCATGCAGCAAAGCTGATCACGAGTACATAAACACCTCTGAGCAAATCAAGGTCAGAGTTAAAGTAGGTCAACTATGTCTGCCAAGCACCCATCCAGGAGTCAAGACCTCTTTACACAAGCACCACCAGTTTCAGTTGATTCTTGCCTCAGGGTAACTATCTCCAACATACATACATATTTATTCTAAAAGAAACGCAATTCATAACTTTATGAATCAGAAGTGTCTCATATCTTAAAAGCAGTATTTCACAATGACAGAAGAAAACCATGGTGTGGTTTCCTTAAGAAGCAATTGAAGAGATACTCATTGTAATGACTGAACCAAAAACAGCGACAAAAAGGAAATCATCTACTTCCCTTCACAGCAATATTCCACCTCAGAAGTTAACTGTCACAATACGAACTAGTAAGAAACAGAAGAATAGGATTATTTATCTTCACTTCAAGAGGTGTTGTAGATGTGTGTATACTCCAGATGCGCACGCACTCAGTAATGGTGGGAGATTTCCTCTCAGCAGCACAAGGACTGCAAGCGTCCCTATGATGATTTCAAAATGCATACTGGCACACACCGCCATAGCTGCTGCAAGTAACAAGCAGTTCCTACATCAGAATCTTTCTTATGAAATACTCTGAATCAAAGGAAGATCTTTGAACTAAAGCAGTAGTATTTTCCTTTTCCTTCAGTACTTAAGGAGCAGCTGTCAGAATACTTCATATTTGCCCGATACATCGACACTGTTTTAACGGCACATTTGTGTTCCTTGAACTCCCTAGTATTATTTGCAAGAACACTCTGTACTCCCAGAAGATAAAAAGCCCTGTGGCTTCCTCTCACACGCAGATGCCTCTCACTGCACCCTCTGGAACGAAGAAGTGATTTTACCCTGGTTTGCTTGTTGAGGTCATCCTTTTACCACTCACTCACTCAGCACATTCGCCAAGCCCGGCTGCCTACAATCCACATCTGGTATTTGGAACTCTTCCCAACCCAACCTCTTAGCGGCATTGGTCTTTCAACCCCGTCCTTAACCACACACACAGAGCAGCAGTGACCCAATAACCTCCTGCGCTTCTCCTGTTAGTTGCTGCTGCTACCCAGCTGCACAAGTATCCCCTGCTCTGCGGAAGGCAGAGGCACAGACTTCAGCTGCTCCAGTGACTTACTGGTCAAACAGCTGCTCCCCCATCTTTCCTAAGGAAAGAGTAGCAGGCTGGAGGGAAGCATCCCATGAATTTTAACCAGCCACAAAGCTACAAGATGAATCATTTTGACTTAGGGGGGGAAAAAGGTCTCAAATAAACAGAAGAAAAAGTCCACAGGCACAAAGAACATCTTTCAGCTCTAGAAGTTAACGTAAAGGCAGTTTCTCAATAGATCAATATCCTGCCAACATGCACTCCTCTACCAAAACCAGGTCTGTTCATCACTAGAGTGTCTGAGAAAAGACAAAATGAGACATATCACAGCAACGTCCCGCAGGAGTTTTCTAGACTGTCATAGTGGTAATGGAGCCACAGGACAATATACTGAATTTTATCTTGTTCACAGAGCACTTAGACTTCCAGTTCAAGAGGCACATGACATCCCATCTCTCCTTGCTTAACAGGGAAGTACTTAAAAATTTTATTTCCAGCTATTTTAACAAAGGACTTCTCTGTTGCTCTAAAACTGAGAATAAGTGGTAACTAAAATAACTTTCTCTTGCACTGTGGAGCTCAGAACTAGACCCAGGACCCCAGAAGCGTCTCGCCAGTGCTCAGTAAAGGGGAAGCATCACTTCCCTCAGCCTGCTGGCAACACTACTCCTAATGCAATCCAGGAGGCTGTTGGCCACTTTTGCTGCAAGGGCACCATTGCCGGCTCATGGACCCCCAAGATCTTTTCTGCCAAGGTGTTTTCCAGCTGGGCAGCCCCTAGTCTGTACTGGGTCATGGGGTTTTTCCTCTCCAGGTGCAGGGTTTTGCATTTCCCTTTGCTGAACTTCATAAGATTCTTTATATGGTTCTTGCTGACTCTTTTCCCTGGCCTGTCAAGATCCCTCTGACTGGTAGCACACCCATGTGGTGTATCAGTCACTCCTCCCTGTTTTGTATTGTCTGCATCTCCAAGTATGAAGCTTCAGACAGCATGGAAAGAGAGGAAGAGAGGCTGGTTCTTGAAAGAGAACTGAACAGATTTAACAACCGCCAAAAATCGTAACTCATGTTCTCCTCTCAGTGAAGCAGATAAATGCTTGCTTCAAGGCTGGTGCAGTCCAGCAGGAAGGCCTTACAGATGGAGATACAGACCATCTTCACAGCAGAAAATGAACACTGGAACGAAACCAAAGTCAATCCATGCCACTTCCAGGAATCAAACCTGCTTAGACCAAAAAGGGTCTGTCTGCACTATGGATGAAGTAACTTCCCTTCCTAGTAGAGGACTGCTAGGTACCTCTAGTGATAAGAGCTAGAAGTCTAACATACAATTCTACAGAAGAGCCACTGGGTCTGGACAGTGTATCATCATCAGAAACAGCACCCTGACTAATTGGTTTGACCCTCAGGAGATTTCATTTTCTCTCATGTATCAATACCATTTGCCTCTACCTATTCAGTGAATCCCAGCTAAAAGAGTGTTTCAACAAGGCTTCCTAGTTTGCAATCATTACTGAAAGCTTGATCTAGTATAAGCTTCTCGTCAGCCAAGATTAGACTCTTTGAGCTCTTATTCTTTGAAGTGAGCTTATGTTGGCCTGTTCAGATATTTAACTTTGGGCAGCCATCAAAAGGCAACATCACAAGGGAACTAACCAAGTCCTTGTGAAAAAGGTGGTGATGCACACTCTTGGAAATCAATACTAACATGCTGCTGTTACCAAAGGAACTTGGCCTGCTTCAATAATCAATTCTCCAGTACATGTACTCCTTAGGTTTCCAGAAACTGCTACCACAGAGAAAACAAAATGGACCTGCCTTGCTCGGAAGACGAGGTCTCAAGGGATTTCTGCAGCACACCTACCAAACACAGCCACTACCTACACGAAGTAAACTATAGCCTCTCTACCGGCTTCTGGAAGCACCAAGTGCTGGTCCTCACATGACTAGATACTGAGTGTAACTGTATCAGTGCTAATGTAACTCCTAAGCTCAGCCACAGCGGCCAGAAGAGTAGCCAGTTCAGATGTCTCTACTTAGAGCAAGAACCAGAGAATTCTGCCTCAGAGCTATGCAAACATTTTACTGGGTGCCTCGTGACATTTTGCAGATACACCAAGATCCCCACAGGTATACTAGGAACATATTTTCAGATTTCATCTCAAATGTCAAGAAGATGGATATTTTAATAAGGTTTTTACAAAAAAAGTATAGCTGTCATACAAAAATCTGTACGATAACAGCCGATCTACAAAGAGTAAGAAAAATTACACTAAGAATTATACCCAGGTGTAACTATCAATGCAAGACTGACTCTCAATTAGCACACTCCTTCCTGCCTTTGGATGCCTTATCTCAACAGGTCCTGCCGATCAAAAACATCCAGTTTGATTTCACTGGAAATGGATACAACTGAAGTGGAATAAAAATCAGAAGGAAATGCAATCCTTGTTCATCAACCCTAAGCCATCCAAGGGACTTGAGGTGGGGGAAAGGTATGCGAAAGACAGAGGGAAATCCATCCTACCATGTGGGTAAATCAATTATCCAGCATTAATACGCTTTAAATAAAAATGTAATCAAAGTTTTTGTTGACTTCTTTAGAAACTTATGTACTTCCAGCATGCTTTGATCAGAAACCTTAATAAAAAACAGCACCAAAACCATAAACCAACAAAAACTCTCTCAACTGAGGTGGCAGTGGTTCTGTGAAGTCTCCCAAGTTGTGCACATTGCTTCTGAACTGTCAACAAAATAAGATGTCTTATCTTGTGCTGCACTGTAAAGTCAACTTCAAAGCAAAAATTTTTAGAAAATTAGAAATTTTTCCTTAAGAGGACTGTACACAACCTGGACTGACATTTCCAGAGCAGAAGAGGCATCAAGATAACAAGTAGGTAAGCTACTTAACTCACTCCTCATGTTTACACAAACAGTGGGAATTTACAAATCAGTGCATCTTTAACTCACAACTGGGGATGCCTAGCTTTTGCACTTGCAGTTCAAAAGATGCAGCTTTCTGTTCCAAGATTTATCTGACTCCTGAATATGAGCCCTCGTTTATAGCAGACGGATGCTTTAGATACAAGTTTTAATATCTTTACCCTCCAATTACCCAAACTTAACAAACTAAGTTTCATGCAGTTAAATATAAATCTTCTAATTTAGAGCTTACGAATAAATATCCCAAACCCTAACTGTTCACTGTAAGTATTACTATGACCACTATACGCTCTGGACAAGTTTAATTTCCTTACCGTAGCTAGGTGAAGCTCTTATATCCTCAACAATTTGGCAAATATTCTTCCTGTAGTTCATAATCTCCAAAGTTGTCTTCAATGGCAAGAAGGCAAAATCCTTTCAGAAGAAGTGCTAAGAAATGTGTCTTCTGAAAGGTATCCATATGAAATACCAGTCTAACAAAACACTTTCTCATTTACTTCAAAGGTAGAAGCTGTACGTCAGAATCCCATTCTGATACTTATCCAGTCTGATTTGTGATTTGGCATACCAAGGAACCCATCTAGGATTTCTTCCTCAAGCTTCTAACTACTGCTTGTGCTTTAATATAACTTGCAATAGAATGTCTTGATTTGAAGATTTCAAGGGAGAACAAGCTTTAACTCAATCCACTCCTCTCTCTGGCAACACGCTATTTTAGTACTCCATCAGTTACTTCAGCTTCCAGGTACCAAATGCTTCTGTGCTTCTGTCAGGTTTTCATTTTCTTCTCCCCTCCTCATACCAGAGTATTGTAGGCATCAAAACTAAACCATACATTCAAGCTCTGGCATGACTAATACTACCCAAGTAATATTTCTTTACTAGACTTTTATAAAGTTTATACATTCAGGGATGTTAGATATTTTTCAGTTTAATAGATCAAACCACTACACATTTCTTTTAGTCTCTGAAGTGCATTTATTAAGGTGACAAATCTAGTTTCCTGCATTTTCCTTTGGGTTGAATCACCTGGTCCAAATATTGTTAGACATACTGCATACAGTTGATTCTGTTTTCCAGTCACATTATTACTGCAACAAACCCAGACACATTTGGCACATGTGAGACCTTTCATTCAGAGACCTATTGCCAAACAAACTACAGCTAAAGAGTTTATATCTTCAGGGAACAAAGCATAGAAACAAAAGGGCAAAACCATCATGAAAAGGAGTGTAGACACAGGTGGATGTATTTATACCTTACACTTTCATTTCCAGTTTTTGCACACTCCCTCTGGTCCTGCTAAATTCCATTTCTGGCTATAAGAAGCGTCCCTGCTCTCAGCACTCTACCAGCCTGATGAAGAAAAGTTGACAGGCTGTCAGTTCCTCTTCGATCCTAAAGTAAGCCTTAGGAAAAGGAAGATATTCTCAGCCTGCCTGGAACCACGCTGGGGTATTCCCAACTCAGCTGCCTCTCTACTGTATCCTCTAGCACACATATCCCTGTCAGGTTCATTTTTCCCCACTGGTTTCTTAAAAGCTCTTTTTGACTTAACTTTACACAAAATCAGCTGTCAAACACGTATGCATGACATCCATATGAACAACAATACTTCTTCCTTCAGACTATCTCAGTACTATATTGGAGGTTCAACTTCATTTTTGTTCTCCCACTATACTACTGGGTTTTGGATAGGAAAGCATCACAGCTTTTCATTAAGTATATGAGTAGGTAGTCTGTTTAAAAAAAACTGCAGAAGAACATACAGCGATGGCATAGCTATTGTATGTGTTAAGTTAACAAAGTCTGTGTGGAAATGGAGAAGTTTACAACTTAGAATTATTTACAAACTTCCAGTTTTAAGGAAATAACCCCTCCACATGCACTCATGCAAGTGGCCTCAGCTACTTCTCTCTGCACCTAGAGTCCCTTGGATATATGTGGAGCAACAATATACACTAACATAAATAAGCTCAGCAGTTTGGTTTCCTGAAGTCACACTATTTGCCAGTTAAATCCAAATCAAGCTAGTGAAAACTGAGACACTGCGACAATTCAGCACTTGCATGTTTTATGGAAAACATGCAAAGACATAAGCATCAAAAAAAAAGACACACATGCCATTTTCAGTCTTGCTCAATGTTTCAGAAATAACCACCTCCCCCATTCCTGAAATCCTGGTTTTTAAACAAGCGATCTGCTGCTAAGACTGAGAAAGGCAGCAATTCAGAGTTATGACAGCTCATACTGTGGCATTATCCAATACTCTGCTCTTCAGAAAAATTCACATAAAGCAGTTAGGAATCGCAGCAATAGTGAACGTTGAGAAGTAGGGCAAGTTCCCAAGACAACCCCAGGGCCAGCACTAATATTGATACAGTGCATTATGAGCAGAATTGCTATAGCTGAAAACTACCCATTCAACTGCCCAACCAAGAGTCATGCTTAGTACCGCCACGGTAGAAAGCAAGCATGACTGCAGGACACCTTCTTCCGGTCATGTCATACTTTCACCAGTTTCAAGGGACTGTGAAACCAAAATGACAATTAAGAGAAGTCCTTTAACAGGGCATTAAAAGTAAAGTTAGATGTGTCATCATACCATATGCATAATGACATATTCTTGGCTTCTTCTGTCACAGGACTAGCTACTTTTATGTTTCCTTCTCTCTTACTTGGATAAACCAGAATTTCTGTGCAATGTGATATCTCCAATACCCTACAATATGCACTTTACTAAAGCCAGCATCTAGGAAATTTTTGCTTCTGAGGTTTTGTAAATCAAAGCATTGAAAGAAAGACTTGGTGGAGCAAATCAAGTGATCATGCAGGATGTTTCCTGACTTTTACATTCATGTCCAGAGTAATAAAGTACCTCAGCAACAGCTATATGGCTTGGAAAAAGTCTAGCTCAAGATAAGCACGAGATACTGTTGAAAAAGTTCCACAGAACAGCTAATATAATATCTTAGTGCTATCAAAGGGGTGGCTTCATTCCCTTTTTTCCTCTCTTGTCACCCTTCCTCCAGATCTCCCTTCCACTACTCCAGCGCAGACTTTATAAAGTCCCCAGAGCCTGTCTGTACAGTGTGTTGAATCAATCTGCTCATCAGGCTGAATAATAAAAACTCGACAGAAAGCACAGTCTTCTGGGGGGTTAGCAAGCTCAACCATATTGCTGAAAGGTCAGATGATACCCAGAATCAGCGCAAAGCAAGGGGCCAAGACATGCCAGAAGAGGGGAAGGGGCAGAACGGCCCCTCTCAATGGCAGCGAATGGTTAAAATATTCCTGTAACATCCCTTAACTGCACTTTCAGCTTATTCACAGCAGTCCAGCAGGATTTGTTTTCAACATGCAAATCCCTGCATGGTTTGAGCAAGGCAAGGTGTGCTGAAACCTTTCTCCTTATCCACACCTGCACTGTGACATTACTCAGGATTTTGTTCTTTTGTGCATGACAAGTTATGATTATATAGACACAGTAGAGGAGCATTCCTATGAACTCTGTATTCATTGCTTCAGTGGGAGTACAAGTTTTATTTTCTTGAGAAAGGCCAACAGGAACAGGAAAGCCCTTTACAGAAATGGCTGATGAAACAGGTTTCTTTTTTCGTGCATCTATACATTAATGCTGAAGTTGAACCACCAAATTTCCAAACCTGTGACATTCAGCTGCCAGAGATATATCTGGATACAAGGCTCAGACTTGCATTTTTTCCAGGCAGGTTTTAAATCTATGATTTCTAATTTAAATCAACAGTCAAGTTTGAATGCATACTTTTACATTACAACTGAAACTGAAAAAGTGTTTTAAAGTTGCTGTTGCATTCAAAGCAGACTTGCATTACCAAACCAAGATAGCCCTTAATAAAGGCAGAGTAATGATCAGGAAGCACCAGCAATTCACTTAATAGGGTCCCTATAATATGCAGACATCTTGACTATTTAAAAAAAAAAAAAGCAAGTGGGGAAGAACACCCTGTCATCCACAGAAAAAAAAACAGATAAAAAATCCTGCCAACACCAAACATGCACAAAAGAGAATGAAAACTTGCTTAGAAAAAAACCAAAACAAAACACAGCCACACATACCACAAAAGGATTCTTGGTAAAACTGAAGGCTTCATTTTTTTAAAAATTTTTTTCTTAATGATTGCTTTCGCTTGGATCAAAGATCCACCCATGCAACGACCCCCTCTTCCAAATGAAGGAGGGATACAATAAAGGACAAAGGGCCATCTGACTAACAGTTGCAAGCAGAAGTTTTTCCAACCCATTCTTTTATTCCAAGAGAACATTCCACGACCTACGCAGTCCGATCCCAAAGGACCTAGGAAGGATCACTAGACAGTTCACATTCCTCCACAAAAAGTTTAAGTAGGTTTAGATGATCTTATTTCCGCAAGTAGCAGGCTTGTGCCAAATATTAATAATACAGTCCCTTAGTTACCACTTACAAATGCTCATAATTATTTACAGCTCCTGAACAGTACGGAGGACGACTTGGATATCATCCAACAAATTCACAGCAATTAAATTTATTAGAAAATGGAAAGCCTTCCAGTTTCACTCAGTGGAACAAGACAGGCACTAAGTTCTGTATAAGGAACAATGAAGTAAGCTAGAAAATTGACAGGACCAAGGTCTACAAAATCATCAAGTGTCATAGGGACATCAAACAAAGATTGGCTGAAAGGTTGAAAACAGCACAGCTCTTCACACCTGAGATAGCAGGCTGTAGAAACTCTGCTACATAACAGGCAGACTAGATGATCACGTGGTTTCCAGAGAGAGGTAGGACCAATTAATGGCAAGGAATTCTACTGAGGATTACCACCACATCTGGCTCATGATGTCCTTGAGCTGAAAATAACTGTGGGCCAGTGTGAGAGGACACATGCTTGCCCTAATCTTACTCTTTGCTGGGCAGCCACTCACAGCCACTACTCAAGACAGGACTCTACAGGAACAGGGTCTTCGTTACACCATGCAACAGTCACTATTACCTTCTTTTCAGTATTAGCAAAAGAACATTATCTCAATTCCTAAGTATTCAGAAAAAAACTTCTACTTACAAGAATGACATACATGGAATACCCATAGTGAAAGTGTAAAGTATACAACACCCTCAAAAAACCTTTCTAGGTTACCTCTGGTTTAAGTCAACTAACCTGCAGTTATCACCATAACATCACTTAACACCAGGTGGAAGATTTAAATTCAGTCAGTACACATTACGCAGAGTTTAGCAAGGCAAGCGTAAAAGCTTCACTTACCAGAAAAAAAATAGTCTAATATAGGAAACAACATTTGTATGTTGGGCATCTGCTTTCATAAGTGGAATTTCAAACCCAGTTTAAACAACTACATTCCTATGCAGCACCTAGAAACAATAGCACTGAGCAGGGAACCTTGTAAAAGTCGTTAGGCACAAAGCACCCGAAACACACACTCGGGATGGCCATCCCACACTTCACCTTACTAAGCACTTCAGTTAATATACACAGTTCTCCACTCACCTGAAGTCTTGCCTACAGTTTATTTTACAAAGATATCCTGGATGACCTGATGTTGCAAGAACCTATTACCCTCCTCCCACCTTTTCTGTTCCAAGGCTTAGTTCCTCTTGTTCAAAACTTCCAACTTTTCTAGTCTGAATTGGAGTAGGTCACCTATCAGGCAGTAAACCTCATTTCATTTTCTCCTACCAGGTAACCTCATCAGGTCATTAACTGAAGGATTAATTCAGTGAATTGCTTTTTCCTCCTTTAACTAAGTTTAGCTGTATTTGTTTGGTCTCCCACTGTAGTAAGGTTGTGTTTGCAAACACAGTTCATTCCTTGAATTCTTTTCAGTTTTCTATAAACACTTAACTTTAATACTTTCTTGTACTTCATTAAGTGATAATTAACATCATACATATATCAAACTACTTTTGTATCCAGCTTGATATCCTTGTTTACCAAGTAAAAAAAATAATTTGTCCACCTCTCTGTAACACTGCACTGGGATCTGCCACCCTCAGCCACTTCAGATCTTCATCTTTTAAGTGTGATATACAGATATATGACTGTTTGGCAGCTAGTTAGAAATCGCACAATTTCTTAAGCAAGATCTTATCGAGTCACATAGGCTGTTGGAGTGCTAACTAAACACACCAACCTGCGCCATTTGGCTCGCTCACCAGTAAGAGTCTCTTCTGTTATCATATAATTGATACAGATGCTGACTAGTGTAACATCAAGGACAAAGCCAAGTGGAAATTGCCAGAAACAATGCTACTGACTAATCCTTGCTTAGATCACAAACAGTAACTGTATGAATCAGTTAGCTAATTTATTTAATATGGGGCTACACGGATTTTTACAGTGCAGCATAGACCTTTCTTTGGGAGATTCATGTGACAGAATTCTTACTTTTTTTTTTTTATTAGATGAGAAGTTGCAAATCTAAACATTTAACCCTTTGTAACTGAAGTGTGACTGCAAGAGTTGTTAACCTCCTAGCTTCAGCTTTCAACTCCATAGCACTGGTGAACTGTTCAGAGATCCAAAATAGATTAAAAGTTATCCTGCCAAAAATAATTTTAAAAAAAGCTACAAGTCTGAGTAGATGACAGTAACATGATTTAGGGAATCAAACAAGTACCAGCATTGTACAAAGGAGGGGGATGGATGATGAGCTCAACAGTAAGCGTACATATAACTTATGTAGCCAACACACACCTGAACACGAGAACACACAGGTTAACTTCTATAGGGATGTTATAGGAAGAATAAGCCAACAAAGCCTCCAGCGTAATAGAAGTATTCAGAAACAGTCTTAAAAGTGTGTGTGCGTGGGTGAGCTGTTGCTTTGAATAAATTTATTCCTTTTATAGGAGGCTCTTTTATCAACACCCGAGTAAAAACAAATCAATCTGCAATACATAGGAGCACAGTCAACAACCTGTATGAATGCTATTCAACATCCAGGCAAGTTAGATTTAAGAAATATTGTTCTGCATTGGAATGGCACATAAAAACATCAAAATATAATTGTACTGAGATGATTGATGTTTACAGACTGAGAAGTAGGAATCTGAAAACTATGAAGTTAAGCAGAACACAACAATACAGGAAGCCAGCAGGAACTAACTGACCACCTCTCTTAAGAGCGGAAGACAATTATTAGCTCACATGTGGAAATGATTCTGATGAGACTTTTGGAAGGATGCGTGGAAAATACAGAACTACACCATAAAGAATGACAAGAGAAACTTACAGGCTGTTGCCAAAACAGACTCAGCCAAATTACATCACAGGGAGGAGTTAAAAGGGATGTGTTGTGTTGTATTTGAAGGTGGAAAACTATGGTACTTCCTACAACATGCAATTAGGTTTGCTAGAAAGGGAAATTAAAGTTAACTGTGTTTATCCCTAATGTTTCTTCTCTAAGTAGAAACATGCTAGTGCATCAAGGCTCTTCCAGGTGTTGGAAAGTTCCTTTTTCTGCTTCCTCAAATTCTCTAAAATCCACTCGCCAGACCCTTCTACGGATAAACCTGAGAACTTATACCAATGTCATTCTCTGACCTGGCTGCCAACACAGTATCATTCCAAAACATCACCATCACCACAAAACACACACACAAAAGCAAACAAAGCGCTTACAGAATGGAGACAAAAGGATAACAAAAAGCCACGCACAGGCAACTTTAAGGGGGATTTTTTTTTTTTTTGGGGGGGGGGGGGGGAAGGGGTGTGTAAATAAAGTCAGAGATGAGTTACCAGGTTTTCCAAAGTCACCAAACAAAATTCAACAGAAAAATGGAAAAATAGGTTTCACTGACAAATAACAGAAACCAGCACTTTCCCAGGCTTGCCAGGGGACACAATCATTCTGGTATGTTTAGGGCTACAGGAAACAAGCAAGCTACGGAAACATCCTAAAACTACAGGACAAGTCAGATGACTAACAAAATATTTGTTTTAAAAAATAAGAAGTATGCATCTGAAAGCTGTGCCAAAGGAAGTAGATTACACAAGTTTTACAGCACACCATGAATGAATCCATAGAGGTTTAACTACTTGCCTGAGCAAATCCAGTTCTAAAAGGCACATTAATTTTGCCTAAAGAGCACTCAGAACTCTGCTAGACTAACTTAAGCATTTAAAGAAATCTCAAAAGTCTTGTAGACCTGGACAATGATCAGTTCAGCTACAGACAGATCATCAATATGCTACAATGCTAACTAGGTCTCAAATGAGATACCAATAGGCACGTCTTCCTTTTTTTTTTTTGTCCCGCTTCCGAGATGTGCAACTATTTGGTCCTCAGTAGTAGTATTCATATACTCTAGGGGGGGAAAAAAAAAAACAGTCATTAATTCATTTTAAGTAGAAGGCATGGATTCTCCTGTCATCTGCTGACTTAAACCTTTCCTTATTTTCTATTTATATTCCAAAAAGTGTACATCACAGCCATACAGAAAACAGATTTTCATGTGACTGAACACATGGACAGTTCGCCTGAATGGCTATTTGATAAGAACACCAAGAACAAACTAAGGTGCCAATATTTCTCTAAAGGGAAGCCTGAGTAGGTTTTAGAGTTCTCCTTCCAGAAAACAGAATATGTAGACAAACTGATAGCAAGACAAGATCTACACCAAATTAGAGAATCATTCTTAAGCAGCAATTCAAGATTTATTTTTTCGTTACACAGAAAGGGAGCAGAGGTGCGCACAGAGGTGCATGCAATTAGTGGACTTAAGTCCAAACCATCTATTGTCTTGGTGGAAAAAAAAATTTTCTTCCTTTTAGTCTCCTTCTTATATTCCATTTCCTCCAGATTTCCTGGCAAGCCTAACTGGAGACATTGCTGGGTCTCTGCCATTTTTAGATAAATTATCAGTTTGACAACAACTTGGACTTCAAGGAGTGTTCAGCGCCGGTAAAGTCAAGTGATCATGGTGAATGAACTCCTGAGAGATTTGCGTATCTGAAACACTTCTATATTTGTTCATCTGGCAACCTAGAAGCACATGAGCCAGTAAAAGGAAAGGGAAAAGAATCAGAGGTCTAGCTGAGTTACTCTTTCTTGTTATGAAAAAGAATTTTAAAAATGGCACAAAAAATAGTGAACGGTTCCACTGTGTAGCTCCAGAGATGGAAGTAAAAAGTTGTTTATTTTTCTGGCTTCTGGGTATCAAAACCAGATGTATTGTTTTTTCAATTTTTTATGTAGATTTATGAAAGAAGTGACCCAACACAGCTTAATCCAAAAATGTTCTGCCATTAATCATCATCTTCCACATCAAGGTTGCACTGTAACATACTTAAAACAGCAGTCTTCACACTTATTGCCTCTCCCACCTCTCCTTCAGAACTACTCATTTCATTAGCTGTGCTGTTTTCTAACCTACAAAAGCACAAATATTTATGAAGCCACAAGGTGTATGGTATCAGTGAACTGAGTAATCTCAAAAAAAGTTATCCCTGAGCCACAGCAGATTCCCCAGCCCACTACCTTTGCCCAAACATGTGCCATCACAGAGCAGAGGGACAGGATACATGGATGGAAATGGTCAGCCAGGAAGGAGTTGGACTGTTGATGGGAGCTACTTTGTCCATAGCAACCCAGTTCAAATGATCATCAGAACTACTGTCCAAGTACATCCAGTTGTCAATGGATGTTGCAAAGGATTCATGTGTCATCATAGGACAAACTGCTGGGCATCAAAAACAGATAGCTCTTTTTGGCCATAGGTTTTTGGGTTTTGTCCTGCCCAAGTACCTGAGCACAGTCCTGGTGATACTGCCCTGGACAGAGCAATTTCCCACACAGGTCCTTGAAAGCCTCCAAAAATTCATCAGTCAGACTAAAATTCTTGGGAGGAACATATATATAAAGGACAGAGTCAGAAAACTCAGACGGTGGCATCAGCTGAACACAATTGTTAAAATTTGCTCTGAGCTGGTAAATTGATAATCTCTACCAGGAACAGGAATGTAAAAACATCAGTTTCTACAACAGCTGACTGCTGTAATGATCTCTACTTTTTTTCCCCCCTCATCATCTTATTCTTAATGATAACAGCATTAGAGTAAGATGAATAAAGAGCTATTCCAGCTAAGAAAATAAAGCAGGCATTTGCTATGGAAGAGTCTCATGATCAAGTCGGCTAAATTAGGACAGGAATTACTTCATTCAACAAATAATGCCAAATACAGTAATTAAGTACTCTTTATTGCCAGCTAGGATCTTTTAAACAGACTGAACTAGATTTTTAAATGCTATAATACGGAAATACTCATCTTTCTTCTGACTATTCCCAGGCCAGAGAGGCTGACCAAATTGCTTATGTCTCAGATATGAGGGGAGAAAAAAAAAAAGTGTGTGTATATATACACACACAAGCCCTAAAATGTCTGACAGAGGTAAAATAGAAAATTCCAGCATAAACCCAAACTAGCATAAAGTCATTGCTCTTATTTCTCTCTTCCTATTAAAAATAGGAATAGCCAATTGCTGGCCTTATATTTCTAAAATACAAATAACCTCTCAAACTTCTAGAATTTAGACCTAAACTGCATGGCAAGCATTTGGCAACATTTTGAATAGATTATTCTTTAATGATTGGAGAGCACTTCCAGCTACTCTAAGGTTTTTATGTGACAAGTCCCACTAAGAAATCACTGAACTGACTTGACAGGTTTCTAAATTAAACTGTAATATTCAGTGGCTAGTTCGGTCATTGCAGCAAAATAGTACATTCAAAATAGAGAAATAGAATGAATTCTAAAACAATAGGGAGAAACTGAAGTATTTGTAATAAAAAACTTCCAAGCTAATGCGTAACTTCTCTTCACACATGCTTTTTCACTAAAAATGGCATTGTGAGAATGAAGGGTTGTAACAGACATCATTTAAAACGTCCTAATTTCACATAAGAAATAACACAAGTTCTACAAATGTAAATTTTTTACAGCATCTAATATCATAAAACTTCACTTAGATTGTAAAAATTAAGGTGATGAAGACTTTTCAAAATTCAAAGCCATAGTAAACTGGGTATAGATTAGAACTACAGTATAATGTTACTCCAGGACAGCAAGTTTGCCTAATCTTCAGAGGCTTTATCAGATCATTAAGGAAAAAAAATTAAAAAAAATCTAGATACCAGAGCCTTCTAAGATGAAACTTAAGTAAGTTTCTGGAGTTATGAATTTGCGCCACATCCTGAGTATAACACAAAAACATTCTTAAGTATGTTGACAGCACGGTATTAACACTGACTTTTTTCCTTGACTCAGTGAATTCGTAACAAACCAATTTGTAAACACAAATTCAAAGATTACATGAAATGACTTGGCAACAAAACATATTGGGAAAAGGAACAAAGGCATCCTGTTTCTCAGTCAACAATTCTAGAACTGCAAATTGGAAAACCCGACAAGGTCAGAAAACACGTTCTAACATAAACCTCAAAGACTAATCTCTGATTTTTTTGCAATGTACTCTGAACCCCAGAATTTATCCCTGAAAAATGACCAGGCCATTCAAGACTACAGGCAAAATTAATACTATTTTAAAAGGTTATACTAAAACTAATATGCTAGTAGCCAAACTGCAGCATAAACCCCAAATCTCAGGGGGTTTTAAAATACAATTATCAGAGATCCTTGAGTGAAGGGTAGAAATAAAAAGTAGAACTTGAACTAAAGCCATTTTGCTGTCACTCTCAACACAACTACAATGCATGCACACAACATAAAGGATAAAAGTTTTATTAGTTTTTACTACATGTTTCAATTTGAAGTAAAACGATAAGTCCTAAATTTCTTAATGCTCCAAGAAAAACCCATAGATAACAAAGAAAAATCAATACATAACAATCCAAGAAATAAGTTTCCTTGAACCGGTTTGGTTGTTTAAGTTTTAAAGACAGAAAAAATATTCTTCAAAAAGAAGTTAAAATATATTAGGTTTATTTTCTCCTGATTCTTCTAGGAAGTAACTTTTCCTTCTCACTTCACTCTGTTACTATTCTGCAGTACAGCATTATTTAGCAATTTCTACCAAAATCTTTCTGATCTTGTCCTTTTTTGTTAAGCAAGCTAGAAAAGGCAAAGCCACTTTAAGGAAGTTTCCAAGAGAAAAAGAACTTTAGATCAAGAATAATACTCATTTCTGAGTTCTCTGATGGTCTTATTTCATTCTCCCTCCAAAAGCTACATCAATCCCAAAAGGGTAAGACTAACTTTAGAGTTTTCCAAGTAGTCTTGTATCACGACTTTAAAACACATGGATTCCATTAACTTATTTTTAGCTGACACAGAAAGGAATTAAGGCACACAGCTACAATTGAATAAGCATATATGATTATTATAAAATGCCTCCCAGTAAAGCGGTTTGAGACACATGATGCCAATACACACTGCTTAGGAATTGCCAAACACCTCCTTCTCAGCATTACAGCAACTGCATGGTGGAAGATGTATTTCCATCACAGCCACACCAAGTAAGGACCGTTAAGGATTTAGCAATATAGTTGCTGCTTCCTTTACACAAGGTGCCACTAAATTGCCTTGTACCTGTGGAAAATAGAGCCCACTAACATTTGCAAGGAAAATACTGTCAAAACAAACATGAAAACTATAACCATCTTCCTCAACTGCTTACATTCATATGAATGGGTTTTTGAAAGTTAGTAGAGAACATCAACATCTTAAACTACAAGAAATGTGGCTTGCTATTTCACCATTCTAAAATCCTGCCAACAATATTTCTTGCTCTATAAGTAGCCTACTGGCACCATTCCTACAGAAGACCAACCTACTAAACTACAGCATGGCTTCAGCTCAGGGTCACAAGTTGTTCTGACACCAGCAGCTGACCTAGAAGCGTGTCTGACATCAGAGACGTTGAATAACAGCTTCTCAAATGGCAGGAGACTGAAAAGGTTACAAACTCTGTATGCCTTGGCTAAGAAATATCTTTTTGCAGCTACAAGGGAGAAAAGATGACCTGAACACAGAGAAGAAAGATCAATCCTTGCAGGCAAGGAAGGGGCAGCGAACACAGATAGTCCTGCACTATACACATGAAGAAGACATTATCAGCCAGTTCTTGAACTGAATTAAACTATACAACCACTACAGGAATTTTACCAACAGCTAAAATAAATTTGAAATAATATCAGTCTTCTCTGGGATAAAGACTGAAATGTCAGACTATTTTTTGTTGTTGTTGTTAATGAATATTCCAGACTACCCAAGCCTGAAGATGCCGTTTTGATCTGCATTCTTCTGCAGAATGGATTAAAAAAGAAATTACATTTCTCAACATCTGGTGAAAGATCAGGTTTCCAAGGAGATGAAGTCTGGGCCTTGGATAAGTAGCCTTACTGCGTTTTTCCAACAAATTGAAGTAAAAAAAAGGCAGGTGCAATATGCAGTTCATGCCAGCAAGCTATTCACCTCAATATCCACCTCATTCAACGTAAAGTTCAATTAAATATATACCACAGGTTATTTAACAATATCCAAAGTGATTAAATACAGATACAAACAATTTGATAATTACAACTAGCAACAAAAGATCACAAAAAAAACTTAAATAGGCTTTCCAAATAACTCAATACACTAACTCTTAAAAAGAAAAGCATTCTCGTTTTCTAAGAGCATCATTCTGTGTTGTTTCAGTGTCTTGAGTTTCACCTACATAACACCACAGGAGTATGCAAAAGTCACCAGTTTGCATCTGATCTGACTAAACCTGGAATATATTTACTACCACAACACAAGACTACCATAAACATATATATATGCATACGTATATATATATACACACACACACCAGGCAGAATTGCTGCTTTACTTTTTGAGCCCGTTATCTAAACCCTACAGCAACTCTTAAACCTAGATTGAAAGATCTTTCATCACTTTTGAAAATGCCACAAAACACCTTATTTGCATCTTCAAGCACCTCTAAAATGCAGATCCTAATTTCTACGGGCTGATCAAGCAGAGCTTTCAACAACTAAGTACAAAAGCTGATGCTGAGTTCCAGTCAGTATCATCTCAGCTACTACATTTATCAAACCCACTTACTTTTAGTCTGAAGGTTTCCAAGTATGACAGCCAAACCCAAAATTTTCAAACCATGTTTAATATATTAAAGTTACAAGAGAAACCTTAAGTATTCTTTGCATTCTGTAAACTTACTGAGAACAAGGAAGCTACACAAGCTTCAAAATAGGTATTTATTCTGGGCTTCTCTTTGCAATCATGTGCATGTCATGCCTTTACACATCTTTTCTTGAAGACAACTGAAGTTAGAGAACTTTAAACTTTATAATACTTTGAGACATAGGTAGCTGCAATGGTAAAAGTTAAAAAATGAAAAGCATACAAGTTACAGAACTAAAAAAGAGAAAGCCGCTAAGGGATACATGAAATTCACTTTGTTTTACTTAACAACAATGTATTCCTTCAGGTTTTCCTGTACCTCCTGTCAAAGCCTAACCACACAGACAACTGGCTCTGTGCCAAAACCAGCTTAAAATATTGAATTTGAGCATGAAAACATCACTTCTGTATTCATCTAAACCTATTAACCTACAGGTCTCTTGGTATTTCCAGTGCGCTTGGTATCAGTTCACTTTGAAAAATGGTCTTACTCATCTGCAGCACACAGGCTGCAACTATCACATTAGGTCTCAGCTTTTTCATTGTAGTCTTGTGTAAAGAACTGTGTGCAACTTTAAGTTCTGCCAAGTAAATCCAATGAATGTTCACTTGTTCATAATCTTGGTTTCCCAAAAGAATCTTTGAGACCAGGTATTTGAAGGAAAAAAAAAAATCTCCACTAAACTCCCCCCTACATACATCACCTTCCTGATACATCCTTAGCAATGGTCCCCAAATACAGCAGGACTCTTGGTAGCAGGTGGTAACAGTGACTTGGTAGCAGGCCCTAACTTCTGGTCTGGCTTTATGGAATCCCAGCTACAGCTAAGTTAGTTTACTGACACCCCCACATCTCCCCAAAGGGCCTTGTAGGGAAGAACAAAGCAAAACAGCTATCCTTAGGTTCTCTATGGTAGGCACTTCTTGGCTAGGCAGTCTCCCAACGTACTTCTTTTACAGACCTTGAGGCTACATGGCACCATCCACCACAACTGCCATGTGGACAGACAACGGAAACACACAGTGTGGAAGAGAATACGGGATAAACCAGCACATTAATCTATAACCACAATATTTTATTGGGTTATTTTATAGTCCATTTCTACAAGTAGGCATAAAATCATGAATTGTCATGAGAAACATAAACCCACAAAACTTAGAAGACTTTTCCCTTAATAGGCAATCGTGCTTTAAAATATTCAGATGAGGTCTATAGTTTCTGACACTTCAAATAGCTATTTACATTTGCATATTCCTAGAGCATACAAAACATACATTCTTTTGAGGGCAGAGTTTAACCACAGCCTTCTGCAAGACCATGTACAGAGACAGTTAGTATTAATAGTTAATTAAAACAAACAACCTTCCTTTTTCCCCCTACAAACTTAGCTGCAGCCTGTTGCTGCAGTCAGTTGCTACCATTTAAAAAGTCCTTTTGACAAAAGAAAAGATATACTAAACAGTCAGGACAGGTATTTTAATGCTAACCTATTAAAAAACAAATTAAAATGTAGTCTCATTTTGAACATTCAAGGACCAACATTTTGAAGAAATTTCTACATAAAGACCAAATTAATTTTATGAAGAGATTGGATTCAAAACCGTTTAAAAATACAGTTGCTATCTGCATCAACCCTTTCTACCTCGAATACTAAGAAAACACTTAAAAATTGCTGTGGGCATATCTGTTTCAAAAGGAAGAAAACACACCCACTTGTTTCTTCACCATTATTTTCAAGTACTAAAATCTTTCCAAAACTGTTATAATTGAGGCATCAGAGTAACAGAAACCTCAGCAATTAAAAATGCAAACTGATTCCCCTGCCTCTCCAAGCACAAAATCCTGATCTTGGGAAGCCACTTTAACATTCCCAAGTATTCTACATTCCCTATCATAGAAAAGTGTTCTTTCTCCTGTTGACAACAAAGATGCACATACACCCATCAGCAACAGCCCGGGAAGCGACAGCACCAGGGAGGACTGCCTCAGGACCCTCGGGTTCACCATAAAACCTTCAGGAGGTAACAGAGCTGTACTGTTAGGAAGCAAGGAATCCCATAGCTGTGGGACTGGCAAGTTGGCTCTAGTTGTCTACAGGTAGGACTGGCCTCCTCCGTGCAACAGTCACAACCCATAGAAATTTCCAACTACTACCATAATTTTGGTGTTTAATACACACACTCCTCAGGCCTCAGCTAAAGCTGACTTTACCACAAGGCACCTGATTTACTGAGAAAGACCCAAGGGATCGGCCGCAGGACAGAGGTCGAAGGGCCCCATTCCTGTTGCTGGGGAAGGGGCACCAACATCTCTGCTCAGCGACTTACCTCAGCCTCCGTGTCCCTGAGAAGGCTAACTCACACCTGGGAGGAGGAACAAGCCTGGCATTGCCTCCACTGGGCTCCTCGACCCCCGGTTTCGCCCCGTTCCGCCCCTTCCGCCGAGCCGAGGACGCACCGACAGCAGGACCCCCGGCCCCAGCGCTGCCCCCGGGGTCCGGACGAGCTGCCGCGCCGGCAGCGGGCCCGGCTGCAAACGGCCGCGACTCGCGTCCGCCCCGTCACCTCCGGGTCCTGTCACACCGCCGAGACAGTCCATACCGGGGTCGCTCCGTTCGCGGCCCCCCACCCCGGCCCCAGCTCCAAGGGGCACAGCCCGGCACTGCCGCCGCGGGCCCCACTACCCCCCCTCTCCCAGTCCGGCCCCTTCCCACCGGGGAAGCCGCAGCCCCCAACCCCTCCCGGGGCAGGTAGCTCCCCACGGCCTGCCGGAGGAGGCAGTTCCGGAGGGGTGGCGGCCGGGGGGGGTGGGGTGGGACACCACCCACCGGGCTCCCCCCACCCTCCAGGGGGGCGCCGTTCCCTCAGCCGGGGCCGCGGACCGCCCTCACCCAGCAGCCCACCGCCCGTTAGCGCCCCCCCCAACGGTCGCCCACTGCCCGTTAGCGGCTCACCGCGAGCTCCGCGCGCCCCCTCGCCGCGCCGCGCCCGGGGGGGGGAGGAGGGGGAGCGGGTCGCTGTCCCTCGGCAACGCGCTGCACGCTCGGAGCAGCGCCCGGCGCAGGCAGCCCCCGTCCCTGACCTACTTTCCGCCTGGCTTGCCACCCAACGGCGCACCACTAACCTACTTTCCAGCCAATGGCACCCTCCTCCAGCCCCAGACCGGACGCGCCCGCCCGCCAACGGGCGAGCGGCTCCCCGGCGGCTTTGCCCAATGGTCGGCCAGAAAGCGGGCAACGCCCGCCCTCCTGAACGGCAGCTAATCCCCGGGCTCCCCTGGAGTGGGAACCAATCGAAAAGGCGGCTGGGAGTTTTGATCCCGCCCCCCGGCCGAGGGCGGAGCTGATGGGCGGAGGGAGGGGCGCGTGCGCGGTGGCGAAGCGGGGAGGGGGCGGGCCGGGCCGTTAGTCGCGGCGCGGGACCCGGATGTGGCGACGTCGGCGTGGCGGTTTTCCGTGTTGGTTTGCCTGTGGCTTCCCGCGGCGGGCGGAGCGTCGTCAGCAGCTCCTTCTCGATGCCTTCCTTGCCTCAGTGCCGCCGCTAGGGCTACCCTGTCCTTCTGCGTCATTCGTGTGACATCGGCCTGGGCAGTGACGTCACTTCGTGGGGCGTTAAGGTCAGCGCGGCAGCCTTGACGGCACTGCCCAAGGCGGCAAGGCGGTCGCCTGCGCTTAGGCCTCGCCTCTCGTCCCTCAGTAACAAAGACACCGCGCCGGGGGCGGGCCGCCTGGGGGCCGCAGCCCTGGGGGCCTCCCGCTCGCCTCAGGGTGTGGGGAGCTGCGCTCTGCCGGCCAGCGGGAGCTGTTGCCCGGCCTTGCCCTGTTGGCATGGGCTGCCTGCCCTCGCTCCTCCCTGACGTGGGGTCACCATCGTTGCCTTGTGATGGCGCGTATCTTTTGGCCTGCCATCGCCTCAGCTGCAGAGTCCGTTGCGATGTCGGCAACCTGCCTTAGCAAGTCCCAGCCTTTTGTGTGCCTCACGTGCTGTACGTACGTGGTGCCTGTACACAATACTGTGTCAGTAAGGTGATGTTGCATTGTACGCTGTATTTGGTGAGTCCTCACATGATACCCTCAAAACACCCTTCAGAATGTCTCGTAAGCACACATGTGGTGCCGCCATCAGTTTCACTAACGTAAATGCTCCATCATCTCCCAACATGATTGTGTAATGCCAATGCTGTAAGCAGCAATAATTTTATTCAGCATGTGAAAAAGGCCAGTGATGGAATATAGTAAAGTCATCTACTTCACCATGTTATAGTCTAAATTTAGATAATCCACGCAACAGTGCTGGCATGTAAAGAGGATGTGTTGCAAGAATATGATCACAGCGTAGCCGCTTTCAAATGCAAATATTTTCTAAATGTGATTGTATTATTGCTACATCTGATTATCATTGCCACATTATAATTGTCTTAACATTTCCTGTCCTGTGATGCTGCATCACAAATGGTTGGTTTACATTTAGTAGTATAACATCACCGGAGCAGCTTGGGTTGCAGCATTATTGCATCACAGCACGGTTGTGGTTATTCCAATCCACTATCACAGAATGTGTTTGGTTTCCAACCTAATTGAATTGGGACTAAACCCAGGCAACAAGTGGCCCCTGCTGGATACAAACTTCCTGTTCACATCAGGATGTTCCTACTCAAAGAAAAACCCTCCAGCAGAACAAGTTAAACGAAATACCGTACATTAATAAGATGAAAATGTATATCATGAAGAAAAAGGAGCAAATGCATTTTTTTTTTTGTCAGCAACTGTTTTAGTGGTGCTGCCTTGATTTGTTTTAGTGCACAGAAGTTATGGAGGTGGAGAAGTCTCCTTGACTACTTCTTTCTCACAAGTCTTTGTAGTTTTTATCATTGTTTCTACCCACCTGTAGAAACTATCTTAATTATGGACTCAGTCACATACTGTCTGTTTTAATGAGCCCAGTGACTGTTGTAGGGAATGATGCCAAGAGTAATGATCTTTAGCTATTTCTGTAGGAAAGCAGCGTATCAGGCCATATGTCATATTTCCCAATAAATGATTGTTTTGAATTGTGTTTATACTGTAGTTTCTATTCATGAGATATTAAAGAAAACAGCAGCATCTGGTTAATCAAATTCTGATTTTCAGCATATGATGATATACATCAATCCTGTGAGTTTCTTTAAAATAGATTTTCTCTGTAAGTTCAGTGCAGGGAATTTCTCTCTGTAATAAGACAATCAGGCATCTTATAGGTGACTTTTATATCTTAAATTTTTAAGGGTGCAAAGATAATCACTGAACAGCTAAGAAATGACAGTTTGAAGTTTAATGAGATCAGAGTTCAGCTTCTATTGCTGGAAAAGAGTTTGCATCACCCTTCTACCACGCATTTCTAAACACAAAAAGTAAGTAGAAGAGGTAAGGCTTGAGCAAAGGTAGAATACTTTCTCCTTGAAGGGCAGTACTTGAAGGAGCACTTGAAACTGAGATCACACCACAAACTGTGGAACCTGCTAGAAAGACTGGCTCAGCTGTGTACTCTGCTCAGGGCACTGTGCACAGGCGTGTCTGATACAATAGCAAAAGCGTTTCCTCATCCAATCAACTCTGACCTGATTAATTTTCAGATTTTATGCTTTTTTTTTTAAAAGAAGGGAGTAAATTAGGTCTTAACCAGAAATTTAGCTGCCTCCTTAACTATGGTAATGGTTACACCATGTTTAAACACCAGATTTTAGACTAATTTCTGGCTTAAAATTGTGATTTAAAAACAGGAAGAGAGTGTTCTATGTGGTGATTGTACTGAAAATTGTGTTTATTAATAGAATATTGGAACAAGTAGCCTATGTCCCAACCGATTGATTTGCTTTACTGTATTCACATTTGAAGGTACTGTAACCACTTTCCTAGTCTTAGGGTTTTGACTTTGTGTCAAGAAGAGTACCAGGTATGATATGCATTAAGTGCAGCCTACCTAAGGTATAATAAGGCTATGTGTCACTTTAGAATCTGCAATTTTTCAGTAATTTTTTAATCTAGATATCTAGTTACACACACAAAAAGGAGTCTGGTTTCTCAACGATAACCCAAATGCTGATAGCGTTTTTCATTGGGTTTTTTGGGAAGGTTGCCTTCAAACAGGCCCTGATATATCTTTGGAATAGCAACAGATGTTCGGAAGTACCTGCCAAATTAGTCCTTTCATGTTTTAGTTGTGTTTTCTCTGAAACATGATTCATGACCCCAATTAGAGATAGAGGGACACAAATCTCTCAGTCTTTGGAGCATGAGTTTTTGTAAAATAGTTTGGAGATCGTATTTTACATGTTTATTTTTTATTGTCTTCCAAAAAACATCCAAGATGTGCTGTTTTAGCACCTAACTGTGGACCCAGCCGCTTTTCAGCATTTTAAACAGCTTTTTATTTATAGGTTTTCAGACATGCAGTATTAACTTGCCTGTCTTATGCTTTTATCCAATCTCTTCCTCCATTTGACTCTTGACATGCGAGCTATGATCTTACCTGCAGCAGGAGAACTTATAGCTCATAGAAAATTAGCAAGACTTAATAACTTGAATGCCTGGATTTCTTGTTCTGTCTATACTTTAAAAAACCCAGAGATGTACTGAGCCGTATCTCTCACCCTGTTACACAGAGCTGGTGCCATACTTCAACCCAGTTACAAGGACAGAAGAAACTGGAAGCTATGGCTTGGTACTGTTTGCAGACTGATGCAGAAAACCCCACAGTGGTGGTCTATTTACTATAGTATGTCGCAGCTGATGTGTGGCTAGCTCAAACCTCTTCAAAACAAAAGTTTTGTCTTAATAAGCTATTGCTCACTCATTCTTTTCAGGTTTCTTCAAATTCTTGAGATATTACAACACCTAAGCCAGGGGAATATTAGGTTTTTCTGCCTTTGTAGAAACACTTGTTACTTTAAAGAGTGTACACTTACTCCTACCACAATATTTCCCAATTCGAGCATTAAAAATCATAAATATAAATAAATAAATGTTGACTTTTTCATGTGCCTGCTTCCTTCTGAGCTTTTTAAAATCTGTTCTTTATCCTCACAACCTTTGTCATCATTTCAAGGGCTAGGAGCTTGTTTCAGAACAAAAAGAGAAGATTCTTGTGCAATCCATTGATTTCAGCCCTGTGGTCTCTAAGAACACGGATTAATATTCTGAAACTCGATAGGAACTCACAAGAGTTGGCAATCCAATATCTGGCAGCATAATAAGAACAGGAAGAAGAATCTAATGAGGAAAATGAGGCTACAGCCAGGGAGTTAAGCAATTCTAAGTACTTCTTGCAATATTTTGTCAATATTTATGGAAGGCTCAGGAGGAAGTATTTCTATCTTTATCTGGATTTGAACTTAATGGAGGTTGAAGCACGTTCAGAGTTTTTACTTCATGAAAAATATGTGGAATTTAATTACTTTTTCAGAGACTGGAAGTCTGAACTTGAAGGAGAGATGGTAAATTTTAAGTATGTTAATCAAATTTTAGTGAATAAAATATTTTAAATTAAAAATCTTGAAGACTACAGCCTTTTCAAATAACAGCATTTTTCCATTAGGAGCTTGTCTTCCTACCTTTTGTTTTGCATTTTTCTAAAGTTTTATCAAAATGTTTACTAAAGTTTTATTTACCATTTTTGTTGATAAAAAAGAATCCATTCTTGGAGTAATTTTGATTCAACACCATATTACTTTCTTTTTGTTACATTTCACGTATAAACCTGGAGTTAACTGGTATGAGATTCTTGCCTCCCCGCACAAAAAATTAAAAAATTCTAGAAGCCATTTTGTTAAAAGAGAATTAGACCAAAGACATTCTTGAAATGGCTGAGTGCATTTCTTCAAGACTTGTTGAGGACACTGAGATCCAGGGTGGATTTTTACTGCCTTTACTTGGGAGGGGGTGTAACAATTTTGTATGGTCTGTTGGCAACTGCATCTCTGACTAAGACTAATCTGGTTCTTACTAGCAAGGAAAGCTATAGCTTTTATAGTGCTTCCCCCCCCCCCCTTATCTGTCTTGCATCCTTATAGGAGTAATGGCAGCTTCACTTAAACAGTGGTATCAGAAAGATCATCTTTCTCTTAGAACACTGAAAAAAAATCTGTTAGGCATTAGTTGCTGCATTTCAGGAGAGTAACAACACTCCACTATGGTAGGCTAAAGCTTAATTTATTATTGGAATAAAGCTTCATTTAAGAATAGCAAAATCTAACAAATCTGTAAGCTAAATTTCACAGAATAGCCAGAGCAAGGCAGTATATATGCAACTTTGACTTGAAATGCGGGTAAGAATCAGGAAAAAAAAGCAGCAAGACTTTCCTTTTGGTAATGAAATGAACAGAGAAAGCTTTTCAGCCAGCCTCAATTTGCTTGTTTTAAGGAGCAAACAAGAAGCAGAATCAGTTCAACAGAAAGGGATAGCTGGAATTGTAAATGTCATTTAAATATTTCAAGAGTAATTTTTTTTAACTAATTAACAGCCACAGACTGTATTAATTAAATAAGTATAATACCACCACCACCAGCCCCCCTTTTACAGATTGGAAAAACAGGCCTGGAGATTAAATGAGTTGGCCAGGGTTACACCCACATACTAAGTCAGACGCAAAGCCACAATTAGAACTGGAGTACCTCGCTGGCAGCCTTCTAAAGAGTTCGGTAAACCACTCAGCACCTCTGGTCATTTTTTCATATCAGTTACACAAAACATTTTAGCTATTTTCCAAATACAAGGAAAAGATGATGCTTAGGACACATATTCTGAAAAGAAGCTATGAAATATTGAAAGAACAGGGGCTTGATTCTATTTTCAGTTAGTGTTGGTAACTAATAAAAGCTTAACAATCCATGGTTTTATTAGAGGATGGTAATTTGAATCCTTTCCTTTAGGATTTCCAGATTGACAGGCTATAATATGACATTGGGACAGTGATTTTATTTTTTGCCGTTTCATCTTGTAAATATACTAGACCCTATTCTGAAGTTTTCACTTAATTCTTACACAGTCAAAATTCGGCATCGATTTCGTGCTGATTCCATTAGGTGTTTGGAGTAAGGCCTGCAAGGTTAAGCACATGACATAGGTTGTACTTCCCCTCCACATTACATCTTTCTGTACTCCCAACAGTGTTTTAAGGTAACATGCTTTCACAGGTGCGATTAGCTGTAGACAGGAACCATCTTTTAAAGAGAAAGGGCAATGTTCACAGTGAGCTATGATTTCTCCATTGTCAACAGACAATTAGTTAAGTAATCTCTTAATATTTTTGTTGCCAGAGAAAATGCATGCTATTTTAAAAACAGAGCAAAAGCAGACTATTTCTGAGGCTTATGGGTATATCAACCAGTAGGTGTGCCTGGCGTGTTGTAAATGGGAAAGGTGGGAGGACTCCGTCTTGTTATTAGTACATGTAGAAAGACAGGAAGTACTTAGGGAAGGTTTCCCTCTTGTTCTGAGTTCCAGGAAAGTTATTCAGCCAAACACATGAATCACAAAGCAGACTAGAAGGGAGTTTCTGCGAGTGGCATGAAAATAACAGCTGCATTTTAAAGCCTGAAAAGTCAAACAATTTGGTGCTTTTGTTCTGCTGCAGGTTTTTCATGGAAAATAGCAACCCCAGGAATATTTGACATGAAAAATGTTAGTGCATGAAATGTGAAGTTTATATAAGAGATACCATCTTACTCATCAGCTGTTCTATTTTAAGCCCTGCTCAGCATGGGGACTTTCATTTTGTGATCTATTTGGACAGCAGCTGGTACATTAGAGTTTTACGTTAGCTGACATCTCTACAATCTACAGAATACTTAACATAATCCTATAAAATCTATTCTCATAGTTGTGCTCAGTCACTCATACTCCATCTTAGTGTGTTGTCTTTTCCCATGTACTTTTTCTGTCCATTCCATGTTAAAAAAAGGTCAGTGTATCAACAGCGTTAAAGTTAGTCCACAGTAATGTTTTGGTGTGATGTGATCAAAATATATATATACAGCATATGCCATAAAATGGATGTGCCATTTCAGTGACTGAAAAAGGCAACAAAAAGGAATCCATAGTAACGTATGTTGGGGATAAATTCCAGCGACTAGCACAAATAACAGAAAAGACAGTATGTGTTAATTAATTATATACAAAGACAAGCTACATACATGATTTGGATTCACTTGGAAATACTTACATTCTGTAAGTGTGAAATGGATGCCAAGTTGCAACCTAATTCCAAAATTTAGCAATTATCAAGTAGTTTGCCTGTTGCCATGAAGTCCTAGGACTTCATCTATCCGTTCATGGAGAGCAAAGCCTTTTCCATCTTTGTGGATTTTAAATCCCAGTCAGCCCAAAACAGGTGACAAAAACGTCATGACAGAAGCTAAAGACACCTGCTCCTGAAGATGCTTGGGAAAAAGATTTATCAAGAAAGGACAAAATATGGGCACTGTTGAGGTATGGCAGGCATTGGACCCTTGTACACAATATGAAGTGGAGCTACCTGGCCAGCCAGCTTGCAGCACTTTTCTCTGTCTTCACCCATCTTCATAGGGCATTCCTGGGCCCCACCAGCCCTTGAGCCCCGACTTGCATGCTCAGGAGCTACATACTGGAGTATGAGAAGAGTGGGAACTGAAGCTGGGAGGTACTAGAATATCATACTACTGAGTGCAGGCGCTGTAAGGGTAATTTCACCCTTTCATCAGCAGCAAAACTTGGCTAGGGAAGGTAGAAAGCTTCTTTACACATTTTATTTTATTTCACACATGAGTGAACTGGCATCCATTGTGTTTTGTATGTTTAGCAGACCTTGAGCACCAATGTCATACTAAATGGATTCTCACCAGGACTGTTGCTACAATCTCTTGAATTTTAAAGGGAGGGATTTAATGAAGGAAAACAAGGGAACTTTAATCTGCACTTCTTCACCATTAGTGGTAGCCAGGAGGTTCTGCATCATATGACTCATAGTGCGTTCACACAGTCATTCAGCTCCACTTTCATGCTGGAGTTGCACTGGCCACTTGTTTCTCCTGCCGTTGCCCCAGAACCATCTGGACTGACTGATCTTGAAGAGGGAGCCCTCTTCAGTTCCAGCCTGCTTCTTACTGTGTGTAGTACATGCTTCTGAGTCTGCAAGTCACATGAAATGAAGTTTGCCATGAGTCTTGACCTTATTGTGTTGCAGTAAATTTGTACTTGAAGCAAAGCTACCACATCTGATACAGGACCCACCCTCTCCACACCCACTTCAGTGACTTTAGAAATCTGATTATTAATTATGTGCATGTCACTGGGAGTGGCATAAATTTTAACTATTATTGTATATTATACTTCTTTGATACCCATCTGATGTTCATATTTCTATATGTGGCCACAAACCTGAAAATCAGGGCCTTCATAGAAGGATTTCTACTAATATAAATTGTTTTGCTATTCTTTGCAAGCAATTACTTTTTCTTTTAACTTGTGAAAAAAGCACTGGTTCTCAGACAGCATGAAGAGCAACAAGATATTCTTCAACACTGTGGGATCAGAAAGAGCATGCAAGTCAGCTGTTACACTATTCATCTTAGACATAGCATAGACCTAACCGCTCATCCCTGAACATGTGTTTGGAGACAAGCAAAGAAGGGAATAGGAGGACTAGTCTGGATAATGTTCATACTGTGCTTAAGTCAGTCCTGTTGAAGTTTCTTGAAAGTGTGATAGTGCAGGTGGAACATGGAGTCAGTCAGAGTGAGTGGAAGGAGCATGACGAAAATGTTCATTGCTGTCAGATGAATAAGGGGCCAGGAGGCTGCCTCATGGGCCCCGGGCAGTGCAGGTGGTACAGTCTGAGCAAATGGTTGTGGTTTGCTCTAAGTGCTACAGATTTTTCGAGGACATGTTAATCAACACATTTTAATAAACAAACAAAAACCTGCCATTTTTTTAATAAAAAAATGCCAGTGGTCAGTTACTTCAATGATTTTTGCATAAAGCTAATGAAATTTAAGATACTCTGCATATTCATTTACTATGTTCATTTCCCCCACCATTTCTTTGCTTGCTTGGATGTGTGAGAAGTTGTGTATGTTTAAAAGGTTTGTATCATCTTCAGGTCCTATGGATCAACGTATGGACCGGAGTTTGAAAAGCAACGCATGAGATTACAGGGGAGTCTTAACAATTTAATGAGAGACAAACTTGCCACACCCAACAAAATAAAATCCTGTGCGGTGGTTCTTCACGTGCTCCTCCTGCAGGCTGTCTCGGGCAGAGAGCTGAACCAAGCTGAACCTGCCTCCATGTCAAAGTTGGTATGATACCTAGAACTCTTTTCCTTCTGTGAAAAGAAATTCTATGCTAAAAGTCGTCTCTGGCTTTTTAGGAGAGTAATTATCCTTTTAGGTATGTGGTTTTCTACTGTTATTTTAGACTTGATCTTTTAATTAATTCAAACTCCAAGTTGGAAGTAGCAGCTTGGAGTAGCCAATTATTTTGAATTTCCTTGGGTTTGCTCCCATAATCTTTATGTTGTGTCATTCTTAATTATGTTGATGGCATAAAGTAGTGTACAGTTTTTCCTACATAATTCTTTTAGTTTTGTCTTGGAAAATGCTAAGCCTGTCATAAAGAAGACCTATATCATCCCTAGTATAATTTTACTTAAATTTAATATAACCACTAAAAGTACAGTTTCATCAGGCTCCATTTAGTCCAGATTTTAAAGACTACTCTAATGTATTGGTTATGGTTTAATGTCAGCTATTAGTTACACGACTACAAAATCTATGAAAAAAAATAGAAGATATACTGCATGTGTAAATTCCACACATGAAAGGATTAGTGAAGGCGGATAAATATATTCATTACAGCATACACTCTGCTGAAGTCATGAATTGAATGTCTGCTTTTTAGAAATCTGATCTACATCTCATTAAGTCAATTGAAAGACTCCCCTGAGTGATCTTTGGATCAGGTCTTCGGTGAAAGAAGGAAATGTTCTTGCGTGTTCCTTTCAGGTTTTTGTGTTGTATTGGGAACTGGATGCAAAGCTGTTGTTCAAGCCAAAGACCGTATCTGTAAGTATGCAGATCAAGTTATTAGTGAATAATGGAATGCAGTCCACAAAAAGAGCTGAAAGATTGCCAGCACTCCTAGCTTGTCAATGCACAATTAGGCTCCTTTTGTATTTTAGTAGTACATACCTGTTTAGTAAACAAATACTCACTACCCATGCTGAAAGTTGTAGGGCAATCTCATGCCTAGGACACAGAAGCAGAGATCCACAGACTCTGAAGTTACTTCAGACCAAATCCTTTCTTTTCAAAGTGAATTATTTACTTAAACATTTCTGAATCTGGGTCTCTGACCTTTTGTTTATTTGTAGTTAAATGGACATAATATTACTTTACTTTGGGTATTGCTTCAAAGCATCCTTTTTAATATTTTTAAAGTTTTTCAAGATTCTCCACTGAAATACAAGGTAAAAATGCAAGTCATAGTCATGTTCTTTCTGCCAGCATTCTGTTGTGGTACACATAATTCTGTTTTCACGTTGTCTTTTTGTTTGTGATATTAGGTACTAGCTTGAGGTTCAGAGGATAAAAGGCCAAAATGCCACAAATAATAATTTAAGATAATCAGTAATTATTTTAATTAGCCAATATGAAGGTTTGGCCATTAATGAATAAACCAGGCTTCTATTACTTGGCCTCTATTCAAATGTTTCTACCTATTGCGTTTGGTTATTTCTCATTAATATTGAATTAGCGAGTTCCCAAATACAACTCAAAAAAAAATTCATCACACACAAAATGGAAGTATGGAGTGTAGCCAAGATTCTCTGGGAACACTAGAAATGCATTCTGCTGTAAGTTACATCTAATGTAACCCTATGGAATCTATCTAGATTATGTAATAAACTGTATTTTTGTGTAATATTTCTAATACATTACTGGTATTGCAGTAATTAGTATAATGCAGTAGTCACTCTCATTAGGAGTGAGTTCTAGTATGCCAGATACTGTACCTGCAAAATAGATAGAGAGATAATATTTTTGAAAGTGTTTAAGCAGCATAGGAACCTGTTCCAATTAAAAAAAAAAAAGAAAGGCACTTGGAAACCGCTATTTTATTGAAAGCCCATAATTCCTAGTATTTTATCTGTGCAATTCATTTCAAGAATGGAACAATAGGATTTCTTCAAATTTTGTCCTGGGTAAAATGTTACAGTTTAAGTACAGGATTTGGAGATTTCTATAGACATAATAATGAAATATAAAATAATTAATGTAATTAATGTACCCTTCACTGAGCATATCTGCAAAGGTATGCAAAGTAGCTCTGAAACTGAAGATTCAAATAAGATGACAAATAAATTCCAAGAAAATGTTGTCGAGATAGTATCTTCATTTTTCATGGCATTAACCTGTTCCTAAATTTAAAATTTTATGAAGACTTGCAAAACAGTTGCGGTAAATGCGGAACACAGATGGTGGTATGGTGAAACAGCAGATCATACATGTCAGAAACAGTGAATGTGTATTTCACTCAGCTAACATATCCCAGAAGATCTCGGGGTTTTTTGGCATACAATTAGTCTGAACTCGGTGTCTGGGATTCCCAGCATCTTGTCTAAGACATTTTATTAATTTTTTTTGCAAGTACAACTACCAATAGAATTGTACGTAAATGATATCTCAACTATTTACAACCCTGGTCAGCGCAGTCATGCTGACAGAAATCTGCAATATATTTTAGACCTAAGGGTCTGTGCTTTGCTTCCATAGAAAACAAATAGACAAATGGACAAAGAATACAGGAAAATTAGGTTTATTGTAGAAGTCTGTAGAATTAATCTGACATTCTTTTCTTGTCCCTGAGAAAGTAAAGCTGATATATCTTACATGCTGTATAGAATCCTATGGACCTACAGAAGAGAAAGGGCAAACCAGGCTTTCCTTAAGGATGTTAAGCCTTGTGAATCCATGTGCCTTCATTGCACAAATACAAGTCTGTGCTGGGCTCATTTTAGGAAGCGTGGTATTGTCATTTGGATCATCTGGGCATATAAATTACTGTGCCTCAGAAATACTGCTGGTTTGGAGGTGAGCTTGGCCTTCCTGAAGCCAGGAGGGGAACTCGCAGAGAACTCTGATTCTGTAGTTATCACTGGGCTAAAGAAAAGAAGAGAGGCGAAGAGGGAGATCTATCAGTTTGTCTAATGATGCTAATGCTGTAAGAGTGAGAGAGTATCTGTTTGATCGCGCTGTCACTCTTTGGCTCTTTTGAGTCATCACACAGCTGCGTAATGTAAGTAATGTGCACATATGTTGTAATTTTGCTGTATATAGTCATTTTATTTTCCAAGTAGAGGTAATTTGTTGAGATGTATTAATGAAAAATTTTTTCTTCTACTGTTGGTCATAGCTTGCATATTACAGCAAGGAGTATATGGTTGTTTTTTTTTCTAAAGGTGTCTCTTTTTGAGGATGACTGTGTTTAAGGATTGTAATTGTGGTTGGTTAAACAATGTTTTGTGGGTTTGGCCTGTCACAGAGAAGGCAGTTAAATGTGCACATGCTTATTATTATAAGGCAGGCAGATAGTTTGGTCAATAAATCATCAGCTAAGTGATTGCTTGCCTTGAGTATTTCTGTGTCTGTTAAATTTGAGGCTTTCTCCAGACGATGAGAAAACATTTTTGATGATGCTTGGTACAGGCTAACTCAGATGTCATTGGCCATTGGTTGCATAATCTCCATAACTACAATCTTAGTCAAGAAAACCATTCTTCTTGAATGGGGCCTTTTCTAGTCTTTTCATGCATATCGCTACTGTTCCGATTCACATAGTAACCATTTTTTACCTCATTTTGTCTCTGCTTTTAAAGTAGTTCAGATGCACTCAGTGTTTTAGAAACGAACCTTTAAAGGGATTTCCTGTTATTTTCAGTGAGAAGCCATAGTAAATGCTGCATGCTTTGAAGCATTCAAAAGGCTCTGTGGACTTTGCTTTGTATGTTGTTAATGCAGTTGGTACAGATTCAGCTAGCTGTCGTGTAGCAAATTCATCATATAGCTATTTTCTGTGTCTCAGCACCTCTGTTAGTTTGATGTTGGGCTCTGACTAGCTCTTTGTATTGCCATGGTTACAAGTAGTCATAAGGGTTCTGTTAACCCCCAAAGGCAGAGTGATTATGTCTCTTTTTTGCTATAAGAAGCATAAAATTAACAAATTAGACTATATATATATGAAAAGATTGTTTTTAACATTACAATAAAAACTTTCAAAGTTAATTTTCATTCACTCAAAAAGTGTTCGAGTCTTTTGCCACCATTATGTCTATGTCACATTTTTTGTAAAGAGTTTCTATTCAAAAACCTGCAGGGTCTTTTTTTCTTTACCTTTTAATTTTGGTTGAAATTTGCCATAAATTTTGAAGGCAATGGATTTAGAGCAAACAATGCAGGTTCAGACCTATCCTATAATTAAATAATCACAGACGAGCATTAATTATTAGTATGTGTATTGTTTGTTTTTAAAGATAGCAAAAATGGAGGTAAGCAGCACACTATCTTGCCGAAGAACACAGATGTAGACACATCCAAATCAGACTAAGAATTTCAGATCTCAAAATGCTGTATTTCTTTCTAACAAAAGACTGACAGGAAGCCCTTTCAGACTTTCAGATCTCATCTCTGGTCAAAGCCTCAATTCTCCCCAATAAATTAAGCACAGAGAGTTGCACCTTCTATGAGTTGGTAAGAGATGTTATAGACCCTTAATAGAAGGCAGCTGGAAGGAGCAGTGTTTTTCTGAGAGGCTTTCTTTGGGTAAGATTAAAGCAGTAACAGGTTTGAGGATTTTTAT